>NC_137880.1:24585755-25048255 GCF_963924005.1 Protomyctophum bolini
AAATTGTAATGAGGCTATTCTACTTCCCAAAAACCACGGCTAGCATTCCTCCAGTGGCAAATAGAGTACTGCGAGTACTGACGTTCTTAGTTTCTCCCATAATTTATTACATGCAAAGTAGTACCATTAAACATCACCTGCAAACGTCAGGGCAAAAGTGAGAGGAATGAGCCGGCAGCATCCCCGCTAGTGAAGCGAAAACCTTCCGCTACATATCCCAGGTTGATTTGTTTACGTGGAATCCCATAGTTACAAATGTACAGATTGTCTTTTGATTTAGACTGATTCTGGTTTACCTATGATCCTAGATTGCAACGGCACTACACTGTCTCAGTCTCTCTGTGTGTATCTACCTTGGTTACTGTAATTCGCTCTGGATAAAGGTGTCTGAATGCCTCAATTATATATATTTTTAATTGTAGCACTAGCAGCAGACAGTCAGGTGAAGGCAGAGGAATGATGTGTGTGTGATTATTAGACATAATGAAGGGTTCATATCAGCCTATAGTATTTCTCCAGCATTTGCAGGCTGAGACTGGCTACATGCCAATGCTAAATGCAGTGCTGCCTCTCTCTGCTGTAACTAATATCTTCTCCATGACACAAGTCATTTCCACCGCTCTGGGAGGGATCCATTTCCTATGGTTCTGTATAGCATTGGTTCTCAAAGTGGGTCCGGGTAGTGCTGCACGATTCTTGCTCAAATGTGAATCTCCATTTTCCTCCACAAGAATTGAGATCACGATTCTCACACGATTCTCATTTAGCATTTAAAAAAATCACACCCGTGTGAACTGAGTGGTGCAACTCCCCCCCCCCCCCTCTCTCTCATTGTCTCTCTCCCTCTCTCATTAGCAGGCAACAGTGTAGCACTATCTCTCTCTGTTTCTGGCACAACAGCGCCCCTACTGGTACTCATAGTCATACTGGTGCTCATAGTCACATAGGTTAACACGGACATAGTCACATAGGTGAACACGGACATTGCTGTTCCTTGGAGTGGTTGCACCACTCAAAAATGTAAACATAAGAGTAACTAAAATGAATTAGACAGCCAACTAGTGCTGCACGATTCTTCACAAAATGAGATTGCATAGGTGTCCCCAGCAAAGGTAGGCAATATAGCATCACAATACGTTTAACCACTTTATCCATTTATACATTGGCTATTCAGACTGCAAGCTCATACTGCTCATTTTAAATAATTTCGAATTTTGTTTAACACAAATCTTCCCTTCTGGGGGTCCCTGGCACAAAGCATTTTCAGATGGGGGTCCGCGGTCAAGTACACACCAATGTGGGGGTCCTTGGCAAAAAAAGGTTTGAGAACTACTGTTGTATACGATCAAACAACTTGTGAGAGTCCGCTTTGCACCGGTCTGACCCTTTGATAGTGGATGTGAGAAGCTACAGTATGACCTTGATAGCAGCCGAGCCGTGATATGCTGTTATTCTGCGGTGTGAAACCATCAGGATGTTTCTCCACCAGTGTGCCACTAGTGTGTGTGTGTGTGTGTGTGTGTGTGTGTTCCATGCATGGGAAATGTTTATTAAATGTTAACTTAAAACATATTATGCTGTAATGTCTGTACCTTTGCTCAATACATCAACGAATATCTTTGAAATACTATTTCATATAAATATCAAACAACAGAGAAACAGCTGAAGAGAAGTGTCATTGCAGCTGTTGCCACCATTCATCCCAGGCTGCAAAAACACGCAGCAGAGAATAAAGGTGGCATACCAAGTTCAAGTTTCACATGGATGGGTAAAATAAACAAATGATAATTCGAACTCGAAGAGGCAACTTCATAAATCACGAAAATCACTTAGCCATAAACCACTTTGCCCGCGTTCGTTGTGGCCTACTTTAGAGCTTCAGTTATGCAGACATGCTATAAATGTCACACCAACAATAAAATGTGTAAACAGTCTAATAGTACTGTGTGCACAGTGCACCCATCCAGAGTGCAAAAGCTCATAAATGGTAGAAAAGTTCAATATTATATATATTGAACGTTTTACTTTGAAGGGTAAAACAAACAAATGATGATTCAAACATGCAAAATAAGTGTCACTGCATGAGGTTAGAAAATAAACAACTTTATAAAAAGCGTGTGTGTAGGCGGGAGGGGCTTAGGATCATCAGAAATATATTGCTAAAAATATAATTAAAAATAAAATATAAATGTTATGCATTCTTGCAACTATATGAACTATGCCATAACAATCCAATCGGTAGACTTACCACGAGCGGAGTGGTTACAAAACTACCTGAATATGCTAGAGAAGCCACACTTCTGTACACACTCAGTCTGGTTTTAATAAACATGGATTACTCGTAATGTCATGAAGTACAATTATCAATATGTTTCCTTATTTAAATAACACCCAAAGAAATCACACGTATTCTAAGCCTCTTACATAGCCTATGTAAAAAAATAAAACACATTACCTCCCATCTTGTATTTAATGTCTTATTTTCAATCTCGTAAATCTCTATCACGCTTCTAACCTCATGACTTATGCATGTCCAATTTATTCTCTGTGAGCATTCCGCCAATTAAGTCAAATTCCTCCGATGTGTGAACTTCCTTGTCCAATTAAGCGGATATAATTATCTAATTAAAATCGGCGCACAGGCTTCATCAAATCGAAATCAGGGGTTGTGTAAACACAATGATTTGTTCTGCACCTTCTGCCCAGAATGCAGCAGTAATGTACACAATAAAATCCTGAGGGTTAATTTATAGATTTGTAACTCTGACCCGCAAATTGATATCTATTTGGCCGCTGACCCCCATCTGATTCTGGGCAACAAACAAAACACTCAAGTGCACAGAAGCCTACAGCAGTCCACCTCAGCCAAACCGCCAGACAACAAGCCATCCTAAAATGTCACCACTGTAGCTTGCTAATATATTGTTATACAAATTTTGCTGGGGACCCCTTGGAAACCCCTGGGGGTCCCCAGACCCCACTTTGAAAACCACTACCTTACGGGTCCATTTGGTTACATTTGTACACTCTCAAGAGTTAAATGAACACATGAGGCTTTCACTGTGTATACGCAGGGAAAATGGGTAACCAGTCTGCTAACCGATCGATGGCTGTGTATTTGGAATACATGACATATAAGATAAGACAGACATTCGAGAGCTAAACCAAGAATATTCATCTAATATTCAAACATGTATTCACCAAAACTAACTTGCAGATAATTGATTTAAAATGTATTTCTGTGTGCTTGTGCTTCGGATAAGTAACTTTTGTGGCCGGACAAGTGAATGGGAAATGTACTTGTCCGAAGGACAAGAGCATCAAAAAGTTAATGTCAAGCCCTGGTACTGGTCTGACACATTTGAGCGAGACAGAAAACTATGACGGGCAGAAAAACAACATCATTCAACCACAATGTCTCAGTGACTGTTATTCTGTCTACTGTGCCCCCTCCCTCCCTCTCTCTCTCTAGTTCTTTCCATGGATTCATAGGAAGAGGAAAGAAGGAAGGAAGGACTGTATAAAGAAATAAAACAGAGAAAGTATTGGTGTGTGTGTGTGCGTGTGCGTGTGCGTGTGCGTGTGCGTGTGCGTGTGTGTGTGTGTGTGTGTGTGTGTGTAAATGTCCATGGCAGGCAGGAAAGGTCTGGTTGGCATCGGGGCCTAGAGATAGGCCCGCACACACACCACATGAGAGCTACCAACACCGATGGATCACTGCACACAGAAAGGAAACACACACACACACACACACACACACACACACACACACACACACACACACACACACACACACACACACACACACACATCTCACTCCCCCATCACACAACATACCCATACAGTATATTGCTCGGTTTAATTACAACTTAAGTACTCAGGATCTCTCACTATCACCTCCATGAAAGATTGATGAGTAATGTAATGTAGCAGTGCGTGTGTGCGCGTTTAAGATCACGCCCACTCACATCTGTGCCATGTTCTGCACCATCTGCGGCAACCAAAATAAGACTGTTTACATGTCACCAGTCACCTGCACACTACCACAATCACCAATCACCAATTATCGTACCGTATTGTTTTGTTGCGACAGTAGGTCGCAGTTTACTATGAAAACCTGAAAAACCTGTCAGTCCGTCATGCCTCGTGACACGCTCTATATATGGCCAATACAGAATTAATTCCATATGTTGATGGAGTGGTTTCTTCAAGCAGTGACCCCCCCCCCCCCCCCCCCCCCCCCCAAATAATCAGACAAGCACTTGGAATTGTAGGAGTTGAGACGTTACATTTAGTTTGGTTCTAGCTCGGTTCCAGCTGTTTTCAAAATGTTTGCCTCTTTCTCATTGACAATTTGGGCCAATGTTTGACTAGTTTTTGAGTACTATATACAGGTTTAATGTTTGTTTTAAAAACGCCATTGAAGGGACAATTTACATCATCTTGTAACCTAACACAAACATTTATGCCATTAACAATAAAGATAATTTAATGTTTGTTTTGACACAGTTTGTTTTACATCACCATTACATCACCTAATCATAGCAACCTGAGTTAGACTTATTACTATATATTAGCACCCCTCACTTCACGCAGTTGTGATCTTTGTAGTATAGTTTGTTGATTATCTTTGATGCAGTAATGGTCGTTTTCTTTGCATTTTAAGGCATTATGTAGGTCTTAAAAGTCCTTAAATTGTCACTTTACTCTCATCTGGGGACCCCCCAAAATCATGACAGACACACACACACACACACACACACACACACACACACAACCTTGGCTTGTTTCAAATAGCCAGCACAGCTCAATCAAGGTGAAGAACAGGTGGGCACAGAAGTCTTCTTTGTTTCACAGAAATCAGAGAGGACCTTTATTTCTACATAGGCCGCGATTGGCAGGGAATCATAATACCAGATCCTATACTGTTCACATTACATGAGGCAAGGATGGGGAAGGCGGGGTGCAGACTGCAGAACTGTGCACAGTCATTCAAATAAAATAAATATAATAGCTTAATAGTGAGCAGCAGAGGTGATTTGCACAGCTGTGGGCCTATGTGTATCTTAATAGCCCAATAATAATAAGCCTACCCAACAGCAGTGAGCAATCAATTTCAATCAAGGTCATCTCATGGCTGCAGGCTGCCAGCAGTGGAGAGACTGATGATCACAATAAAGGCATGGTGTTCAACTCTGCTTCAAAGCTATTAGGATTCCTGTGTTGCGTTTTTTACTTAATTAATTACGGCCAATTGATTGAACGCGTTCCCAGAAGGAGGCAGGGCAGCAGGGAAAGACAACAACCCAAGTTTAAAATGTTTGATTTATTTTAATTCAATGTGCTGCTCTCTCTCGCTCGCAGTGCACGCACGCGTGGGCGCATACGCGTGCATGGGCGCGCGCGTAAAAAACGGAAAACGTAAACAAAAACACGGAACTCATTATGTACTGTCTTTTGTTTTAGCCTACCGGGTACTTTCTCTTTTTCGCCCTCACTGACATGCCATGGCATGTGGCAGCCTAGCAGTCCATTCTAGAGGATAGCGTTAGACAGTAGCATGAGCAGGTTGTTGTGTAATATGTATGCATTGTGTCGACTGGGAGTAGAAAGAAAGAAAAACAGACAGTCAGTCAGAAACCCAGTTCTATGGTCAGAAAGCATGCCTCAATTAAACACCCCGTTTGGGTCTTGGTCGGTCGTTGTATCATGATTCATGAGTCATGACAGGACCGCTCTGTCAGTCAGTCACATCACGCTACATGCAGTCATGCACTTTATATTTATTTATATTATTCCACAGTGTCTGTAGTGTACTCACGTCATCCCATTTCATAAATTTGTTGCCCTTGCTCAGGCTCTCCGGGACGGACACAGGCTTCAGCTGCAGTGCGTGAACTCCAGGCTGCGCTCCTGCCATTGGCTCATCTACTTCTCTGGTCTGGAACAACGGTCAATGTCTTCCTCTGTCCTTCCTTATATATCCCCTTTCCAACGTGTCTACAAGTCAATAAATTACTTGTTGCCGTTTGTTTTCTCTCTTAACGACAACAGGATAACCGGTTATTAAGCGTGTACTCGAGCCAGCCAGTCTTGTCTCATGCCCTCTCGTCTCGGTCGGTGGTGTTGGAGCTCTCCAGACGCACTTGAACTGAAAGGCAGCGACATGCAGGCTCGGGGCTCCGCGACGCAGCCAGAGCGGAGGGGAGAGGAGAGGCAGTGAGAGGCAGTCTGGATGAGGTGAGGTGCTGAACTGAACTGAACTGAACGGAGCGGCGGACTGTCTTCACGTTTTAACAACAAAATACACACACGGTCAAATTGCGGGGATGGATGGATGGGTTCGACGCTCGCTGGCCACCAGTGCCCCCCAGCGGATGAGGTAAATCAGTGGTTTTCAACCTTATCAAATAAAGGTCCATTATTTATTCGGCATTTGATCCACAGACAACCATGAGATTTTGACTCTCAGACTCCCAAACGAAAGGATATTTTGTTGTTGCATATATGGTGTCCAGTTCCATGCTGTATTTGATGTTGGTAGATGGTACATTACATAGGAGAGATAACAGGTTGGTCAAAATCAATTATTTTACTTTCTCTAATTGTGTAGAGTTCTTGTAAACTAACCGTAAACGGGTCCATTTGGTTTCATTTTACAATCTCAAGTTGTCTCAACAGTAAAGATCTATCATCTCATCTATAAGGGTCCATTTGGTTACCAACACTCCATCATTTAGTTGGGGACCACCTGGAGTCCCCGGACCACTGGTTGAAAACCACTGAGGTAAATGATCGAGAGAGGCCAGTGAAAACGGATTGCTTGCTACACTACTACATGTAGTACACTAGCCTGGCTAATAAACAGTACACAGCATAGGTAGGTGGGATTGGGAAAGGGCGGTCTGGTTGGCCAGTGTGGGACGCAGATGCAATGTTGAATGCATTACTAGCCTACCGGTATACTGTATTGTGAAACGGCAAGGGCCAGTCAGTGATTTTCAACATAACCATCATGATCATGCCATGCATGATGCACTCCATGGGCTCCATAGTTTCAGTTATCCCTATACCTACCATAGGCTTCTCAAAGGAATACTGGATGACAGACCATAATTGGACTGGAATTAATTGGAATTAAAAAGGTTGAGAATCCTGAAATTATGAGGGGCACAAACATTATTAAACATAGGCTATGCATGTATTTATATAGGTGTTGTGTAACAAAAAATGTAAAGTGATTGTCTGGAGAGAACAAAAACAAAATCATGCAATGACACTGATTGAACATCATCATTGTGAATCTGCTTCACACAAGTGCAAAATGTCACTGTTCTGATCATATCTGTGTAAGTTGTTATGACTGTCACCATGCAAGGGAAAATATGATCTATCTCTAAAACATATTTATATAAGGCTCTCCAATCCTTGATCTGATCTGACTTGAAAGAGAGCAGCCCATCTCTCTCTCTCTCTCTCTCTCTCTCTCTCTCTCTCTAAACGGACATTAATGCCATGTCCCCGGGCCACAATATGCCCCTGTATTTCTGTCCAAAGTTCTGTGAGTGAACAGAATCATGCGTCACAGCAGGCCTTTTAGGTATTTTGTTTTCCTGAGTTTATGTTTATTTTTTGAGTTGTACTTTGCGGACTTGCGGTGAAAAGAACAGATTAAAAACGGAGCCCTCTGGCTTTGGCTTTGTGCCGCACACAGTTTAATTTAGTCTGACATTACTGTATCCAAAAAGAGGACTACTCTTGGACAAATGCCTCCATGTTCGTCTGTCTCTGTGTCTGCGGCCAGTTTGACAGGCCGGAGCCAACCGGCGGACATGTCAAACATTCAGTTCAACCATGCAGTACAGTTTCTGACAGACAGCTTTCATGTCCATCCCAAATGGAGCCTTTGTGAGTTTGCCTGTTGACTGTGATAAGCATTGACAGGGGGACCAATCTTTGTACAGGCAGTTGCATTGAATGACAGCTCTGGAAAGGGAAAGATGATGGATGAGAGAGATGGATGGGGGGGGGGGGGGGGGGGGGGGGATGTGAGGGAATGATGGGGAGGAAGTGGTTGAGAGATCGAGGGAGGAACAGGATGCGAGCGGGAAAAAGGGCCAAAGAACAATGACTGGCATGGCAGGAGTGGCAGAATGCGAGACAGAGAGGGATATAAAAAACATATTTGACAAAAAAGAAAATATTGAAACATGTAACGTCTGCCTTGGTCAAAAACAATGTTCATCAGAGACAACATTTTCCAGATGAATCAAAGATCCATTTTGGGAATGACTTTATTGACTTTCCTTGCCAAGTGCAATAATTGTCCAGGAATCTGATTCTGTCCCGCCGATTTGTCTTGTAAGCTGGAGAAACAAAAGTTGTTTACGCTGTGAGTGAGGTCACTGTTCCTCGTTGACAGACTGTCTCACATTTCTCTTCACTTTATTCCCATTCCGTCCCTCCTCTTCGACGTCTGCCCCGAGTTTCATCTTCTTCGAAAACGAATAGCCTTATCCATCTCAAAGCACTCACACTGAGCATTTCCCATTATCCCCACTCAGAGAATCAGTAACGTTTATGAATTTAAACGGATAAATTGTGTTATGTCTCTTTTTGAAAGGACTAGACGGATCAGAAATATATGAGACAGAAATGATGGACGAAAATGTACGAGGCACTTATTGAAAATGAGCTGAGTGAGGCCATGCAGGGCCCCCCGTCGACCCACCCAAATGAGCTGAGTGAGGCCATGCAGGGCCCCCCGTCGACCCACCCAAATGAGCTGAGTGAGGCCATGCAGGGCCCCCGTCGACCCACCCAAATGAGCTGAGTGAGGCCATGCAGGGCCCCCTGTCGACCCACCCAAATGAGCTGAGTGAGGCCATGCAGGGCCCCCCGTCGACCCACCCAAATGAGCTGAGTGAGGCCATGCAGGGCCCCCTGTCGACCCACCCAAATGAGCTGAGTGAGGCCATGCAGGGCCCCCCGTCGACCCACCTAAATGAGCTGAGTGAGGCCATGCAGGGCCTCCCGTCGACCCACCCAAATGAGCTGAGTGAGGCCATGCAGGGCCCCCCGTCGACCCACCCAAATGAGCTGAGTGAGGCCATGCAGGGCCCCCCGTCGACCCACCCAAATGAGCTGAGTGAGGCCATGCAGGGCCCCCCGTCGACCCACCCAAATGAGCTGAGTGAGGCCATGCAGGGCCCCCCGTCGACCAACCCAAATGAGCTGAGTGAGGCCATGCAGGGCCCCCCGTCGACCCACCCAAATGAGCTGAGTGAGGCCATGCAGGGCCCCCCGTCGACCCACCCAAATGAGCTGAGTGAGGCCATGCAGGGCCCCCCGTCGACCCACCCAAATGAGCTGAGTGAGGCCATGCAGGGCCCCCCGTCGACCCACCCAAATGAGCTGAGTGAGGCCATGCAGGGCCCCCCGTCGACCCACCCAAATGAGCTGAGTGAGGCCATGCAGGGCCCCCCGTCGACCCACCCAAATGAGCTGAGTGAGGCCATGCAGGGCCCCCCGTCGACCCACCCAAATGAGCTGAGTGTTCTTACCCTGTTTTACCCTGAACACTGCAGGACTTTACTGTGCTTGTTCTCATTGAGAGGCACTGTTCTGGTGGTCCTCTCAGGAGAAATGGCAGTGAGTTAAGTGAAGCAAAAGATTGAGGTTGGGTTTAGGAAGGATTAGAGGTTAGGTTTAGGGGTTAACATGGGGTTACAGTTATGCCTGATTTATACTTAGTTGCGTGCCAGTGACGATCTACAAGCTCACAACGCACGGCTATTTTCAGCTTTAGGGTTATCCTCCTATATTCCACAATTGCCTTAAGGGAGGATCATTGTGCATCATCATGACGTAAAATAGAACCTATGCCTATTTGCTCAGACACTATGACGTACAATTCTCTACAATGGGTTTGTGTAAGAGTAGACGAATGTAGATGGGGCTAGCACCCCTCCAAAAGGACTGTGTTGTCTGACCTCAATGTGTCATCATGGCATGCATCAGGCGCAAACAAATAAGTCAGCTCCATATAATGGGCATATCAACATGCCATATATGGGCATTTACTGATGACTTCAGGAATCTCATATGGGCATAAAAGGGACACTGACAATAGCCTACAGAGATCTCCGTATATGGGCATATCAGTCGGCTCGACGGTGCAACTGATGTGAGTAGCGCCCGAACCTCTTGTGGTTAACAATTGCACCCAAAAAATGGCATTCTTAAAATCGCAAAGTGTGTGTGTGTGTGTGTGTGTGTGTGTGTGTGTGTGTGTGTGTGTGTGTGTGTGTGTGTGCGTGTGTGCGTGCATGCGTGTGTACGTGCGTACATGTGTGTGTGTGTGTGTGTGTGTTTGTGTGTGTGTGTGTGTGTGTGTGTGTGTGTGTGTGCATGTGTGTGTGTGTGTGTGTGCATGTGTGTTGGTGCGTGGGTTAAATTAAAAAAGACAGGAGAGGATATGGCTCAATATGGCAGGCTATCTGAGAGTCCTGGACATGATGAGGAGCAGGTGCTCTCAAATGACTGCCTTCTGGAGCTTTCATGATCAATGCCAATTCAAAGTTCCTCTGAGCAGCCTACTTAGCATACTGTCACGCAGGTGGGAATTAGGGACTCTGCCAAACCATGTTGTATCAGAATTCATTTGTTTTACCGTATACCGTAAGTTAAAGCTCTATATTCTGATAGTAATCTTGTATGAGTCCTGTCTTCTTATTGGATAAACTTGGTATCCTGACCTGAAGACCCCTGTTAAGGCCCATACATTAGCTCTAAAAACATCCGTAGGTCTGTCTGTGCATTTTTGAGTGGTGCAACCTTTCCCTTAGGGAGCTATGTGTGTGGCTGGCTGGCTGGCTGGGTGGGTGGGTGCCTGGGTCCCTGGGTCTGAGCACGAAAATAGCATGGTTGTTTTTCACCATTTGTGCGCAACCTAACTCACACACAAACACACACTCACATATTAACTGTATATATGATGATTTTGGTGTGCCATTACAGTACAGTACAGTAGTAGAGGGTACAGTAGAGGGACCCCCACACGGTACTCATTTCTGAACCGTTTCGGACGTGGGGCGGCTCGCCGGAATCGGCCGGGCCCCCTGGGCGCGTTCCTGGGGGTCTGGATGTTCTGGGAACCCCCCGGGGACTCCCCCGGAGACCCCCACATGGTAACTCTCATTTATCATACCATTTTGGACCCCAGAGCTAGGGCTGGGTGGCATACACGTCACATACCATAAGTAATGTATGAATCTTGAATGTATGCATGCAGACATAGAAAGCGTACGTGCGCTCCTCACTCCAAACGCACAAGAAAGTACTGTCTCCTGCTTTACTCAACACACTAGTACAGGGATTCTCAAACCGTGGTGTGTGCACCCCATTGGCTGCAGAAGCTGCCTCTAGGGGCTGCGTGACATTAGTAGTGACATACATTTCTCAGAACTTTGACCTTGCACCAAACAAATTTGTTAGTAGGTCAGTTCACTTTTTCATTTTAAGCATATTCAAGCATATTCTATCACTGGTATAACGTGTATGGTAATATTTT
Source organism: Protomyctophum bolini (assembly GCF_963924005.1). Lineage (NCBI taxonomy): Eukaryota > Metazoa > Chordata > Actinopteri > Myctophiformes > Myctophidae > Protomyctophum > Protomyctophum bolini. The sequence continues at coordinate 24,597,328 of NC_137880.1, forward strand.
ACTGCACCAAACTGGTGACATCTCACTTCACAATCACCTACAGTCTATCTATATAGCAATGATTGCTAATGGAATATAAAGCAATTGAGCACTAGTCTTATTTTAACAAAACAATACTAGTAAGACGCCCTGAGGGCGAGAAGTGACCTCGCCCTATTATAGCCTAATACTGTTTCATTGTAAATGTGACCTACTGTACGGTCGCAATAACTTACACTCTTTAACCAGCGGACCACCAGCCCTTACATACACTATAACAAGTCACCTGTTCTCCTGTCAAGAAGCAAGAGATATCATGGGCTCGTTGTCTATATGGAATATCAACACGAATCTAAAGGAGGCTTCATGGTTTAGTGCAGTCACATTATCACTACCTTGTTAACCCACCTATCACTATTCTGGGGGAAATGTGATGCGCTGTGAGCTTGTAGATCAGCTTTTTTCAGTGAAGAGATTTGGTGTTTGGCGAAAGAGAAAAATTAGCTGACCTAAAATAGAGCCTTAAGTTGTCGGACACCGGTCAACTAATTGTATCTAGGTTTACCCACATGGGTCGAAACGTTGTTAGTGTTACTCCAAATACAATTTCTACTCAGCCACAGACAGACTGCCTTTCTTCATCATTGTATGTATTTTTGCTCAGCACCTGTGGAAGTCTCCAATTTGGTGTCTATTTCAGTTATCTGGACTTTATATGGGCTGTGGGCATGAGTAACTATATGAATACTAGTGTATATGGGCCATTGGGGTAGCCTACAGGGCCCAGTCGGGACTGAGAAAAGGCCTGATTACACTACTGTATCTGTTGCCTGCAATGTCCTTATGTGAACAGCACAACATTGAGTAAAAGTAATCTATTAGCCCCACCTAGTGGTTATCTGTTGCTATTGCACCTTAGGATGCCATTGTGCCAAATTTGAGGCAGAGATTGTCACAGCTCACAGTAAAGAATATGGTGCTATGCTGTAGCTGTAGATATGTGCAATACATATTTGGTTGCTTCAGTTTATTACAACAGCATGTTGCGCAGGTCTGGGAGTAATTGTCATAACATGTTTTGTTACTTCATACTTCAACAAGTTAACATTTCTGAAAATTAGGGTGTTTCACGACGTGTTGGAAAGCATGACGGGAAATAAATCAATCTTATTTTAATTAGTTATAGCAAGATGAATATATAGATATACTACACTTTACTGAGTGAATACACAGTAGAATCTTCATTGTTCGTATAACTCAGCCAGTACCACATTTTGGGATAAACTGGACCAGTAACAGTAACATCCTCATTGTAAATGTATTCATTTTGTAAGAGTACAAATCTTTACGTACGTTCTCTGAGTTAAGGTTACCGTACTGTACATTTTAACAAAGGGTTCTCATCTCATCCACCTGCATATGAGGGGGAAACACGTTCAGTCTCAATGCTCACTCAAAAGGCATCCGTGCTATTTATGAGAGCACGGTTGCACTTACTACTGTATGTTATGAGGCCATCAGCCCAGGGATTCAAAATGGGTGCAGTTCAAAGCGCTCCTCTCCCACTCATACTTATAAAACAGTGAGTAAGAACTGGCAGGGCCTAACTACTACTTAGCGAATACGAGCTCTTCAAAGGCCCGAGGGATGTGGTTTTGGAGCCTATAAAAAGACAGAGGCCTTTCATGTTGGGGAGTTTCAAGGTCTTTCACGCGACAACAAGTTGCACATTTCGCCAACAGAGGGCGCCGTGGCATAACTTTAAAACCACCAGCCCCAGCTCAACCCACCCAAACACCCCCCAACCCCCCACCCGACCCCCACCCGGGTAGCTCTCCTCTGCTTACGATTAGGTATAATCTTTCGCTCAAGGTTCAGTAACTTCATTGTCCATTCAGCCCCGAATTCCTCCATAGTAACTAACATAACACGGAACATGTGCGCTGGAAAACGATATGTTAAAAACTTAACAGCTTGCAGAGAGCGGGGGCCCAGAGACTATACGGTTGAGGTCAAATTATGAGTTTAAGGCAAAAAAAAAAAGAAAAGAAAAGAAAAGAAAAACAGAAAAAGAAAAGAAGCCTTCCCCTGGTGTGTGCCGACGTGAAAACGCATGTTATTTTGTGACATTTCTCACACCTGGAGCGCTGTGGCATTCTTGTGGGAGGCGAGACAGATGAGGTTTGACCGTTTCGTCCCCCCCCCCCGCTGTCTCTTTCTTTTCTGTCACTGCGTAACCAAACACCTCTACCGCTGCTATTGTCTTATCTCAGATTGAAAGGGGGTGTTGGGGGGGGGGCTGATCTGGGCAGGTGTTCTCGCCTTCAGGCTACAGACTTCAGAAATGAGGAAAGTACAGGGTGGGAGTTGGAATGAAAGGGAGCGCGTATACACAATAAAAATCCTGAGTGTCGATTTAACTGTGAGCACATTCACACACCATGCAATGCACGCACACGCACGCATGCACGCACGCACACAAACACACAAACACACACAAACACACTCGCACCATCTACAGTACACCCAGACAGGCACCCACGCAAAACACACACACACACACACACACACACACACAAACACACTAAACACACAAATGCACGCACAAACACACTCAGACACACGTCTGAGAGTGTTGCAAGATCACACAGCCCATGCTGTTACACGCAGTGTAAACATGTCGGAGGGTGTGTATTAAATACTCATTACATAGGGACTGGGTAGGTCTCTGGGAGAGACAGAGAGAGTGGGAGAGAAAACAATCAAACCTGCCGGGGGAGAAGGGAGAGAAGGGGGGCTCTCCCAGTGTAATTCAAGTTCAATAAGTGACCCCTGACCTCGCCTTAACTCAGGTTACAGAGTGTCGCTGAGACAGATTATAGGAGCTGTTACCTCACAGCTGTGGATACTATACCACTCTACAGGAGCGCTAGGTACACACACGCACGCACACACGCACGCGCGCACACACACATGTATGCACAGTTTGCACACATACGCACACACACACACACACACACACACACACACACCCCCACGCACGCGCACACACGGATGCACGAACAGTCACACACATAGTCAGGCATGTATGCAAACACGGCACGCACACATAGAAACAGACATGCACACGCACACACACGCACGCACACACACACACACACACACACACATACTTGAGCAAATATAAATAGACATGCACACATTCGCAGTATCGCACAGAAATGCATAAACCTGTTCACTCTTACACACACACACACACACACACACACACACACACACCGACTCACTAAGACATCAAAGGTCAGATGTTAACGTCAGCAAACATTAGTCATTATTGGACATTGAGCGGGCAACAAAGATGTCAGTTTCCTGACTTGCGTGTGCTTTTTTGGGGTTGTGATGTCAAGAAACCACGGCGTGAGGGTCACACAGGACCTCTTTCAGCCAGACAGACACACGAACACACAGTTCACCTGCAGGGCCGCAGGTGGGCCAGTTTCACTGTGTCACAAGGACCTCATTACCTGCCTTGTCAATCCAATCACAGAGGTGGAAAAACACACACACACACACACACACACACTTCAAAATTACGTACAGAATGAATGCCGAAATCGAACTCGCAACCATTATTGTTTTTGAGACCGCTCGCTTTTATGTGGCGCAAACATCCCTCAACCGTCACTTTAAAATCATGCCATCTGGACGGAGATACAGAATTTTGAGATGCGAATACATTTGTTTTAGTAGGAGTTTTGTCCACTACTACGCCATTGCAGTGCTAAACAAACTGCCTGGCTGATATGTTGTTTGAGTGCTCTGACTGGTGGTGGGGTCTATGTAATGTCTTTGTCTTCATATTGTCGTTATGTGTTTTTGTGAAGTGGAATATCCCTCGAAAGACTCGATTATGATTTTGAACTATATGATAGCGCTGCCTTTTACCTGACCAACGCATCGTTGCTGTCGGGAGGAAACCACCTAAGTCCATTTTTGAGGCTTTTGTTGTCGTTTCTTTTTTATAAATCGGTGCTATTGAACACCCTTTACATATTTGTGTTAAAACAATATTGAACCAATGAAAAGTATTAAAAAGTGCTTCAGCAAAACCTATTAACTCCATTTGACCCTCACTCAAACTGTCAAAGTAATTGACAATATATAAAGTCACAACACCAACTTTGATGAGGAAGTATTGCTTTATTTTCAAAATATACGGTTTTCTTCACTTCCTGAAAATTTCATATTTTTCATTTTCCGAAAAATGAACATTTTGGAGTTTCTTCCCGACAGCAGAGATATAAAGTATGCAGTAATGTTATTCAGTTATGTGCCATGGAGGTCTGTGTTATTCAGTTATGTGCCATGGAGGTCTGTGTTATTCAGTTATGTGCCATGGAGGTCTGTGTTATTCAGTTATGTGCCATGGAGGTCTGTGTTATTCAGTTATGTGCCATGGAGGTCTGTGTTATTCAGTTATGTGCCATGGAGGTCTGAAGGTATTCTCATTACAACCAAACACTTCACCTGGTGCCTTCACTAATTACTCTGCACCGTTCTGGGTTGCGGTGTGCTAATTAGTGCGTTCAATGTGAAAACAGTGTGCACCGCCACCGTTTCACTACGGTTTACAGACATGTTTACTCGAGGAGGGCTCTCAATGGCGTACATTTGATTTGAGGGCCATTTTCTCTCGTTTGACGGTGGTGGGTGTGGCAGAGGTGATACACCAATCAGCAGTGACGTCTATATTTTGCCCCGTCACATTAATTAGGAAGCACACACAATAGATCCAACTAAAGTCTGTTCCAAATGCATCCACTCAAGTCAGTAGTATGTATGCAACAATTGCAACAATTGAAGGCATTAGACTTGAACCGAAGAAAATAAAATACATTATATAATGGTACATATTACATCTATGTCACATAATATAAACGATATACTCATACTGTATACCCTTCACCTTAAATGTTTACAGTGTCATCCTGAAATGTGAGGCAAATGTTGGATCAATAAGTAAAGGAACGCCAGTTTCCGCATGCCCCTCGATGGGGATGTTCTCTGGATGGCAAGGTCAGCTTTCTCAGCTGCCACATTTGCAACACTTGCATAACACAACAGGTTGTTCAACGCACCACTGTAAATAAATACATGTTTTGCTACCACGAGGCTGACCTGTGCCCCCAGGTGAAGTGCAGCACAGACAGTATAATTCAATACCACGTGCCACTAATGTTTGTATCTCAGTAGACTAGTTGTTTGAAATAATTCAGTACATGAACCTTTGAAGTGAACTTAGACCAGGACCAATGAATTAAGGCAACAGAGATGGCTATGGGATATCTTTTAAAAGGGATATCTTTATTGGTTATATGCATTTTTCTTTGTCTGTTCCCCGTTAGGGTGCAGCTGGTTGGGCATGGTCACAGTGTTGAGTGTGGGGGTGTGTGACTGAATGACTGCAATTTTTCAACACCTTGCTTTATTTGCGCAATTGTGCTCGGAAATATGAAAATCATAAACCTTTCATCGCCAAAAAGCTGTGCGTGGATGATTATTATTGTGCAATATTACGGTATTGCTTTCAAAGCTAAAGGCACCGCTCTTCTGGAGTTAGGAATTAATAACATAACATAACAACATAATGATTCATTTACTGAGCCGGGTCCCTCCGCCACATGGCTCTAAGCTGGAGACTTCCAGAGAGGAGGCCAGTGGAAGGGCTGTAGATGCCATGGCTGTGGCCGCAGCCTAAAAATGGTTCCTCCTATCCCATGCTGTGTTAGCATAACCACGGTCACATGTCAGAGCGGGAGAAATGGAGGGAGAGAGAGAGAGAGAGAGAAAGAGGTAGAGAGACACCAAAAGAGAGAAAAACAGACTGACTGACAGACACACACACACACACACACACACACACACACACACACACAGAGAGAAACAAGCAGAGGTAGAATGACGAAAACAGAGAACTGTATAAAAAAGACACATATAGACAGAATGAAAAGGAGATGGAGGGGAGAGGGAAGTCTATAGTTGCTGAATGCTAGCTCTGTATTAACAGAGTCACACAATGGACTGATGTGGATTCAGTTGAACAAACTTCTCTAAGCAGGACGATTCAACTGTCCCTCCGGGCATCTATTCCTTCCATTGTATGATGCAACAGTAGATGGGGCTACAGGTCTGTAATACCACAACACAGAACCACAGCCTGTTTTAACCTAACATTGTTTCCCCCCCTCTTTTATTTTTCTTTATTTCTATCCTCCCTCCACTCTGACCCCCCCCCCTCCTTCCTTCCTTCTCTTTCTCACTTTCCCCAACTCTTGCCAGTCCCTACGGACACAATATTTATGGATTGGTAAAACCAGCGGAGAGTGGGGAGTTGACCAACATATCAAGTGTCAAGGCCTTGTCAGAAAGGCCCTAAATTTGCATCATTACGACTCATCCTCTGGGGAGCCGGCTGGAGCTAATTCAAACCATCTCTGCACAGCTGGAACCATGAAGTGGTTCCTCCGACCAGGCGGAGAGACGTAAAAACGAGGGAGAGAAAAATGTTTGGAGGCCTCTTCGACCATTTATTGTTTTGAGAGTTACTGTTCGCTCCTACAACGTTCCCCCTCCCCTCGATGCCATAAAGTTACACAATGTCCGATTGTCACTCGTTGATAATAAAAAAAAGACAGAATTCTATCTTGAGACAAAGCGAAAGGCATCGTTGTGTCATAATGAAAACCAGGATTTGTCAGGACCCCCCCCCCCCACACACACACACACACACACACTCACACACACTCACATACCCTAACTTATAACCCCCATACTGTGACTTAACCGTGTTTGTTATGATTAGATTGGCCAATCAGCAATGCACAAAGGGGTCTATTGTCCATGGCCCACTGCTGTGGCTCAGCTCTGGAGAGGGTGTAAAACACCCCATGTCCATGCTCTGATAGCCATCTGCAGCTAAAACCCTCCAAGTGCAGCGACAACCACTGCTGACAAAAGCACAAAAAATGCTCAACCGAGCTCAGGGTGTGCCGTGCCATCCCACCCACCCCCACCCACTCAACCACCCACCCCCACCCACTCAACCACCCACCCCCACCCACTCAACCACCCACCCCCACCCACTCAACCACCCACCCCCACCCACTCAACCACCCACCCCCACACACTCAACCACCCACCCCCACACACTCAACCACCATCCCACCCACCCCCACCCACTCAACCACCCACCCCCACCCACTCAACCACCCACCCCCACACACTCAACCACCATCCCACCCACCCCCACCCACTCAACCACCCACCCCCACCCACTCAACCACCATCCCACCCACCCCCACCCACTCAACCACCCACCCCCACACACTCAACCACCCGCCCACCCACCCCCACCCACTCAACCACCCACCGCTGGGTTTTAAGGGCATGGATTAGGTGGAGGTAAGCTGGTCATAGGTCTGTGTGCCTAAGGCCAGGTGGGGAGTCATGGATCGGGCTTTTGTGCTGCGGTAGAGCATTTTCTTTTGCCCCTTCTGCCTCAAGTGGGCCTAAATCCATTTAAGAAAGAAAATGTTGATGTTTACATCCTAGCTGTGACACCCATATGGCCCCTCGTCTCGGGCATTCCAGCCATAGCTGTGACATCTCGCTAAGCTTGAGGACAGCAGCAGGATAGGCAAAACAACGCTTAATCACAGCCACAGGGCACCTCCGTGATAACAAAGCCACCCCGCAACCCCTGTGTGTGTTTGTATGTGTTCCCTGGTGCGTGCATAGGTGTTTGTGTGTGTGTTAGTGTTCTCGGTATAGGGAGGGGGGGGTGTTACAAGCACACGCTTGTAAGTGTGTGTGTGTGCGTGTGCATGTCAGGTAGCCAGGATACAAACCATGTACAACCCAGATTCGGCACAAACAAGGGACTAAATTATTTTCGCTCCTATGCCACCAAAATGTGGAACACCCTACCAACAGTCACTAAGACATGTGAATCCCTTGACTCCTTCAAAACCGCTCTCAAAGGGCACCTACAGACGGCTGCAATTCGAAACTGGCCCCTGTAAAATTGGAATCCCCCCCCCCTTTGTTTTCCCCCTCACTGTATGTTTCTTTTCCCTTTTTACCTCCTTTATGATGAATTACTGTTCTGTTCTGTTCTTTGGCTATATAGAAGTGTCTATTTGTACGTCTCTAAATGTTTTGATGAATTGAACAAGGTGGACCCTCTTGTAAACAAGTGTAATGCTTTATTGGGTCGTCCACTCACAGTTAACTGTCTTTTGTATTGAGTTGTGCTTGAAATGTACTGTAATTCTGCAAACTGTTAATAAATATTTCAATCAATAGTGTGTGTGTGTGTACGCATATGTGCATGCTGCGTGTTAATCAGCAAGCAGATATGTGTGTGTGTGTGTGTGTGTGTGCATGTGCGAGTTTGTACTCCTCCATATAGGGGTGCTTGCTTGTCTGTGTAGGTGTGTATGCGTACGTAAATGGTGCATATATATAGCACTTTTATCCAAAGTGATTGCACATTACATTGGCCCATTCACACACATTCACACACCGATGCTCAAGGACACTTCGACACTAACTCTGAGGGAGCCCGGGATCGAACCGGGAACATCACGGTTCCCATCTGGCCGCTCTACCGGCCAATCTACCCCTGAGCCACTGCCGCCCTATACATACACGTGTGTGCGTGTGCGCGCGCGTGTGTGTGCATGCGCACACGTGCGTGTATGTGTGTGTGCATTTGCTTAAACCACCTCTTAACCCCCGGGGTTCAGGGGCCACTGCACGTTAACTCATGTGTGTGCGTGAGTCAGCCACCTCATTGTCTCCAGACCCAGCGTTATAATCCCACTCCGATAATCGCCTGTAACTCCACACAGATCTGACATATTTGCTGTACACCTGGAGGGGGATTCCCAGCATGTGTTTATCCAATAAACTCTGAATGAAGCTGTCAAGATCCATAATGCGCCGTCCCGGGTCAGGCCACGGTCAAGGAACCACAGAACCAGGAAGGAACACCCACGGTCAACATCTCAGGTGTTGGGACAATGAGTTTAAAGTTAACTGAGTCTTTTTACCCCGGGGCGGGGGGGGATCTCCTTGAATATAAGAAACCAACAAGGGGATTTGACTTGACAATCCTAAATCGCACGTTTGAACCGCTAGTTTTGTCAATTCATAAGAGTTCTAAACCCTATACTCAACTCAAGCCCACCTGGTGTGCAAACGTGCGGCCGTTCGGTCAATGCCGTAAGAAAGGAATGTTACCATCGTAATGCTACACACGCACACACACACACACACACACACACACACACACACACACACACACACACACACACACACACACACAAATACACATGCACAAACAAACTCAAAGATACACAGGGACTTTGGTGAATCTTGTTTTGTTGGAGGCTGGCTGGATGTTGCAAGCAACTCAGGCTGTGGGCTGCTCAGCCCGAGGAGCCGGGTCAACGCAGGTCAACCGAGTCCAGCTAAACAAACACGCGCTATCAAAGAGGAAATTTCCTGTCCGATTCTGCAGGCTTTCCCTTCGCAGTCGGCGAACATTCACCAGCTGATCCCCAAGGGATGAGACGAGAGGCTCGCTCAATTGACTCTCACTTCTCAATAACACCGGACAGTGGACACTATTGGTCGTCTGGTTGTTACGTGCCTGTGGTGAGGTATGGCGATATCTCGGCATGGAACAAATTAAACTTGAAGCCCAAACTCATTTCATTACCCATTTGGTGTTTGGCTTTGTATTTTGGTTTAAGTAGAAATGTTTTTAGTTGTTCAGATATAATGTGTAGTAGAGTAAGAAAACAAAATCTGGGCTTTTTTCACATTTAAAACTGAAGCACAATCAGATAAACGTATCATGTTTTCATTTCATGCAAACATACACCCGGCTAAGGGACTGTGGCTGTGTCACACATACACAGCAATTAACCGCCAGTGAGGGTTTGGCTGTGAAGACCTGCAACGTTTCAAATTGCTCCCCAACCATAACTCCTCTATCCTCTCTGACTCAATTACCTGTCACCTCACTAGACAAAGGACACACTATGGAGGGCTATTCCTTATGCATACACACACACACAAACAGTACATGCGTACAAATACGCCTACGCACGTGTCCACGAACACATTCATACACATGCACATGTGTGCGAATACGCATACACACGTGGTGTGTGCGCCAACACACGCACACACGGATATACTGGCACAATACAATAGTTCTTATGGTTGCTAGGCGCTGTAGTAATTTATGGCTGGATAGGGTTGCAGGCTTAACGCAGCGGCAGTGTCTTCCAGCCAGGTGATGTGCGCTAGTTTCCTCACAGGGCTTTGGGCCCTAGCTGTACTATAGTAGCAGTATATGAGGTACTCAGCGTTATGCCGGCCAGACAAAAGCACACACAGTTCCCAAGTGGTGCCTTGGGATAAGCTTTTTAATGTAGGTGATTCAAAAGCTATTATTTTTAAAATAAAGCTAAACTAGTAAAAACACAAAGTAAATACACATTGCAGGTTTAATATGTGACACAGTAAATAAGCAATACAGTATTTCTCTGCCACGCAAAATATACTGTATATATTTATTTTTACTTTGTGCACACAAACCAATTGACCAATTTGTTACCTTTCTGGTTAAAATGGGTTTTGTTGCTGCTTTGGTTGTTTGACAACTTTTATTTGGCATTGGTAAATAAAAATCACACCTATGTGAACTGAGTGGTGCAACTATACATTTGTTATAGTTACTGTACTCTACCTTGCTCTGTACTGTATTGTAGAGTGCTGTGCGGGGGTCCCCGGAACATCCAGAGTCCAGACCCCCAGGAACGTGCCCAGGGTGCCGGCCCGGTTTCGGCATGCGGCCCCACGTCTGAAACGGTCGAGAAATGACAGAGTTACCATGTGGGGGTCCCCGGGGGTCCGTGTGGGGTCTCCAAAAACATCCAGAGCCCCGGCCCAGGGCTTGTACTGTAGTGTACTCTACTGGCCACTTTAGGTGTTGCAGCTTTCTGTGCTCAGACATACATACAGACACAGAGACAGACATGCATACTGTACATACATACATACATACATACATACACACACACACACATTGCTGCGTAATGGAGCGGTTAGGCACCGCTCAAAAATAGATGTTTAAAGAAGAGTGATAAGAGTCATAGCAATATGAATACACTCATGCCTTGAGAGTTATTTTACATAACCTTTGGTGGTGTGACTTGGGCAGTTAGACGAAAACCACTGCACTATACAGTATCTGTTTGGCTATTTTTGAGCAGTGCCTCCCCTCCAATACGCAGCTATGTGTGTCCCTATACGTGTATGCATGTGTGTCTGTCTCTGTGTCCGAGCATGGACAGTTCCTGGGGGTCTGGATGTTCCGGGGACCCCCCGGGACCCCCACATGTTAACTCGAAGATGTTTTCCAAAAATAATCAAAGTACAGTAGAGAGCACAGTACACTACTATATACAGTATACATATAGGTGTGATGTATTTATGAACAGGAACAGAGAATTGAACTGATCTACTTGCCAGCAGTAAATGTTGATGGGTAAACGTAATGTTAAAATGTCCTGTGCTCATCCTGCATTTGAACGTGTATGTAAGGAAGATGGAATTGAGATGACGCGGCCAGAAAACCTACATCGAGTCTTAAATCCCTACGTTCCCCAAGTTTAAACAGTGCTTGCCAACAGCATCACATATTTTCAGTGACTGTCAAAACTTTGTTCTTTATGTACAGATGTATTACTATTTTCTTTTCGTTTTTTTTCATTATCCTTTATAATTTTCAGCTTCGTAAAAATCAGACCTTTCTGTTATGACAAGGTCTTTTTTTGTATGCAAGCGCATGACGGATCTGAGCATAACATTTTCCCTTTCTCGTCTCAGTGAATAGGATTACGTACAGTATGGCTCTGCCCTGAGTTGTTTCAGCTAAATAGAAACAAATGACATTTTATAACATCTGCTAAATCTCAAAGCTAAGTTAGTATCGACATTACAGGCCTTTGTTGTGGAACAAGAACACAGAGTTATCAGTGTTGTAAGAATTACATTGTCATCATCATCATCAGCCATGTGTGTGTGTGTGTGTGTGTGTGTGTGTGTGTGTGTGTGTGTGTGTGTGTGTGCTCGCATGTGCGTGTGTGTGTGCGTGCGTACAGTATGTCGGCCACTAAACATGACTCTTGAAAACGTCAAATAATGCCTCCGGAGTGTGCGCATGCGTGCAAGTGTACGTGCATATGTGTGTGTGTGTGTGTGTGTGTGTGTGTGTGTGTGTGTGCGTGCGCGCACATGCATGTGTGTGTGTGTGCGTTAATATTTTTACATCTATGGACAATACCATTTTCATCTGGACATGTGCTGTATTAAAATATATTTGTACATTGGCCTACGTGTGTGCGTGTGCGACGTGCGTGGGTGTGTGCGTGCACACGAGTGTATGTGTATGTATGTGCGTGTGTGTGTCACTACTAGGAGGACCTCCCCCACCACACTGCAGAGATTCTTCATCACATGAAAGCCAACAGGGGGTGGTATGCATGCAGGGCGAGTCGCTTCCATCTGCCCTGTCCACTTAAATTAGTGGGGCCTCCAATCCAGCCGCGCATCTGGTTCCAATATGGAGCCAGGCGGAAGGGTGGGTGCCTCGCTGTGCGGCGGAAAGTACAGCCTACTGCGCCTTTAAATAGCCCTCAGGAGGCTGGGGACGGATGCTGGCCCTATCGCCCTATCCCAAGATTCTTTGTATCTGGCTTAACACTTCTCCTTCCCCTTTGAAAGACGACAAATGTACAATTAGGCAGGAATGCCTGCAATGCTGCTTTCCAAGTGTGTGTGTGCGCGTGTGTGTGCGTGTGCGTGTGCGTGCGTGTGTGTGTGTGTGTGTGTGTGTGTGTGAGAGAGAGAGAGAGAGAGAGAGAAAGAGAGAGAGAGAGAGAGAGAGAGAGAGAGAGCTAACTTGAGCATGGAGGATTGACATGGGAGAGGGCTACCAGTAACCTCTCTCTTTCTTTTTCTCTCTCTCTCTCTGCTCAGTGGTGAGATGCACCGCGTGACCCGTCCCAGGCTGGGTTTCTCCGGTGCTACAGCTCCGTGTTTGGGTTAGCCTCTTTTGTTGTTCTGGTTCTGCCTGCTGTCGGGTGAGCCAGGACTCTGTCAGCGCTACTCTGTGGCACAAGCTCGCCGAGACCCCCCCCCACACACACACACACACACACCCCACCCTCTCCTCCTCCTCCTCTCCTTCCCCTGGACGAGAGAGCGAGCGTAGAGCTCACCCATAATTCAAAGGTTTCCATCTTGACCATAATTCACACAGCTCTCTGCCCTAACTAAAGGGGCTGTCTGTAACTACGGTGATTGCATGTTTGTCGACCAAATTGTCAGTGCAGCAGTGAGGACTCCTGTAGGCTAGTATGAAGGGGGGAACATGATGATGACACGCTTATATGCTTATAGCAGTATCATGCCAGCGACTTTGCAGCACCGTCCACAGCATGCAGGACGCGCAATCCAGCGCTTTGCACGCACGCCTCGCAAAAGGTTCGACGCACAGGCACACGTCGCGGACGCTGCCAGGAGACGTGCGTAGGCGTTGGTTAGGTGTTAGTTACGGTGTCTATGGGCGGTCACGGTGGTCAGAAACGGTCCGTTTCTGCCAAACCAAACTTCATACACCGTGCCATGGGAATCTGAAGCTATTTGTCTTGGTTGGATGGAATAATGATTGAGTCCATCAAAAGTGTCTCTCTGAATACAAACGGAGACAGTAGATGCGAAATGGGCAAATGTCAACCGAAATAAAAATCGATGCCAAAAGTTTATATTTTCAGCCGGGCTAAACCGAATGCATTATACATCACATTACATTACCACAATCCACCCACAGTGCAGTACACTTTATTTAACTGCAAACATTTAAACGCTTAAATACTTCTCTGCCCTGCCTGAGAAGAAGCATTCCCTTGTGTCAATTTAGCACCTATTTGAATGTAGTGTTAGAACACAGGTCTGAAGTAACACATATTACACACTGGTACAAGGTATACAATACTGATGTGACTGCTAGCCTGCTACAGGATTTAACACAGTGTCTCATTCTGGTGAAAACCCGTTACTTTTCAGGATTCAAATTCAAAAACAGCAAAAGTAGCAGAGGTTTGATGCTTATATGTGATGTAGTATATGATCATACGATCAAACATATGATCAAGTAGAACATTAAGTTAGAATATGATGACAGTGACGGTATCAGTGGTGTAAAGTAACAAAGTACATTCACTTAAGTACTGTACTTAAGTACAATTCTGAGGCATCTGTACTTTACTTGAGTATTTCCAATTTCCAATACTTTTAATTCTACTCCACTACATCTCGGATCCAAATATTGTACTTTTACTCCACTACATTTATTTGAAAACTAGTTACTTTGTAGATTTTGATTATTATTACAAAACATGCATTAACTACTTCAGCCCTATTCGGCCATTTGAAAATAGCCCATCTACAAGCTCACAATGTGTCGTATTTTCAAAATCTTATCTTGTATACATTTGAAAACCTGAAATGGGACAGGAGTATTTCTACTTTTGGTACTTTAAGTTCATTTTGATGCAAATACTTTTGTACTTTTACTCAAGTACATTTTTGAATACGAGACTACTTGTAACAGAGTACATCTGCATTGCAGTATTGACACTTTTACTTAAGAAAAACATTTCAGTACTTTCCCCACCACGGTATAGCGTTAAGTTTGCCATCCAGATGCCCACTGACAGCTCAACCAGTGGAGTCACATGACCAAAACATGCAGGGTCCAGCTCAGCAAGCACCTGCCGCTTTACTTTGACACTTCAGTCCGATACTATCCTAACTAAAGTAGAAATCATCTTTAAAATAACCATAAACATTATTTAAAATAACAAAATAATAGACAACAAACGTGGAACCGGCCCAGCTGTTTGGGACAGTCCTTCTGTATACTGTAAGCCACTGTCTATGGGGAGAACATGGAGGGAGACAGGGGGTTAGTGCCTATGGGGAGGGTCCCTGCGAACAGGGAGGGAGACAGGGGGTTAGTGTCTATGGGGAGAACATGGAGGGAGACAGGGGGTTAGTGTCTATGGGGAGAACATGGAGGGAGACAGGGGGTTAGTGTCTATGGGGAGGGGTCTATCCGGGAGCAGGTGAGAGAGAAACACGGCAGGTCGCATGCAGCGGGATCAGATAAGGCTGATGACAAGACGAAGAGAATCGATGACAAACTCGATGACAAACACATGTCCTCAGACCTCTCTGTCTGCTGAAATGAAGATCGCCCAGTACAACCATGGCCTTACTTCTCTCTCTCTCTCTCTCTCACGCTCTTTCTCTCTATCTCTCTCTCTCTCTGTGTCTCTCTCAGCTAATGCTTGCGTAATGTAACAAACAAAATACTTCACAAATTATTTCACCACCCTGTGTCAAGGCGATATACAATATCGATGTACTTATTGATCTGTGAACAAGATTTGTTTTTATGCTACAATAAGAAATATGGCCTCAACTTATCTCACTGAAAGCGGTGCCCTTTGATCCTGTGATTTGGAGTACGTACGTACGTACGCATGCACGCACGCACGCATGCACGCACACACACACACACACACACACACACACACACACACACACACACACACACACACACACACACACACCAACAATCCGAATCATTATGCAAAGTAGGCGGCCAGGACTCTTTTGCCTGCAGTTAACTTCCCTTTTACTTTACAATAACATTATTCAGAATCCATAAGGAATCTGGCCATGGTGTACCATGCAGAAGATAGTTTCTGTTTCCAAGTACAGTAAGAAATGCAAACTTAAACAGTAATAATAAATATTCACAAAATACCTGAGATACACGTTATAAATATTGAATGCATACAGAATAATGAAACCTTTAAAATGGTAACGTAGGGCCAATTAACATTGCAGATAAACTTTCATAGTGGTGAGAAAACTTGCACAGGTATTCCCAGCTTTTGTTTGGGTATATGTGGGTTTGGTTTTTTCTTATTTTATTTTATTTTAAGATATTTTTTTTGCTTTTTCTGTCTTTATTGATAGGTTGAAAGTAATCTGACAGGAAATGCGGAGAGATTGGGGGGAATAAATGCGGCAAAGGCTGTAGGGATCAGGAGTCGAACGCGCGGCACGCCGTTAGGCCTATAGGTGCCCAGACGGTTGAGCTAACCATCCGGGCCCTTATTTATTTTCTTGAATCCTTTGTTGTGTTCGTTTTACGTTGTGTATGTGCATGTATCGTTTCTGAGATGACTAAAAATAATTGATAACAAAAAGATAATAATGAAACCTTTGTCACGGATAATAAGCCACTGTAACGGTGGGGTCGAGTCATTAAGCCAGTGGTGTTATACCAGTCTGACGGTCGTCATTAAGCCAGTGGTGTTATACCAGTCTGACGGTCGTCATTAGGCCAGTGGTGTTATACCAGTCTGACGGTCGTCATTAGGCCAGTGGTGTTATACCAGTCTGACGGTCGTCATTAAGCCAGTGGTGTTATACCAGTCTGACGGTCGTCATTAAGCCAGTGGTGTTATACCAGTCTGACGGTCGTCATTAAGCCAGTGGTGTTATACCAGTCTGACGGTCGTCATTAAGCCAGTGGTGTTATACCAGTCTGACGGTCGTCGTTAAGCCAGTGGTGTTATACCAGTCTGACGGTCGTCATTAAGCCAGTGGTGTTATACCAGTCTGACGGTCGTCATTAAGCCAGTGGTGTTATACCAGTCTGACGGTCATCATTAGGCCAGTGGTGTTATACCAGTCTGACGGTCGTCATTAAGCCAGTGGTTTTATACCAGTCTGATGGTCGTCATTAAGCCAGTGGTGTTATACCAGTCTGACGGTCGTCATTAAGCCAGTGGTGTTATACCAGTCTGACGGTCGTCATTAAGCCAGTGGTGTTATACCAGTCTGACGGTCGTCATTAAGCCAGTGGTGTTATACCAGTCTGACGGTCGTCGTTAAGCCAGTGGTGTTATACCAGTCTGACGGTCGTCATTAAGCCAGTGGTGTTATACCAGTCTGACGGTCGTCATTAAGCCAGTGGTGTTATACCAGTCTGACGGTCATCATTAGGCCAGTGGTGTTATACCAGTCTGACGGTCGTCATTAAGCCAGTGGTGTTATACCAGTCTGACGGTCGTCATTAAGCCAGTGGTGTTATACCAGTCTGACGGTCGTCATTAAGCCAGTGGTGTTATACCAGTCTGACGGTCATCATTAGGCCAGTGGTGTTATACCAGTCTGACGGTCGTCATTAGGCCAGTGGTGTTATACCAGTCTGACGGTCGTCATTAAGCCAGTGGTGTTATACCAGTCTGATGGTCGTCATTAAGCCAGTGGTGTTATACCAGTCTGATGGTTGTCATTAAGCCAGTGGTGTTATACCAGTCTGACGGTCGTCATTAGGCCAGTGGTGTTATACCAGTCTGACGGTCGTCATTAAGCCAGTGGTGTTATACCAGTCTGACGGTCGTCATTAAGCCAGTTGTGTTATACCAGTCTGACGGTCGTCATTAAGCCAGTGGTGTTATACCAGTCTGACGGTCGTCATTAAGCCAGTGGTGTTATACCAGTCTGACGGTCGTCATTAGGCCAGTGGTGTTATACCAGTCTGACGGTCGTCATTAAGCCAGTGGTGTTATACCAGTCTGACGGTCGTCATTAAGCCAGTGGTGTTATACCAGTCTGATGGTCGTCATTAAGCCAGTGGTGTTATACCAGTCTGACGGTCGTCATTAAGCCAGTGGTGTTATACCAGTCTGACGGTCGTCATTAAGCCAGTGGTGTTATACCAGTCTGATGGTTGTCATTAAGCCAGTGGTGTTATACCAGTCTGACGGTCGTCATTAAGCCAGTGGTGTTATACCAGTCTGACGGTCGTCATTAAGCCAGTGGTGTTATACCAGTCTGACGGTCGTCATTAAGCCAGTGGTGTTATACCAGTCTGACGGTCGTCATTAGGCCAGTGGTGTTATACCAGTCTGACGGTCGTCATTAAGCCAGTGGTGTTATACCAGTCTGACGGTCGTCATTAGGCCAGTGGTGTTATACCAGTCTGACGGTCGTCATTAAGCCAGTGGTGTTATACCAGTCTGACGGTCGTCATTAGGCCAGTGGTGTTATACCAGTCTGACGGTCGTCATTAGGCCAGTGGTGTTATACCAGTCTGACGGTCGTCATTAGGCCAGTGGTGTTATACCAGTCTGACGGTCGTCATTAAGCCAGTGGTGTTATACCAGTCTGACGGTCGTCACGGACCAACAAGCCCTGAAACCCTCCAGGTAATTTTGATTAAGTTGTAACTTCCTGTCTTTGCCTTCCTTACATCGGAGGTTCAGAGGTCAAGAGGATCTGTCGGCGGTGACAGAGAGGATTATGGGAGCAGGCATTCCATTGGCAGTCATTAGTGCCCTCAGTCAGCGCCCCGTGCCCTCTCTCCTCCCTCCTCCTCTTCATCTTGTCTTTCTCTCTGCCTCACCCCTCTCTTCCTATGACAGGCTAAGAGGCAATTACTGTCACATTAGTGATAACAAGAATATCATTCTTACGGGCCTTGCACACCGGGAACATTTCGTCCTTCGCACAATTCATTTGTCCAAAAATGTATCTTTGGTTCCGAACTGTTTCTCGTGTCATTAGTACATTCACACAGTGATAAAGCGACATCATTTCATTTTCATTTTGGAACAAGGTTGATTTTCAATCATCATTTCATTCAATCATGGTGTGGAAGCTTCCACACCATGAATAAAGGCATCAAACTTCATGAATGAGGCGTCAGTAGGGTATGACAAAATGGCTGCTCAGCTGTTGCTGTAGTTGTTGTTAATTTCCGTATGAAGGACTGGTGTATTATTTCATATAAATGGTACCATGTCAGGCGAGCTTATGTCCAATTTGTGACTGTTAACAAAAGAACCAACGCTTGGCCAAATATGTCTCCATTCTGCTGCGTATGCCTCTCTGTCTTGCATATGTCCGTGGCCTACTCGGGTGTGTGTGTGTGTGTGTGTGTGTGTGTGTGTGTGTGTGTGTGTGTGTGTGTGTGTGTGTGTGTGTGTGCGTGCGTGCGTGCGTGCGCGTGTGTGTGTGCGTATGCGTGTGAGCATATGTGTGCATGGCGTGTCAGCTTCCAGAACCGCTACTCAGCGTTCCTTGTTACATTTACAGTCTTCTGTCCAAATATAATACAAAAAGTGAAAGAAAAAAACCTAAAATGAGAGCGAGCAGCAGCCGTGTGAGGTTTGGACCCCTGTGCTAGAACCCAGGCCCAGTTGGATTCCACACATTCCATCCAGAGCTGGAGCTGGTAATGGATCTGTGTAGGCCCGCTGGGCTCAGCGCTGCACTATGGCCCATGTCCTCTCCTCCTCTCTGTTCCTCTCACTGAAAATGAATGTACCGACATTTGCCAGAATATTTGAAAATATCTCTCCTTCCACTCTGGAAAATAGTTTTTCATAATGTTTTTTTTCACATGTAGGAATGCCCAAATATGCTTGGCTACTTGTCTTTGGGGACACTTGTGGAGTTACAAGTGGATTTGGTTCTATTACGTTCTTGGAGTTAAATTAACACTGAGAATTTTTGTTTGTTTTTTATTTGCTACGCAGGGGTCTGGGCTCCTTTCTCTGCTCTGCTCCAGGACAAGATGACTCTCTACTTTACAAGAAGCCCTACCGAGGACAGCCTCAGGTATAACAACGCTCTGCCTTGCTGTCCTAAGAAAAAAATTATTTTGTCTTTCTCTGTTGTCTGTCCGTCCGTCTGTCTGTCTGTCTGTCCATCCATCGGTTTAACTCGTGCGACTGTAATATGATAGTGGGAGTTTACAGTGCGCTGGGAGTGAGGGGACGGCTGTTTTGACAGTAATGCATGGGACACTTGTTTACCTAACCTCGTGGGTCACAGCACAGTTTAGCAGGGAATGAATGACTTCATTTTTTTAGGGTTTAAATTAAAGGGTTCCTCCTCTCTTGAACTTAAAACAGATTTGCGCAGGCTGTGGAATGAACAAAGTACTCACTCACTCACTCACTAGACATGTAGACCTACTTCTCTGGCTTTACCTATAAAACAAACAGGAATTACAATGATGGCAGGAATGCCACTTTTGGTACAGTTCTTGAGTTTGCACACGTTTCTGAGTGCATTTATTGCGCTCCTCACCTCAGTTTTTTTGTGTCACCTTATACCTCACTAATGCATTATATTTATTGTATTGTGTTGTGTTTAAAAAAAGTTAGCTTTAATTTGCTCTGACATGGTGTCAGATTCCTCAACTGTTATTGGGCTACGCCATATTTGAGGGGGAAATTGCTACCTTATGCGCCTAAAAAAAAGTGGGGTTTGAATGGGACCTTTTAAAAAAGGGGGGTGGGGGGGTGGTGTTTCATTTAGAGTTGGTGGTCATTCTGGCAATGTGATTTCACCACCACAGACTGAGCCTTGGAACCATTTAGACTCACACATGGCGTCAAGGCTCACTGTAGCGGTGGTGATCAAGTGCTTTTGAGATACGCGGACACCAAGAGAACTCAAATTAGAGCCCATCTATCCGCGTACCCCATCCCCCACCCCACACACCAAAATGTTTAGTTATAAAGGCTTGCACTCTCTCTCTCTCTCTCTCTCTCTCTCTCTCTCTCTCCCTTCCTTTCTCCCCCCTTCCCTTCCCTTCCCTTCCCCCTTTCTCTCTCTCTCTCTCTCTCTCTCTCTCTCTCTCCAGCCTTTCATGCTGCTTGCTCGTCAAAGGAGAATTGATTAAAGGCCCTTTTAAATGACTTCCTTTTCAGAGCTATTATTTCCCAATAACCAAAGGAGAGCAGATTGAGATCAGTAGTCTAATCTGTTGTTTCCCGCTCCGCTCCCTCTTGTATTGGTGTTTTTGTTAGAGCCTGACGAAGAGAGCTCACCCCGTTTTTCCTGTCAGTCATCGGGTTGTAATACCGGGGCTCACGGACGTAACTTTAGACCGCTCAGGCACTCACGCACGGGGCCTTCTTATTCTTCTTCTGCTGCTTCTCCTCTCTCTCTCTCTCTCTCTCTCTCTCTCTCTCCAAAGAACAGAGAGAAACGAGTCACCCTCCGAACCCTCTGACAAATAACCCACGCCACAAAGGGCCTGAAACTCTGCCGCCCTGCAGGAAAAATGCTTTGAAGCTGCAGTAGAAAGGAGGGCTTCTTCACTGTGGCCCATGCAAGCACTGACTTCACAACCGCAGCTGAATATCACAGGAGCCACTGAAGGTACTAAGAGGACTTCACCCACGAAAAAATACAAACTAAACAAAAAAAGACATCGACCTTGAGGGTTAATGTTATGGAGTCTCACCCGGGAGGCAAATGGGAGCCATTTTCTTGTCACCATGTGCTGCGAAAAAGCAGGAAGATGTTTGAAATGGCTACACAGGTATGCGACACTTCCCCTGTTGACCTACTGTATACAAACAGATGCAGAAATGAAGAGACAAGGAAGATGATGTTCCCGTGGTGCATTTGGGGGCGGAGAAAGCCAGCCACAGCATGTCCATCTTCGTCGCTGTAGCTTCGAACTCAGAACGTACATATACCACCTCGTCCGGCCCCTCTTGACAACTCTAAACAACCTGCTTTAATCTCACCTCGGCATCGGCGTGGGCAAACACGTTCCCGTTCTCGTTGGCTGGCGGCCAAGAACCGTGCTACCTACCCCCCCTTGACCCACTGTGTACTCTGCCGTAGCCATGCGTCACATCTCCTCTCCAGATGAACAGTTTTCACCCAGAGATGAAAAGCAGACTCTCTGGATTGTGACAGGGTGGGGGTGGAGGGGGTGGGGGGCATTGTAAAAAAAAAAAGAGCAACGCCACTCAGGTGAGAAATGTGTGGTTACATTCATCCCGGTGGTCCCAGACACCTTAACCAAACAGAGGTCTTGGGATTGAGCGGCACTGGGGATTGTGGGGAAAAAAGTAATGCTTGAGGCTTGCGCGTATCTCCCACTTTAATGATTAATCTGATCGAGCCGACTTTCATCTGGTCGACGCCAACATTCTGGGAACCCCTTCTGACTTGTCATCCAGACAAGCAACGACAAGACTGTGCTGCTCTCGTGATCAACTGCATGGCTGTTATGTGTGTGTGTGCATGCGTGTGCGTGCGTGTGCATGTGCGCAAGCTCAGAGGCGCCTAATGCTCAGACAGCTCAGACACAATGTGACATTAACAGTTCGATCTGTTTATATATGTACAAAGTTGCTCGAACCCCCGCAGAGCTATACATGCATGGGAAGTTTGCAATCAATCAAAGAGCAACCGGCACAAAGGGGGAGATGCACAGCGTAATGAGGAACTCGTCTGTGACCTGAGGGTGTTTTGAACTGAGAAAACCCATTTCAAACATCTCATCCCAAGAAAGTGTCCAAGAAGCTCCACTAATAGTCTACATTTTTAACACGCGCTCCTTCATTATGGCTTGGAATTGGACCGGCGGCTTAGCACTCAATTTTCACTGGTTCCCATGCTGGCTCCGTGCCCGCATGCTCTCCTTCACCTAAAAGCCTGTTTCCTGCAACGCTGCATGACATGCCCCACTGGCTACACTGGCCACCGAATGAGCACATGCATAAACCTGAACCCTTCGCCCCCTGTGCCACTGAGGCGCGAGATGTGACTTTCCTTCCAACCCAAGCGCGTCTCCCGACGTCGTCTGCGAGCGTCAAACTCCACGGCCGCGGTTTGAAACCAGGAACCGCAGATGACTTTTCTGACGGGGGGAAACAAAGCTGGCTTTTGTGCCTCGGTGCTGGGAGGCCACTCGCGCTTGTCATGTACATGTGAAATTAATTAGGAGGAAATACTAAAACACTTGGGTGGAAATTGCTTTTCACCAGATGTTCCACATATGAGGATCAATTCAGTATTCTTAGCATAGCAAAATGACTATATAAGTTCATTGCTGGCCCCCTTTGATGAAAGCCAATCTGTCACTCAGGGCACATAAAAAGAAGCGGGGGTTCTGTGCTACTGTTTGTTCCACTTTATGGAGTCTTAGGTAATGTGATTACTTAACCAGGTTAGGAAAATAGAATGTTTCATTCTTGGGTAAAATTTGCTGCACTGACAAGAGGCCCAGTGTTCCTCAATGATCCGTGCGTAAACCGAGCGAGTGGTCTTTTCCTCGTCCCCCTGCCCCAAAGACAGCGAGTGGTCTTTTCCTCGTCCCCCTGCCCCAAAGACAGCAAGGCCAAATAATCACAGATAAATCACTGTCCAATGCAAGATTATAGCCTTCAAAACAGAGGTGTTTAGTTAAGATGGGTATGGGGGGGTGTCATCCTATGTATCCAACTATCCGTGTATGTTCTTAGTGCCTTTTTGGACAAGAAACGTGGTTTTAATAAAACTTTTTTTTAACTTTATTTTGGTGCCATGGTTCACCATGTTGGATATACCAACGCTGCAATGAATGGCTACCAATAAATGGCTGAGGAGAACGGATCCTCGTTTTATGAGGCTGCCATGACGATGACTGTTCCAAACGGTTCATTACAGCACCATGGGATGCCTATGCAATTCAAAGTGGTGGACAACAGGGCACAGGACCCCGCAATGGAAACAAGCCATAGGGCTTTAAGTTATTGGGTTCAATCCTTTTAGCATTGTATTTGTATTAAACTGTACTGTGCTAAACTGTTAATAAAGTATGCAATCAATAAATTAAGTATATTTACTGTAGTACTACTGAGAAGTACAGTACCTAAGTACATTTTTGAGTATTTGTAAATACTATTATTTATTTATTTTAGAAGCTCATGACTTTAACTCCACTACGTTTTAAAGACAAATGTTGTAATTTTGGCTCCAAAGGAAGGAAGCCAAACTTGCAAACACACATACAAATTAACCACTTAAGCCATTATTTGAAAGATATTGAAAATAGCCGATGAACAAGCTCACAATGTCTCACATAGCGAAACTTGTGAGATTGTAGATCTTACGTTATTTGGAAAATCTAGACCGTTTTATATTATTATTGTTTTATAAAATGTCTAAAATTTCAATTCTTTATGTGTACTTTTGAATACTTAATACGTAGTATTGAGTATTAAATACTAAGTACTAAGTACTCCAGTAGGCTACTGTAACAAATTTGATTGAGCAACTTTAACTTCAGTTGAGAAATATTTGCCCAGGAGAGTATCTACAGTATATTTGACTCATATACTGTGGGCTGAGTACTAGTCTGTGCACCACTGACTGCCAGCCTGTCCAATTCAAACAGCATGGAGCATAGCAGAAACAACACAAGCGTCTCGATGGGGTCACATTCGCTCAAACCGAGCCGTCTGCTGCGCTGGGCTCTCAAGAGTAATTGACAAAACGCATACTTAACTTCAACCCCTAAGCCTTTTTCTTTCTTTCTTTCTTTCTTTCTTACATTGATAGTCCTCATTTTAACCAACTCAGCCTTCCTTCCTTGTTTCACATTATGAGACTTTTTTCCTCTTTTCATTTCTTTTCTTTTTGAGGGACTGAAAAAGCAAGTCTTCATGCAGGACATGCTTTTCCCTGTGGCACAGTGAGCGTACAGTACAGCACAGTACAGTGGTATATACAGTACAGCAGCAGCTCACACCATAGCTTCTGTATACTCTTCTGTATATCCAAGAGAATCCAAGCCATCTGGCCTCTGTTTACTGTATTACAAATGACACATAATGGTAATCTGGCATGTGATGAGAGGAGGTGAATTACAGACAGGGGGGCACGAGTCGGGTATTAACCCTCATATGATTTCCTTTAAGGGGGGGGGCATTTAATTTAAGGCCGCGTTTTATCTACCTGATTATTCATTACGCCGAGCTCGCCCCTAAACCGTAAGAAACAGGATAAACAGAGGAAACCGCCAATTAAATCGCATTCCAGAGAAGATTGTGAGGGGGGGTGGGGGGCTCACTGTATACAGAACAGTTAGTTTAGTGACATAAATATTTACACAAACTGTCACGAATTAAGACAAATGTTACCAGGAAATGGACTACATTGTGAGGGGCCATTACCGGGAGGTTCTGTTTAACCTTATTGGCAGCCGTTAAGTCCCTAATTGCTGGCAATTATTCCCCGATATTTCAAAAAGAATCGAAACATGATAGTCTCCTTACGATATAAGTCAATATTATATCCTACGATTCTTTCTTATTCTTAGCTTCTCGAAGGCAGGCCAGTTTGGGGGGAAAAAACGAATGTGATACGACCTATCCTTTTTTTTCCATCCTTGACATTTACAGCAAAATGCTAAAACACATACATCTCAAGAAAAGAGGGAGAGGGGAGAAGGAGAAGAGGGGAGAGGGGGGGTAGGGGGCCGACATGGGTGGAGATATGAATAGTTGCATCAGATTGGTCCGAGCTGAAGTTAAAGATACATACGGCATGCCCAGGGAGTGGATGTCAGTTAAATGTTTATACAGCTGCTCTCAAGATTATTATTATCATGAAACCACATGGCTATAATGTCACTCTGTGGATGCCAGAGCACAATCAGGTCCAACCCTATAGCCCTGCAAGGTCCACGCAGTAAAAAATCCTCAGTGTTCATTTGAACTCTCAGCATGTTCAAAATGGAAAGCAAATGGACCCGCACAGGTCCATTTGAACACTCTCAAAGTGAATGATCGACCTGACAATGTGATAATTAAACGTAATAATGAAATGGGTTGACTGTTGCAGACTATAACCTCCTATCCCTGACGGTTGTGCTCGACAAGGCCAGTGTTTACTTGTGTAGACGGAGGTTATCTTCTGAAACAGCTTATACCGCTATATCTATATGGGACTTTTCTGGTGAATGACATCCAGTTGTGAAATGCTATATTGGGCAGGGAGCACCAAGGGGGAGAACAAAAAGCCATCAAGGTTTTCTATCCACATATAAAAGTGTGAGTTTATTACCAGCCAGAATTTAATAAAGTGATCAAGGGGAAGTATTCTATTCTATTGATAAAGCCAGGACAGACAGACCGTAATATAGCGCCGCAACACATCTCAGTAAACAGAAAATACAGTAGTATAGAACCCTGAGGGACTCCGCTCAACCATGTTGCATTAAAAATAAAAAGTTGGCTATGCAACACAATTTTAAACAACATATGTAGTGGACTGCTTTGTCTCTTTCTCATGGCTCTTTGGAATGATAAACATTGAAGACCCCTGGCATAGAGTGCTGTGACATAGTCATATACGTCATGTATTTTATGCAATGGCATAACATTTTATGCATCCCCTCACTAGATTTTACACTTGAAATCCACCTTTGTGAAAACACCCCACAATCAGAACACCCGTAATCAATTCCGTCGCGGAGCCTTCAGGCACGCAGCGATCTCATTTTGTGGAACACGAGCAAATGGCCTCAGTCAAAGTGAAACGCTTTGCTTTATGTTCATTGCCTGTTGTCGCCGACGTCAAGGCAAATGAAAGATGTGAGAAATCTCTCCTTCATCTTGCTGCACGACTGATTGAAAATGTTGTCAGGTGTGTGTGTGTGTGTGTGTGTGTGTGTGTGTGTGTGTGTGTGCGCGCGCGCGTGACATGAAGGTCACATTTCATGTGCAAAGATGATTCAATCGCCCTCTAAAGTTTCCTAAACCAAACCTTTTAAAACTGCACATCTCGGCAACCGGGATGTACTTTGACTTAATCGTAACCTCCGCGTTAACTTTATGTAGACATAAATCAAGGTACAGAATGCAACAAGCAGCATCACACATTCCTTCAAAACTATCAGATCAGAAGCCAAAGTTTGGTGAGTTAAAGAAAACTCCCAACAAACCATTCTGGTCTGCGTTAAATACACCCGCCATTAACGCTACACACCTTTTCTGGGGTTGCAACAGCTCTCTCTCTTTCATACACAGATACTTGCTGAAGGCTTTATTTATACTTCGCCACATGATGGTGCTGCTCGCAAAAAACAGCCGATCCACAAGCTCACAACGTGTCACACAGTGGCGCGTCGTGAGCTTGTAGATCTGCTGTTTTCGCCGCGCGACACTGTCGTATGACGTGGTATAAATTAAGCATAAGTGTTTTCCTCCCCCCCTGCCTGTAAACAGCTGCTTGTGCTTAAGCGGTAAAATGTAAATCTTGACGCTGGCTGTTTATGTAACCCAAGCTTCTAATCATGCAGACGTATAATTGAGTGACGCGTGGTGTCTTTATGAGTGGAGCTGCATTCAAAGGGCAGATCCCTGTATTTATGTCTCTCTCTCTCTCCCTCTCTCTCTCTAAAATGGAAGTGGCTGCCTCTCATCTCTACTACTCCGCTAAATGGAGCATGTGTTTATACTGGTCCTATTGTGAGTTGTTGAGCGTGAGGTCCATGTGGAGCTAAGAGCTAAATGTTTGGTACCTGTAAACGGAGGTTTTACGGGCCCCTTGGTGTTATCACAGTAAAATGCGTACAAAGGCACATTCAAAGGCGCTCCACGGGTATCAAAGGGTTGCTCGCATCATTCAACATGAGTAAGACCGCGCAATAGACTTTGACTTTGAAAGTATTACCGGCCTTGTAAAGTTAAAGCGATGCGTGCAATTGTCTAGTATGAAATTGAAACTTTCTTCTTTGGAATTTACTTTATGGTTATCAAAAGACGTCATGCACAATTAAGCCTGTTGATCATGAACAAGATATCCAGATAGTGAGACTACTCTGTGTAGTGCTCTAAACTTTAAAGTCTTTAGAGTCCAAAGAGTTCAATTAACACTCTGGATTTTGCAGAGCAGATTCCCCAGGTGCAGACTCACAAACAAACAAAAACAAAACAATTACACATGTCTTTGAGTGAATGACAAACCCAAATCTGCAATATTTAAAAAATGTGCAGGCAAGGTTTTGAATCCCCTCTTCTGATCTCTGAGTGGCCATATAATCTGGAGGTGGACTTGTTGCTCAAATTAGTGGGTAGAGGACCGTGCCACATGTTCAGTATCCATAAATATTGACTCTGGCTTTTTAGCTGGCCGTCTTTGACCTTGGTGGGTTTCCATTTTGGGACCAACCTATATGAAATGTGTCCCATTTCCCCACAATCCCTTTCATGCGCCATGTGCGCACGCTCTGCTCAACCCGGCAGTCGTGCTTCTCCTGTCAAACACATGTCAACTGATAAAGTTTACTGGTTTTGCTAACTTAAATAGCAAAAGCACCATTCGACCCCAGTCGTAGTGGAGCTCAATTCAACTGTTGAACTGGAGCTGATTTGCAGCAGAGAAAAAAGAGAGAGTAAAAAGAAATGGTTAGCCTACAATCTCCAAAGCTTATCTCCTCCTTGTAGGTATGTTAGCGTGAGTTAAGGCCACATCTGTCTCCATGCGGAGGAATGCAGGCCCAGCGTCCGGCCAAGTTGCTGTTAACAGCAGGTGAAAGGCTAATGGCTAGATCTGCAGTGTCATCTCAGGGTTTTGCCTACCCCCCCTCCACTCCTGGAATGTACGTGATGACAAGAGGAGACCGCACAGTCCACATCTATGTGCACACGGATACACACTGTCGCACGCACACTCGTGCACACACGCAAATAGGCACAGGCACGCACACAAACAGGGACGTACTGTGTACATGCAGAAGTGCACACAGAAAACATATAGACAAGCCACAAAGACAAGCATGTGCAGATTCCTGGAGCAACAGTGAATGATGACAAAGAACAATGTTCTCCACCCCCACGTCCACCCAAAACAACAAAACTCATTCTATAGCCTCAAATATTCAACCCCCACGAAGAGATTTATTATATCTTTTATTAAGTATTATGTACTCCACATTGTTCTCCGCTCAAAGGGGCTTTCCATACAAGTAACAGATACATCAATGAGTCGACATACGGATACGATGTGAGGATGACAGAGGTCATTGTGCCGTCTCCTTATCGTTCTACCTTTCAGGTACTGTCCTCGAGGGCAAAGCGTAGGATGTGCTTTAGGTGGAATACACAAAGAGAAGAGGATAAGGCTCTGAAACCAATGAAGCCTTTCACATCAAATGTCAGGATTAGGGCGGCAGTGGCTCTGGAGGTAGATGTTCCCGGTGCCTTGCATTGTTGACCCTGCTGTTGGTGGGTGTCCGTATGTGTGAATATAATTCACTTTGTGAAGCTATTTGGACAATAGAAATGCAGACCTTCAGGGAGTGATGGGAGCCCCAGGTCAGGCTCTGTGTGACGACCCTGGTTGTTGCTCCTCTGACCTGAGCTATACCTCCTCCGCCAAAACACACACACACACACACACACACACACACACACACACACACACACACACTCTCTCTCTCTCTCTCTCTCTCTCTCTCTCTGGCTGTTCAGTTCATACAGGCAGAATGATTTCAAATGACAAGAGACAGATCCAAAAAGTAGATGGGGGAAGACAGAGAATGAGGACAAAAGACACAGATGGAGAAGAGAGAGAGAGAGAGAGAGAGAGAGAGAGAGAGAGAGAGAGAGAGAGAGAGAGAGAGAGAGAGAGAGAGAGAGAGAGAGAGAGAGAGAGAGAGAGAGAGAGAGAGAGAAAGATGGAGATGGAGATATTGAAAGATAGATGGGGGGAAGAGAGAGAAAGGGGTAAAATGTGGTCATTCATCACATAGATTATGTTCTCTGTGATGAATGGCCAGGCTGAGAAAGATGTTTTTGTTCCTGATCTGATCTGATGATGGTCAAACATTGTGTACAATAGGTCTAACATAGTGTTAGACCTATTTTTTTTTAAATGATTTAACGATACTTGTATTTTCTTGTTCTTATGTAAAGACATTGACACAGACATAAACAAAACACAACCAAAAAGACAACATTGTAACAAAGTTGCACAGAAGTATACCGCAGTCCACCCCAGCCCCAATTCCAGACATGGAGTTTTTAGAAGTTTAGAAGTTTTCCATCCCCCCAGCCCAGGGTTGAAAGCACAGAGCTGTGATACAACAAGGAGCACAAAGTTCTACCATCTCTTCCTGCCGTTGGCCATGCTTTGGAGTGGCAGAATAAAGGTAGTTTAACAGCTAAACTATCATTGTATGGATTAAAGGACACTCTTTACAATATGACAGTGTTCACTGGTTGAACACCATTTTTCCACAACTTGAATCCACCATTAAAACATCCTAGAATCTATTTGAAATCACTAAAGTTACACATGCCAACTGAACAGAAACAATGACTTTGCGCAGAGATGCTATTTAGTGTTGCTTTCTTGTCGATTCTGGCAGAGGGCTCGCTGACTGAGTAACTATGGAGAGAGGTTATTCATTTGTGTTTCAGATAGGATATCTAGATCTATACCTTGCTAACCACCAGGGATTTGCTATGCAATGTCCTTTCAATCAGTGCATAATTGGATCAGCTCGTAGCGATTAGATAAGCACGATGTCTCTGGCTCAACACAATGATGATAGGCACAGAGAGACTCCCAGAGCTGTGTGACCCCCCCCCCCCCCGCCTCATCCGACGCTGGGCATCACTGATCAAGACATCCAACATATGTATATTCCCTGTAGGGCCTCACACAATCAGCACCAGGATGCACACACATGCACTCACGTACACACGTACACACATGTACACACACACACACACACACACACACACACACACACACACACACACACACACACACACACACACACACACACATACGTCTCCCTCTCTCGTGCACACAATTGCACGCACAGCATGCACACAGAAAGAGAGAGAGAGAGAGAGAGAATCAGATAAAGCTCTCTCTTTCTCTTTCTAATCCTCTCACTGGGGTAATTAAAGATACTCACAGCTTAGTGTGTGAGGCCTTATCCCCCCCGATCTAAAACATCTGAATGCCGAGCGGCTTTTACCTGGGCTTGGGTTTAGAGCACTAGGTTCACCAAGTGGTGTTTTGGCAACAGTAGAGACCCAGATATCACTGCTAGCACATTAACACTCCCATGGAGCAGATGCACGCGGTATGAATACATTAGCATATCATTACATCACGCCTTTTCTTATGGATGGATGGATGGATGAATGAATGAATGAATGAATGAATGAAATATAGTACAGCGTGTCGTGAAGAATGGACTGAGACGGGAAGGTCGCGTTTGGATTCAGATGCGCCTGCTCAGGAGACTTTGGCTCAGATCTCAACACATTTGATTTTGCGTTAGGAACCCATTGCGGTCGCATGCCCTTTCTGCCCTTGCTGAACCCAGGCAGGGTTCGAACCCACACCTTCCGCATGAAAGGCATATGCTCTAACCACTACACTAGGGCGGGAAGTTCGTGTTTATCATTTGTAAAGGTTACCCACATGATATGGCTGTTTTTCCACTTTTTTATGATGTAGCGAAAAGGGGAACCACGAGGCATCTCTCTTCAGAACCACATCTTCCAAAGTCAAGGACAGAGGAAGACAAAATGCAAATGGTAGTACACAGGTACATACACTGCATGGGCCTCTGTATTTTAATTGCTGAGTGGATGATCCAGGATTATCCCTCATAAAATGGTATTGTCCCGCAAACAGACAAAGGTATCTTGTGATCTCCGTGGGATTTAATCTATTGCCATCTCTGCAATGCTTTGGCCAAAACACAGCCGCCTGCCCTACCATCAGCACCTAATGGAAACCACTAGATGGAATCAATGGGGGCTTTTCTTATGGAGATGGACCAAACACTAACACTGTTTACTCAACCTTAATAACAATGGAGCAAAGACTCTCTTGCCCCCTCACCTTGTTGCACTGACAGCCAGTTCCTGCACCACAGTGCAGCAGGTACTCTCCCAAAAACGTGGGTGAGGTTTGGAATGTAAATGTTAATGAGAATATACTGTTCCTAAAGAAACAATGTGGGCTCGCTTTAAGCCAAACAATAGTAGTATAGTAGTATTAGTAGTAGTTTAATAAAAATCACACCCGTTTGAAGTGAGGGGCGCTCCTATCATCGTACATCATCATACATCATCTCATTCTGGCCAATCAGAATTTGCGTCCTCACCTTCGTTTTCAATGTTTGTGTTAGGCAATGTTTGTGTTGACAGTAACACTCAAAATTGTCCATTCGTTGTCAATGGCATTTCATTTTTGTGTAGGACAAAGTTTGTGTTAGCACACACACTAAAAGCTGGACATAGGAGGGCCCTAAAAATCACACTTGTGTGAAGTGAGAAGCGCTCTTTTCATAAATCATCAAACATCACATTCCGTGCTCAGCCAATCAAATCATCACAAATGTCATTGCAGCCAATCACTTTTGGCGTCTGCACTTTTCTGCCCTCAGTTTTATCTTCAATATGTACTTTGCTCAGCCAATCAAATCATCGCTATGGGGTGATCCACCAATCATCAGCCAATGTTTGTCTTCACACAGACCCACAAAGCTGGGTTTAGGAGGGTCTAGTGCCCCTCGAAAAGTACAAATTCAGTATGACTTGGTATCTCTGTCAGTGTGTTGTGTGTGGGTGTAGACTCGCTCAGTTGATCAGATTGGGAGCACCTGTTTTGGAGCTTGAAATGTATAAAGGTTTTAGCATCAAAATATACTTTGAGTACGAAAGTATGTTGTAGCCTACTAAAATGTATAGAAAATAGCAGATCTACGACCTCATAACGTGTCACATTGTAGATCGGTTTTGTATAAAAGAATTTGAGGTACCCTAGTGCCCAGCTTGGCATGAAAATGATAGCGTCTACAACGTAGGAGCTCGACTGGAAAAAATGCTGCCGTGAATTAGATCCTAATTTCTCAATAAATGTTAGCGCTGAAGTTGCTTTCTCTTCGCAAATGCGGCTGGGGCCAAGGATATGGGTTTGCGTGAACACAAACATTGGCTTAAGTTGTGATTGGCTGATCACCCCTGAGCAAAGTACATATTGAAGCTAAAAGTGAGGGCAGAAAAGTAAATAAGGAAAAGTGAGGATGCAAATTGTGATTGGCCAGAAAGAGATGATGTATGATGATATACATCATCATGTATAAGCGCCCCTCACTTCACACAGGTGTGATTTTTTATGTGTGATCTATGTTGGCAGCTTATTAGTATAGATTCTCGTCTTACACAAACATTAAATTCTCTTTGACAATGGAGAATTTACTTCATATTAAATTCACATTGACAAAGGAGAATTTACATCATGTGGACGAGCAAATCGGCAATGTTTGTCCTAAGTATGAGTTTCTCACTCAATAAAATATATATCACTACTGATTATGTTTGACGACTATTTCTATGTATTTGATGTATGTGTATATTTGCATTTGCAATCTTTCGCTGTCTTTGGGTGAGACCGTCACCGGGTTGAGGCTATATATAGCATATAAATGTAGGATATCTAGCCCACAATGAAATGCAAGCGAAGAGGATGAACACACACTATATGGCTGAAGCAAACTTTTCCCCATTTTGTCCTGGTATAATTTCATGGGGTTCCACCTACTCCAAGGGTTCCACCTAACTGAGTGAAGTATGACCCTCTGGGCCTGGCTAGGGGGAATCATTGGGGTTTCATTCATTGGCTCTGTGTCACTTGGCTCTGTCTCACACACATGCACAGCAGAGCGCATGGCGGGAGGTGAGACAGCAACAATGTGCTCAAACACCTTCCTCTGATCTATCGATAAACTAAAAGGCGGATGCAGAAGTTATAGGAAGTGCGCATAAATCATCTGTTCTGCGGCTTCTCACTGTAGCCTACATACACAGACAAAACGCACACATGTAGTAACAAAGGCATCCGCGCGCGCGGGCGTGCGTGCACACACACACACACACACACACACACACACACACACACACAATCGCATAATTTTTGCGCACACACATGACACCATTCCAGGTCGGTGAAGTTCAACTGGGACATGGGCCATGGCTGGTATAGGTTTAGGCTAGTCCCCCTCATGTGTTTTGATTATTTTAATTACTTACGCCGCACATCTTAATGATTTTATAAGAAGAAGTCCTTGTCAATTAGTCACAATCCGATAAATAGTAGCGCAACATATTAATCCAGCAATTAGCATATCTTAAACTGATCAATGTATCATTCTAACTCTAAGCAGATATATGCTGCATTTTTTTTGCTTTAGAGTTGAACACAATACAGTATAAAATGGTGTAACACACCTGGAAGAAGAAAATGCTGAGAAAATAGTGCGCCAGGATAGCTGCGCGCAAAAGAGGACTGAGCTGGACAAAAAGGAAAACAGGAAAAAAATGCTTCTCTGACACCTATTAGTAGGTTATGTTACCTATTATTATGTAATAAAATGCCTGAAATGCATAGCCTGTAGGCTACACTGGCTTTAAGTGGTGGTTTACGACTTTACATAAAAATAATTTGGGACTGAGGGGGATAGCCTATTTTCTTTACAAACATATACACAAACCTATATATTATATATAGGTTATAGGCATTGCTGCAGTAGCTATATCCTCATTCCTCAAACCCTTACGGGTCCATTTGGTTCCATTTGTAGGATACTACTGCACTCTCAAGAGTTGAATGATTGACAGCCCTTGCCTTGGTGACATCACTGCACGACAAAAAGCGTCGTCGGGGGAAGAGAGGCACCAATCAATTGAACCACTGGTACGGTGGCGCACGGAGGAGAGGAGAGGCGACGCGCAACAGCAACGGGACGGGAGCGACACGAAGAAGGAGCGACACTTATCCTGAACTTATTCAACTTAAAAAGTCCGCAGAACTTTTGTTGCTCTTTTGAAGATGTTCAACGGAGGTGCTTTATACTTAGATCGGTCCTGCCTACGCCAGCTCGCTTCCTCATAAGAGGGCTTCTTTTTTTCATTCTTCTCCCGTCCTCCTGACCATCTTGCCCGACTTGTTGCAGCTGGGGAGGATTATTATTATGTGCAAGAGGCGATAGATCGGGTGCAGTGCTTATGGGCTGTCTCCGGTCCGCGAACCAAACGCGTGGATTAAACACGAATTAATGTGGAATTTATCGGAGCCCAAAGCTGGAACGACGACCGGACACAGCGCTTCCTTATCAGGTAAAGAAAAATAACAGCAGCAGGCAGCAGCAGCTTGTTATTGACTTTTGTTGACTTAACTGTTCCTCTTAGATGGCTTTATAAACTTTGAATATTTATAAGCCTAAATAAAAGTGTGTCAAATGTGTGACAATGTGTGGCTATAATTGTCAAAGGAGAGATCTTCCACTATTGCAAGTTGATAACTTGCAATAGTGGAAGATCTTTCCTTTGACAATTGAAGTTATATATGCAGGCATATGTGCTTTAAAAAGTAGCAAATTTCCATTCTGGACTTATAGTATAAAAAGGTTTAAATATACAGTTTTTTTAAAACGTATACTTCTCGCAGTTTCTACGACATGACGTATATAGTTGCTTTTTTCCTTTTTATATGTTGTGTG
This sequence comes from Protomyctophum bolini, assembly GCF_963924005.1. Classification (NCBI taxonomy): domain Eukaryota; kingdom Metazoa; phylum Chordata; class Actinopteri; order Myctophiformes; family Myctophidae; genus Protomyctophum; species Protomyctophum bolini. Next base: position 24,632,861 of record NC_137880.1, read on the forward strand.
TTTTTGATGTGTTGTGGACTACATCTGGCCCGGGTCCGCACGTCAGATCTAACACCTGCAAGCCTCTTGAAGTAACTCTATCCTTTATGATTATAGTCATACATGACCGTCAAAGCCTCCGCAAACAGACGCTCGTAGCGCTGTCTGACTGCCTCTCTCTCTCTCTCTCTGTTTATTCTAACCCCCCTTTTTCATGCCAACATTCTTTATGCGTTTGTTGTGTGATCTTTCATGAGTTTTACGCGGACTTGTATTTTCTTTTCCTTTGTTGCTTTCATATACCCTTACCCTCACCAAACACATTTTCTTATCTCTCCTAATTGGAGACGTTTTTGTCTGGAGCCCCCCCCCCCCCCCTCCACACACACACACACACACACCGCTCTGAGTTTCTTTGATTTCTGTCTTTCCTGTGCCATCCCCCTTTTTTGTTTGACTCGTGTCTTTCATAACTTCCTCGCCTTGATATTTTCATGTTCTAGTTCGTCCTTTATAATGTTAAGATCAATCTCCTATTTCAGTTATAACTTACTTAGATCATGCCTTACATTATAGCCGGCGGGGGTGTTATTCCCTGAGCCCCAATCTCCCCCCACCCCCTCCTATTTTTGTCCTCCCTTTTTTTTGTTCTGTACTTCAAAGTGAGGTGTCTCCCTTTTAACCTGCTCTGCTCCAATAATTCCTATTGTATGGGACGGATCATCATCATCTCACACACACAGCTGGGGGAATGCCGCTCGCAGTGAGCCCCTCGTGTCATGTTGTCCCCCCGCTGTCAATACCCCAGCGGCTGCGTCGTGCGTATTGACAGTATAGCTGTGTGTGCACTCTCTGTATTCGCAGGGACTGACTGACCATGGTCACCGTGGTCCGTTCTCTCATGGTACTGCTGCTCGCTCAGGTGCTACTGGGAGGCGCTGCGGGACTCATACCCGAGGTGGGCCGGAGGAGGTACAGCGAGTCCGGGAAACAGACCCCGGAGCAGTCGGAGAGCTTTCTCAACGAGTTCGAGCTGCGGCTCCTCAACATGTTCGGACTGAAGCGGCGGCCGAACCCGAGCAAGCAGGCCGTGGTGCCACAGTACATGGTGGACCTTTACCGTATGCACTCGGCGAACGGGGACCACATGAGCAGCGCGAAGCGGCCCAGGAACATGGGCAAACACGCAGAAAGAGCCGCCAGCAAGGCCAACACGATTAGAAGCTTTCACCACGAAGGTACGTATTAGTGACATACTTTACCTGTCAGGTGGGAGAGCTGCTCCGCTCTCCTGCTCAGACAACACAAACCTATATTTAAACATGACTCAGAGCGCGAGCAGCGACTTCTGACTCTTTACTGTTTTATCTTTATGGAAGGTTTAGTCATCGATAGGTGACACGCGTCCGCGCGATTACACCTCCCAAATAAGAAAATAGCCTAATCACTTTAAATAAATGTTTGCCGCACCACTATTTCCAGACAGGCAAGCGGCGAGCAATTACATTTTCTGCCTAATCCCCGAACTATGTTGTGATGCAACCGTTAACCGAGCATTCCTCTGGCGCTGCTGCAACAGGCATTAAAAACATCAAGGGTGGTGGGATCCCTGGGGTAATTTGTTTCTTAATAATTGATGATGTTTGCGTGGGCTCCGAAAACAGTTTTTCCAGACACGCACCACGGGAACAGGATAAAGGGCGGTGTGCCGGCGTGCGCAGGTGATAGTCATCACCCTGTTACTTCAATAACACACGACATGACATTACACTAACACACATTATGACAGAGGCCTGGGTGTCAGACAGAATTCTGAGTCATTTCTAACAGGACTGAAATTAGTCCTTGGGAAACTGGAGGGGGTGCCTGATTCTTTCCAAATCGCCCTTGCTGTGCGCCATTACGCACGTTCCAATAATATAAGACCATAATTGCGCACTTAGTTTATACCTTGGATATGGACTGATTGTTGAATTTTGCGTTTCATTTCAGCCCCATTCTTCCCGTGTACAGGAACATATGTTGTTCAGATGATTAAGGCTCATACAGAGTACATAAGTTTGTAGCCCCTGGCTAAAGTGCATTGGTTCACAATTGCCACATGTGCTTATTCAAGTTATTGATGCAAAGCTACTAACTTTTAACCCTGACTGGATTTGTATACACTAGTATTAGCCAATAAGCAGAATGTCCTTGAATGATGCTAAGCTTATTTGTAAGCAATCAAGTGACACACTTGATGGAAAAGTTGAAATCTTTTTCACTCTTGCAATGTATGGAGAAAAATGAGTCTCTTTCATGGTGAGCTGCACACAACCTTAAAAGTGACCTTTGGTCCATTTCTCAAATCCTTAATCTCCTATGGTCCATGTTCATGACTTTATAATATACAAGCTACGGAGTCCATAGGGGTTTTTACACAACGTCCTCATACAGAGTCCTAAGTGTTTTGAGTGGGGAAGTTTCCACCAGGGGTGAGTCAGAGGGGTGGTTGAGTGGTTGCTTGGGTGTTCTCCAGAAGCCTCGTGTGGATGACACCCAGTGGCTAAACTGACACATTGCAAACAATCCTTGGCCAAACGAGCAGAGTCTGAGTGACTGCATGCTCCCAGCCCACTAACTGTAAACCTCCACACATGCACCGCCAGGCCAACGCACACCTTGACACCACCGTCCATTAAGGGCTGCAGTGAGGTTGTATTTACCGACTCTCCCCCTAGGCGTTTCATCCCATGTTATAACAGCATTGCACGGCTGTTAAGTCTTCCCGACGTCAGGAGACATGGAATTGATGATGGACTCATGTAATAAGTGTGTATACAGATGTAAGGCCACTAGGCCAGCACATCAAAGCAGGCGGCCTCAATCCTTCACAGCATCTCCTCGCCGATATTAATTTCACTGAGATAATTAGTTTCAACTCTTATCGGTTTTCAAAAATAACCTTTTTCCATGCCAACTAGAACATTTACACTCTTCCACAGGAACCGGCCGGGTGATGAAGGACCGAACCTTAGCCGAACAGCCGTTATCTTTTTGCTTTGGCACACAGAGCGAAAATAAATTAGGAATGTTGATACACTCATATCTGTGGTTCACAAGTTTTTGACAAGCCGCGACATGTTCACACTGCAGTTCCCTCAGAGCGAGAGAGAGACTGAGAGAGAGAGAAGGGGGGATGAAAAAGAGACAGAGAAAGCAAAAGAGATAGATAGAGAGAACTCTGGAAAAAAGTGAAGAATGAAAGGGTACATGGGAAGGAAAAGAAAAGAGGATTTGGGATTGAGAAAAAGGTTGGGAGAAGGGGATTTGGGGGCTGAGGAAGAATAGAAAGAGAAGGATTGGTGACGGAGGAGAGAGAAAGAGAGAGCAGGGGTTTTCCCACATCAAATGAGGAGTGATAGGGCTAATTGAAGTCTTTGTGCCTCTTGAGGGAGGTTCTAGGATGAGAAGGTGGAATTTCCTAAATGCCTCCTTTGAAAAAAAATGAACGAGAAAAAAGAAGGCCTGAGTTCAAAGTTTGTGTTTATTTCACCACACCAAACACATTTTAAAAAGATATACGTCTGCATATATCATCTCTGATCTACATAAAGTAGCAGTTCAAAGACAGGCTGCACAGAGAGAAAATTGCATTTTCTTTTACAGCCATCTCTCATTTGTTGCACACTGTGAGGGCAAAACTGGCTGAAATTGTTTGTTGTTGTCAATGTAATTTAAAATACGATTCTCGTATGACAGTTCTGTTGTGTGATAGCTGATTTTCCTGAATATTCACTACCATCTTCTTTAGCTACAAAAACAACTGAGTTTGTGAGCCAGTTCCTAAATAGGATGTGGTTGATGGCAATACCCGGCGCAGTGACATTTTCTGGTATGGGGATAGTGTATATGATTTTTTGGGGGGGATATTTTTCCAAGCGCAGAACTGTTAGCACTCTCTAAAAATAAAACTCATTTGGCTGTAGAAGGACAAACACGCATGCTATAAATACCCAAAGGCAGTCTCCCATTCATTGACAATGGATTAGTGCCAGGTTTCATATCTTAAAGCTAGGAGGGCTTCAGGGGAGAGCCGTTAACGCTCACTATGAAAAGTATCTGAAATATATGAATTATATATTAGTGGCATTCTCCTGTCATGCAATTGTTTTTTAAGCTGGCCAGTTCTACCAAAGGTTAATTCACGCTTGGCATTTGGAGACATTAACATTTTAGTGTTCATCTGATAAATGTCCACATCCACTTCCCTATTGCACTCTTGTCAAAACAAAGCTTTGAAGATCCCTAGACGGGGCAACCATGGTAATTGCTTGTAGTGGCCAAATCTTAAAAGGCAATTATCCCCCGTGTGGCATTTGGCTAATGTGCATAACTGAAGATGCAATCGCAGCTCTTCTAATGGAGCTTATCAATACAACACACAGCTTTGATCTCGTGACATTTATCCTGGTCAAATTTATGAGCACGGTGCCGACGGTGGTAATGACGCCATGAGCTCACTGTGAGCATTCGTCTGCTTTTTACACTGAGTAATGGATGCATGGTGTGGGTGCCTGTGTGACGACTGTGTGACAATGACCCACACCCACTCATTGCAACCACGTGGCAGCCTGGCTCTGTGCGACGGGGAAGAAGAAAGCTAAAGCTTACGCTCTGTGTGTGTGTGTGTGTGTGTGTGTGTGTGTGTGTGTGTGTGAATGAGAGAGAGAGAGAGGGAGAGAAAGAGAGAGAGAAAGAGAAAGAGAAAGAGAAAGAGAAAGAGAAAGAGAAAGAGAAAGAGAAAGAGAAAGAGAAAGAAAGAAAGCAGGCAAGGGAAACCATGTTAGATCCCGTGTTCAGCCAATATCTCTCCGCTTTTATAAAGTCCATGAAGTCAACTAATCCTTAGTCAGTTTTTTTATCGTACATATGCCTGAATTCAATTGCTCCAGACAGTGAATGTTGTTCACACTGTGACTGTGTCTCTGTAGAGTCCATGGAGGCCCTGGCCAGCCTGAAGGGCAGAACCACCCAGCAGTTCCACTTCAACCTCACTTCCATCCCCGGAGAGGAGCTCATCACCTCCGCAGAGCTTCGCATCTTCAGGGACCAGGTCATGGCAGCCGTGGCCTCCGGCAACGACTCAAGTAACGCAGCCGCCGCCAGTGGAGGCAGCTTCCACCGAATCAACGTTTACGAGGTGTTCGGTGCGCCCGCCGCCGCAGGTGGAGAGCCGCTGTCGCGTCTACTGGACACTCGGCTGGTGCAGGACTCTCTGAGCCGCTGGGAGAGCTTCGATGTCAGCCCCGCCGTGTCTCAATGGACCTCCGCGGGGCGCCACAACCACGGCTTCATGGTGGAGGTGCTCCATCCCGAGGGTGGGGATCGGGAGGGGGAGCACGCCCAAAGGCAAAGCCGGCACGTTCGGGTGAGCCGGGCCCTGCACGGGGACCAGGACTCATGGCCTCAGGCTCGCCCCCTGCTGGTCACCTACGGCCACGATGGCCGCGGGGACGCCGTGCTCCACACGCGGGAGAAGCGCCAGGCCGCCGCCCGCAAGCAGCGGCGGAAGCACCAGCACCAGCACAAAGCCAGCTGCCGGAGGCACGCCCTGTACGTGGACTTCAGCGACGTCGGGTGGAACGAGTGGATCGTGGCGCCGCCCGGGTACCACGCCTTCTACTGCCACGGGGAATGCCCCTTCCCCCTGGCAGACCACCTGAACTCCACCAACCACGCCATCGTGCAGACGCTGGTCAACTCGGTCAACTCCAACATCCCACGGGCCTGCTGTGTGCCCACGGAGCTCAGCCCCATCTCTCTGCTCTACCTGGACGAATATGAGAAGGTCATCCTTAAAAACTACCAGGACATGGTGGTGGAGGGCTGTGGCTGCCGGTGAGAGGTTTGACGGAGATGGGACGGACGGACAGACAGACAAAGCGAGGGAGGGATGGGAGGGATGCAAAGACTTATAAGAGAAAGAGACATGTGAGAGGTTATATGGACACCCGGTTTCCCAATGAAGACGTTTATTTATATGGAAGAGAGACACAAAACAGAGCTATTGTGGAAGAAGAAGAAGAAAACTATATATGAATATATTTATGTCTACGTAATGTTGGGAAAAAAATAAATATTTTAATCAGAGGAATATTCCTTTACTGGTTTTGAAAATGTATTTCTGATGTACATTTCGAAATGGGTGCAATACCACATGAAGTATAATGCTCAGATTTTTATTTTGTATTTATTTCTATTATAACCACTTTATTTGTAAATAAATAATGTGTATTTATCGTGAGAAAACACGTGGTTGCTCCAGTCTTGCATACAGTGAACACCAGCGCTTGTTGACTCAGCCTCGTCAGAGGGATGTGTGGCTAGCTCAAAACACGAAATAACATGAGTCTCGAAACTCTCACATAAATTAGCCGAAAAGAAATAACACACAACTTGCAAGCTTGCGCTCTGCAGCGCTGATTGCAAACCAAGCATGGACTCCTACAGTAAACGTAACTAGAGACGAACAACAATAGATGTTTATAGAGGAAGATGATGGGGGGAGGGGGGCCAGCTATAGGTCAAGGGTGCCAGTGGTGTAATGGACTGCTGTAGGGTGTAGGGTCACGGGAGGGGAGTGACAGGCCTACAGATGTTATAACCTCCCCGGGGAGGATTAGAAAAACACCACGACATGTTTTCCCGCATCGCATGTCATTGCAAAGCTCCCTGGGAAGGCTGTTCTCTATAAACTAAACCCCTGGGATTTTCGTCTTTTCTTGATGGATATGAAGTGTGTGCATGTGTGTGTGTGTGGGGTGGGGGGGTTAACCTGTAAGCTGTCAAGTCTTTCAAAGAGGGTCCATGCTTATTTATAGAGTGATTCGAGACATGACAGGTTGCAACCTCTGCGGCCTCTCAGCCAGGGAAGAACTCTACAGTACCTATACCGCCACTTTAATTAATAATAAAGACAAACAAACACGCACCTGTGCCACACACGCTCAGACAGATTCTGAACCTGGGCAGGGAGTTTGGCTGCCTTCCCTCGCTTCCTTTTAGCTGATGGCTCTGATGTGTGCTTTCTGGCACAGGAGGGGGAAAAAAACACCCTCGCTTGGCCATGGGAGCCGTTTGAGAAAACCGTACGAGTAGCAGCAGCGGCGGATAATGAAGAGCAACACAAACAATACCACACACTGACACCAAGAACAGATTAGGCGTCATGTTTTATTCACTGAGACAGTGGTTCTGGCTGGCTGGCAAAAACAAAACGTATCGTGTGTCTGCTGCAAGTCAGTCCAGGCCTGAACGCCCCGAGTTAATATCTTAATACTGTGATGTTCACTGTGAAAACAATGCAACCTCTAAAACAAACTGAATTGCTCCAGAATGCTCCAGAGAGAAAGAGAGAGAGAGAGAGATGAAAAGTCAGATTTATACTTTGTCGTATAACGGTGACACTTTCTGAAAATAGCCAATCTACAAGCTTACGTGTCATGTCCGCAACATGGTGTGAGCTTGTAGATCGGCTATTTTCGATGTGCAACACAGTGGTACGACGGAGCATGAATCAGGCATTACACCGCAGCCACGATGGCGGATCAGAATCAGATGATGAGAGGAAGGGAAGAGAGACAGAGAAGGGAGAGTTTTGTGGAGTTTGACTGACTGCATTTTCTGCTGTGTTTGCATTAGAAAAAGGGTTTGGAGGGAACACAGGGCAGCTCAAAATGCTCTAAATAGAATGTGTTTTTTTTATGCGAGCGCACATCGGGACCGTGGAATGTTGGTTTTCAATCTCAGACACATGCGTACGCTCGCATGGAAAACCAACGTGGTTGTTTTTTCAATCATCTATTCAAGGGTTTCCTGGTGGGCTTCTCTCTTCCAAAAAAACAAATGTGCGTCGAACAAAGATACGCTTGTTACTCATATTCAGAACTGTAAATCAAAACATTTTGAAAGAAGGGGCCGTGAGGCTTTATCCATGGGCAGTAAAATAAAAAAGCGCAGAAACGTCAAATTCTTTCATGTCACGCAGATTACTTCCCTTTCCACCTTGTGCACTGTGCAGTGTTTTTCCTCGCAGAGGGGTTCACGTTGTGTCTGTTGACACAGACGCTGTTGGGCAACAGCAGATGTCAAAATACCCATTCTTATCCTCTGGTGGCGTATAGCGCCCGTCCCGCTGCGGATGATGCAACCAGCAAGTCATTTTGTACCCGTTCGACCCCTCCCAACCCATAGCCTCCCTTCCCTTCCCTTCCCTTCCCCTCCTCTCCTCTCCTTCCACCTCCTCCCCCGCCTCCTCCCCACCACATTTCAGTTTCAATCTTCTGCATGTGTTATTTTATTTTACCTTGTATCCGCTCCCCCCCCCCCAGTCCGCCCACCCCTACCCCCCATCTCCCCTCCTCTCTTATCCCATCTGGTGTCCATTTCTCCTGTGTAGGACCCCACCAGACCACAACCCAGCAGCAGCATATGGGCTCCCCTCGTAGCTCTGCTCGGTAGCAGTGCCTTGAACACCCCCCCCCCCCCCCATCCGCCATTTTAATGGACTTCGGGAGTAAGTCACTTCATGCGGTATACACTAACGGTAATGAACATTTGATGAAGATCAATGGAACATTTTTTACAGTACAGGACAAAGATAGAAAATGAAAGTTACCAGTAAACATTACTTGGTTGAGCTCAAAAGTTTGGCCAATGAGGTATAAAGGGTGGTGGTGTGGTGGGGGGGTTTGGTGGTGCAGCAGCAGGAGAGAAAAAATGCTTGTGTTAAAAAAGTGTTAGATTTAGTGGTTTGCCTTTATAGCTCAAGTCTATAAACCTTTCATTAGGTCGGGTGGAAATACTGCTCCCAGGGTGGGTTGCACATGGGCAGTGTTCCTAAAATGTCGCCCCTCCTGCACACCCCGGTCCCAGCTGAACTTGGTTCCGGTTGTTCTGCGTTTGTAGTGTGTGTGTGTGTGTGTGTGTGTGTGTGTGTGTGTGTGTGTGTGTGTGTGTGTGAGTGAGTGAGTGAGTGAGTGAGTGAGTGAGTGAGTGAGTGAGCGAGCGAGAGAGCGAGAGAGAGGGGGGGTGGATAGAGAGAAAGAGAGAGATGGAGGTTCTGACTTCAGGAATCAGGTTAGTGTCAGACAATTCCTTAGGGACCACTCCTAAAACTCTCACTAAGAGCAAGGGGTCAAGGGTCAAAGCAATAAGGGCCTATTATCTCTGCCATTACTGACTGACTTCCAGGCTCATCACGTCAACATGGGTTAGTGGCTCAGAGTGTGGTCAGCCAGTGGCTGGGACTGAGAAGAATATTATGGCTATGTTCCAAAATACAGTTGTGTGCTGCTACTCGTGTGCTATTTTAGAGTACACAGAATATAAAGTGATCTATTCTATAGCATCCACTTTCAGATGTCAGGCTAAACATTTTGTCCTTTCTTGTGTGCGCGCACACTGTCTGTTTGTGTGTGACTTTTTGAGTTCTATGTTAGTGATTTAGTAATAAAAGCAGAACTGTGAGATATGCTTTCTTGGCAGGATGCTCTTCACCTGCTACACAGACCTCTGCAAAGTCGCTCTCCGCAAACTGATTTCCCCCCTCGTTCTCCCCCGAACATCTGGCAAATCAGTTAAAGGTGTGCTGTGCACTCTTTGTTTACGCGCAAACACACAACAGAGCGGCCGCACAAACTGATGAACATAACACTGGCATTAGCGTGGCAGGGCTCTTTTCGCTCTGCTCTGCGTACTGCGAAACCACACCAAACGGCTTGTGCAACTCCAAACAACCAAAATCATAAGGCCTATAAAATCAGATTTCCAGATTTCTGGCTGGCCGCAGATTTTGGAAAGTATGCGGCCGGCACGCCGTGCACCCCCTGATTTATACTTGGTTTGAGTGCCGTGTCGTGCACTTAAAATAGCAAATCTACAAGATCAGCTATTTTCAGGGCGCGACAGCGGCGCGCAACTAAGCATAAATCACCCTTGAGATGGAGCAAAGTGCTCCATCGCCATGGGAGATTCTGGGCCGGGCTCGTGCCAGGGCGGGACACCAAAACGACAGGACGAAGGGAGGGACGTGGGGAGGGGCGACAGGGACGGCGGCCACTTTGGAGTTCTTTTTTTCCCTTCTTCTTGTTACAGTTCTTCACCCCCCCCTTCATGAGCCGCACACACTAATTTTAGAGGTAGTGCACATGGGTGTTTTTTTTCTTCTTCTTCCTTCTTTCTGTTTTCCGAGAACAGCCAGCGAGATGACGTCCAGCATAGCTGAAGCTGTGGCATCTGTGCTGCAGCTCTGAACACATCAAACGCACCCCACGTCCACACAGATTCAGGAGCAGAGCAAATATGGAGATTACTTTTCCAGAATGACTGTAGTGATGATTGTACTTTCATATATACAGTCTCATTCCACTGTGTGTAGTGTATGCACAAACCCATTTTAGTGTGTGTGTGTGTGTGTGTGACTGTGTGTGTGTGTGTGTGTGTGTGTGTGCGCGCAACTGTGTCTCAATCTTGCTTATAGTGTTTCAGTACAAAATGCAGAGCGACAGTGCTTGTAGAGGAAATGACAGTTGCATTACTAAAAGCTAACACTAAGTTGTTCCTGAACTATGCTCTGCTACTGTCATTAGTGTTAGAGCTAATCATCCGTGCAATCACAGTGAGGCTGGCCTGGAGTGACATGCTGGAATTATTACCTCTGGCTGGGACTCGCTGGCAGAGAGAGGGAGGAGCCCACATAACAGCCTTAAGAGTCAAGGCAATATAGTGTAATAGCTGGGCTACGGTGTACTGTCAGCAGCTACCCCTCCAACTGATTTATACTTTGTCGTATTATGGTCGAGTGCTGACCATAGCTGATGCACGAGATCACAATGTGTTGCAGATGCGATGCGCCGTGAGCTTGTAGATCTTGTCATTTCCGGCCCGGTGACCCCGTCGTACGATGATGGATAAATCAGCCTTTATGGTCGTCTCGAGAACAAGGCAATGAAACCGTAGAGGATGGACGCCGGAGCCTGCGCCAGACAGACGATGGCCGGGCACATCGTTACACCGGAACGCTTCATCTCTCGTCCAGGGGACTGTGAATCACACACACCTATCCTGTCATCGACGGGGGGGTATGTGGGGGGTCATGTGTGACTCTTTCCTTCCCTCCTTGGTCCCATATTCCCTCTCTGTCTTTCTGGTAAAGAACTACGTGATTCTCAGATAGAGAAAGAGTCTGTGAGTGTGTGAGTGTGAGAGTGAGAGTGTGCGTGTGTGTGCGTGTGTGTGCGCGTGTGTGTGTGTGTGTGTGTGTGTGTGTGTGTGTGTGTGTGTGTGTGTGTGTGTGTGTGTGTGTGCGTGCGTGCGTGCATTGGAAGAGTGTTTTAGAATATGGTAAAACGGTTACTGACACAGGGAAGTAATTTATAAGCAAATGAAGAACCTTGTGGTGGGTGACACTACAGCTAGTTGTCTGATAAAGCCAATGTGATGTGAATTAAGGGCTTCGGAAAGGGGCTGTGTGCACCGTGCGCTTCCTTCCTCCTTTCACCTCAAGGTGAAAATAACCTGCATTTGCTAAATTATACACTATGGCTAGGCTATGGGTTTAAGGATGTGTACCTTTGCCGGTTTGTGGACCAGCACGTTTCCACACAGAAAAGGACACAGGAAGCCAAGTCCATATGGACCACATATGGGCTTCCATGAAACACAGGCTTGGGGAGGGAGGATGGATTCGCCTCCAGACAACTGTTCTGAGGTCAGCGCTGTGTTTTCTCCTGTGATGGTTACAGTTAAGAGTTCGCTGGGGGAAGGGTTATGAACTCATCTGATCCTGGAACCGCGCAAGCTGCAGCATCGGGGGAGGGAGGTGGGGGCGTGTCCCTTTGAAAGGAGGGTTAGCGTGTGGTTAACGGGGAGCGTCCTCCATCTTTGTAGCAGGAAGTGAAGAGATCAATCACGGGAGAAGTACATGACACTCGCCAGCATGCCTGGTAGATAAATGTCAATCTGAGACACAGTAAATCTCACCATTACCACATATAAACTTCAAATCGGGGGATGTACCAATAAAACACAAAGCGCTGGGCTCGGATCTTATCGTTTGGTCTGATGATGATAGCTGCTATAGTGGACAAAGCTTTTTACACGCCGCGGTTGGTATAATCTCAGTCTCCGCATAGAATCTTCGACTCCCTGACTATTTGTAATCACAAACTTTGTCCTAACACAAACATTAAATACCATTGATAATGAATGGCCAGTTTTACGTCATTGTCCCAACACAAACATGAAATGCCATTGACATTGAATGGCCAGTTTGGAGTGTTTGTGTACTAAACACAAACATTGAAGACAAAGGTGAAGACGCAAATTCTATTTGGCCAGAATGATCATACAAAGTACCCAAAAGAAAGTAAAAAAACAAACTAAACTAAACTAAAACTAAAACAATACAACAAAGCCCACAGAGCTCATTCCATGTGTGCCTGGACTGTGTGAGGAAGTGAAGACATTGTGATTTGATGAGCATGTGTGGCTTCTTTCATCTGTGTCCAACCAGTAGGTGGCAACAACCCATCTTCTATAGAGCGCCGCAGTCCCGCCCCCTCTCAGAAAACGAGTGGCCCAGGAAATGAAACCCCAATGCATTCTCCCATCGGCACTTCTAATATAATTTATTTAAAGACGGTTACGCCGCGGACAAAGCCAATTCGGATCGTGACAAATCATGACAATGAACACAATGTTTTGGGCCGATCAAATAATTTATAAGACGAAAAACAAAACAAATAGTGTTGTCTCCTGACTTTCTTTTCTTCTTTCTAATGATTTGATCGGCCCAAAACATTGTGTTCATTGTCATGATTTGTCACGATTTGTCTACTACTGTACAGTGACAACAACCCATCTCCTATACTGTCTACTACTGTACAGTGGCAACAACCCATCTCCTATACTGTCTTACTACTGTACAGTGACAACAACCCATCTCTTATACTGTCTACTACTGTACAGTGACAACAACCCATCTCCTATACTGTCTACTACTGTACAGTGGCAACAACCCATCTCCTATACTGTCTACTACTGTACGGTGGCAACAACCCATCTCCTATACTGTCTACTACTGTACAGTGACAACAACCCATCTCCTATACTGTCTTACTACTGTACAGTGACAACAACCCATCTCCTATACTGTCTACTACTGTATGGTGACAACAACCCATCTCCTATACTGTCTACTACTGTACAGTGACAACAACCCATCTCCTATACTGTCTACTACTGTACAGTGACAACAACCCATCTCCTATACTGTCTACTACTGTACAGTGACAACAACCCATCTCCTATACTGTCTTACTACTGTACAGTGACAACAACCCATCTCCTATACTGTCTACTACTGTACAGTGACAACAACCCATCTCCTATACTGTCTTACTACTGTACAGTGACAACAACCCATCTCCTATACTGTCTACTACTGTACAGTGACAACAACCCATCTCCTATACTGTCTACTACTGTACAGTGACAACAACCCATCTCCTATACTGTCTACTACTGTACAGTGACAACAACCCATCTCCTATACTGTCTACTACTGTACAGTGACAACAACCCATCTCCTATACTGTCTACTACTGTACAGTGACAACAACCCATCTCCTATACTGTCTTACTACTGTACAGTGACAACAACCCATCTCCTATACTGTCTTACTACTGTACAGTGACAACAACCCATCTCCTATACTGTCTACTACTGTACAGTGACAACAACCCATCTCCTATACTGTCTACTACTGTACAGTGACAACAACCCATCTCCTATACTGTCTACTACTGTACAGTGACAACAACCCATCTCCTATACTGTCTTACTACTGTACAGTGACAACAACCCATCTCCTATACTGTCTACTACTGTACAGTGGCAACAACCCATCTCCTATACTGTCTACTACTGTACAGTGACAACAACCCATCTCCTATACTGTCTACTACTGTACAGTGACAACAACCCATCTCCTATACTGTCTTACTACTGTACAGTGACAACAACCCATCTCCTATACTGTCTACTACTGTACAGTGGCAACAACCCATCTCCTATACTGTCTACTACTGTACAGTGACAACAACCCATCTCCTATACTGTCTACTACTGTACAGTGACAACAACCCATCTCCTATACTGTCTACTACTGTACAGTGACAACAACCCATCTCCTATACTGTCTACTACTGTATGGTGGCAACAACCCATCTCCTATACTGTCTACTACTGTACAGTGGCAACAACCCATCTCCTATACTGTCTACTACTGTACAGTGACAACAACCCATCTCCTATACTGTCTACTACTGTACAGTGGCAACAACCCATCTCCTATACTGTCTACTACTGTACAGTGACAACAACCCATCTCCTATACTGTCTACTACTGTACAGTGACAACAACCCATCTCCTATACTGTCTACTACTGTATGGTGGCAACAACCCATCTCCTATACTGTCTTACTACTGTACAGTGACAACAACCCATCTCCTATACTGTCTACTACTGTACAGTGACAACAACCCATCTCCTATACTGTCTACTACTGTACAGTGTCAACAACCCATCTCCTATACTGTCTACTACTGTACAGTGGCAACAACCCATCTCCTATACTGTCTTACTACTGTACAGTGACAACAACCCATCTCCTATACTGTCTACTACTGTATGGTGTCAACAACCCATCTCCTATACTGTCTACTACTGTACAGTGACAACAACCCATCTCCTATACTGTCTACTACTGTACAGTGACAACAACCCATCTCCTATAGTTGTCTACTACTGTACAGTGACAACAACCCATCTCCTATACTGTCTACTACTGTACGCTGGCGGGAAATGTACTCAAATGTTTTACCTAAGCAAAAGTATCAATACTGCAATATAGAAATACTCCGTTACAAGTAAATGTCCAGAATTCAAAGTGCACTTGAAAGTACAAAAGTATGTACTTAAAGCACCAAATGTACTTAAAGCACCAAAAGTAAAAATGTACTCATTGTGCAGAATATCCCATGTCCAGTTTTCAAATGTATTAAAAACATTTGGAAATCTACAGGCTCACAATTCGTCGCATTGGAAGCTTGTAGATCGGCTATTTTCAAATGGCCGAAATGTATATATGGCTGAAGTGGTTACTGCATGTTTTGTAATAATAATTTGTAATAACAATCAAAATCTACAAAGTAACTATAGTAACTAAAGTGTTCAAATAAATGTAGTGGAGTAAAAGTACAACATTTGCCTCTGAGATGTAGTGGAGTAGAAGTAAAAGTAGGCTACGGGAAATTGGAAATACGTAAGTAAAGTAAAAATACCTCAAAATTGTACTTAAGTACAGTACTTAAGTAAATGTACTTACTTTCCACCACTGCTTACTACTGTGCCACACATAGCCTCTAACTCACCCACCCACCCTCTCTCTCTCCCCCCCTCTCTCTCTCTCTCTCCTGACAAGTGTCAGCCACAGACAAGGCCAAGATAGTGAAGGATTCTCAAATTGATAGCTAGGTATCATGTATCATTTCTTTCAAGCTTGAAGGCGGCTCACTGTGCTGGAGGTATTTCTGTATGATCACATTCCAAAAGCTGCTCACCCCGGGACGACAGAGCGAACGGCAACTCAGATATCATTGTCATGGAGCTGTGAAGTGCCAGTTTAGGCACCTTGAGAGGCTGCAGGCCTGGAACGCCAGTCGACCAAAAGCATCAGTTGATCCCCGGCTATGAAAGGAGACCTGTTCTGCCGTTTTGGGAGCCTCGGTTGGTGGTCTATGAGAACAAGCTGCTGCTGAACCCTTTTGTGCTTATAGCAGATTACCAGGAGGCTCCTTCCAGATGCAGGGCGGTATAGAGGCGACCTGGGTTCTATTTCCACCGGGTGCATGGGACAGATCTGCTCCCCACACTTTTCTCATCAAGCGTAATAAGCCTCATATAAGCCACAGGGTCGCCGCGGTCAAGGATACGTGCACCTACCTACCCCAGCCGTCCATTTGTCTGTCCATGTTTCGATATATCCATTCGTCCGTTCGTTTAACTGTTCATTGGTGCATTTGTCCTTCCATTCATCCATCCGTCTGTCCATGTAACCATCCAGTCTGTGGGTATAGTTTCTCCTCCCGGCCTCCTCAATCTTTCATTACGATGGTGTTATTGTCGCACCCCTCAGTGCTGGAGGCAGGCCAGAGGATTCCGATGTTTAATGTGAACTTATTTCAGCTGCACACTCTCAACACTCTGTGACCGCTTGCAGGCTCAAGCCTGAATAGAAGGTCAGGAAAATGCTCTACGTATTTACTCTAACTGCAGCTGATTGCTATCTTGTTGGTCAGACGTTGCCTCACACACCTATACAGAACGTGTTACTGGATCTTACTGCTAGATGTGTGCATTATACAGATACAAAATCACACAATTCACAAAAGGTACCAACGAGTTAAATAGAAAGGAAAAAAAATATTAAGTGCTTTGCAAGTAAAAGCACTTGAGCAGAGGTACTCTGGGAAAATAAATCTCCAGTACCAGTCACCTCTCTTGAGGCCAGGCGTCATCGACCTGAGTGTGGAGGGAGATGAGTGGAGCCTGTTTATGTAAAGAGCAGGTCCCCAAAACCTGAGGCCCCTGGCCAGCTCAATTCTGAGGTGTAACTCACACTCCCTCACCCCACGCTCTCCCACAGCCTGTCAGTGGCATGGCAAAGACTGCCTCACTCCAGCTTCCTGTGACTCACTTCCTGTCCCGGCCCTGCACCTGCACTCCCCTGGGTGATGTCATGGCAGGTTTTCCTCTTGGAGTCGCGCTACCGAGCATACTCCCCGCTGTCTGGCATATTATGTGTGTGCGTGGTTGTGCGTGGTTGTGTGTGTGTGTGCGTGCGTGTGCATGTGCGTTTTCTGTGTGCATCCATCAGTGTGCCTGGCTCCGACATCAATCAGCAGACCCGGGGTGAATACGGCCCTTCATGGCTTCAGTGATGACCTCTTCCATGAGGCAAACAGAGGAGAGAAGCACATTAAAATGACAGCAGAGGAAGAGAGGAGCAGTACTAGACAGAACATGGAAGCAGTCCCAAAGCTGGATTATCGTGAACCCGCCTCTCTTTCTCTCCTTCCCTCCTACCCTCCCAAAGACACCAGTGTCTTCGTCCATTCCATTTTCATATCTGCGCAATCAATTACATCATTTTAGGAAGCGTGCTGCGAATTCAGACCGACCTTCACCTGTTGCAAACTTGACCTCTGCATGAAGGGGGAATCCGCAACGCAATGAGGACAGAGAGACAAGACAACCTCTAAATGCCCCCGATATCTGTAGGAATAATTATATTAGGCTATTCTACCAGCGGTGACCGCAGTGAAAATGATAGATTGCGGGGAACGCACCACTTGGACGGGCCTGTGAGCAAATGGAAATATCGTATGAGAACCGGTGCATACTTTTTTCCCTTATCCTGGACCGTACGAGGTAATGTTGTTTTTCTTCTGAACAGACCTTTTTTTTCTTCTTCTTTTTGCACATTTCTTTTTCAATCCTTCAAATTGGCCGAGTGGTTCGTGAGCTGGCAGGAAATGCCTCATGGCTCCCGTCAGCAGAGGAGAAACCCGTTTGGGGTCAAGGGTCATGGGAGGAAGGCAGCGGGCATGTATCAATATTCATTTCCTTTTCTGGTACGTTCGCAGACCTCTCGCTTCGTCGCACTGTTTCTCCCCACATCTCTTTCACCACGTTCCGCGTCATTACTTCTCGCTTTCGCCGCCTGTTGACAGCGTTACCGGCTCTAATGGTGTTCTGTGGGAAAAGTTAGCGCTGTCTCCTACCTACGTTTTGTGTCTGCCACAATATATTTGTGTGTTTTTGGGTCTACGAGTGAATGAGTATACTTGTGTTATATATTCATGTTTCTTTTTTTGAGTATGTGAGTGGTGACTGGTGAGTGAGTGAGTGAGTGGGTGAGGATCTGTGTGTTTGTGGGTTAGCTTCTGAGAGCTAGCATAGTCCAGATGCCAGTGGGAAGAGGAAGATTTCTAGCTGTATTTTCCCCGTCTTCCCCATCAACTGCACTCCTGGTAACTGTTCTAAGTATAACGTATCCCATCCCAGTATCCCAAAGGAGTCCACTGCAAGACAGTTTGATGCATGCACTATTGGGATCCATTGAGATAATCACTTTGGACCGGTGAAATAGGCGTTAAAGCGATCGCAGAAACCCCATTTCCCCCCATTAGAACAAGCTGCATTTAGAGGCCCCAGAGTTTACCAACATTCAGGGATTGACTTTGGACTGCATCTCGGCGCTGTCACTGTGCAAACAGCGGGCGTTTTGTTGACTGGGACATAAAATAGTGCTGTTGGGTTTTGGGTTTCCAGAGCGGGATCAGGGCTACAGTATATTGAGTCCATGTGGGGAGTGCGTTTTTAATCTGAGCCTTACCCACAGTCCTTCCTGTTTCTAATTTGGCGCTGCAGCGGTTTTGTCCCTAGGCCAAAAGCCTCTCTTCCACAGAGTGTCTATTTCCTCTGAAGTGAATAGTAGCAGGTGTGCTGGCCCAAGATCCCTTGGTGAAGTCTGCTTATGAATGGCCCACATCTCCCTCTCTCTCTCTTTTTCTTTCTCTCCCGTCTTTGTTTTCGTTTGTTTTTTTCCTCCCTTTCATTCTCCTCTTTCGTTCTCTCGTAAATTCTTTCAGTCTTTTCCACATACCTTTCTTTCTTTGTTTGCTGTTATGTCTTCACTGTTCTGCGGTCACTTCTGTTCTGCACACACCCACCCCCACCCCTCCCCATTTTCTTTCATTCCACCTTTTCGTTCTCGTTTGCCTCCTTTCGAGATCAAGATGGAGTTGTTTGATAAGTCGTAAATCAGTCGCTCACTCTGATGAAAACAATAAAAACCAATGGGGAGAACAAGGGCAGCACGGCCACACATCGACGCCCGCCAGACATCAGACGCGCTAAATCACTTTGACAGTAAAGATGTCAAAACATCCGAATTAGGTTCAGAATTAGGTTCACTGGAAATGCCTTTGTTGTGGCCGGATGTACTAAAACACCTTCCTGTGCACGGCCCCTCTTCAGCAGAAGATTATGCCTGATTTACGCTTGGATGTACATCGGGTTGAGCATAGCTTGTAGATGTTCTATTTTGATGTGCAACACCGACGCATGACGAAGTACAAATTAGGTCTTACAGCACTGAAATTAGTCAATAAACTACATCCATTAGAATAGTAATAGTAATAAGTAATAGAAAGAGCGATACAGAGCAAGATAGAGAAGTGAGAAATGTACAGTATATGAGCATACTGTATGTGTGTGAGTGTGTGCACAGCACACGCATCCAACAGCATTGAGGGAGAGGCTGTATTGGTTTGTCTGTGTGCATGTGTGTGTGTGTGTGTGTGTGTGTGTGTGTGTGTGTGTGTGTGTATGTGTGTGTGCGCACGCGCACGCATGCATGCATGAGTGCGTGCGTGTGTGAATCAATCTTCCACACTTTGTCATCTGGTCCCGCCTGATCACTGAGAACTCATCCACTCAGTGAGCGGAGGAGACATGTTGTCAGGCTCCTTCAAGGAGGCACCACGATTGGAATTAACCCCCGGTGACCTTCACTGCTCCTCCACCTCCTGCTTAAAACACGCTGCTTAATGAGTTGGGCTTGTAAGGGTGCAGGGCGCCTGGCAGAGGCAATAAATCCTATCAAGGCGCAGTCATATTTCCCCTTATCTCCGAGAGAAAACTAAAGGGAAAAGAAACCATTGCCGGGTGTGAATGATTTGTGAGTTAACACTGGATTGCGATACTGTTGGCAAGGCAATAAGGAAACTGGGTCCTGACCGAGGGGTTATTTAGCTGGAGCACTTACACACATGAACTTTTAACGATGTTTGTGTTTATTCAATTTTGCCTCTGCGCTGTTTGCCAAAGTAGGATTTGGTGTAAAGGTCACGATGAGTGAGTCGCACACTCGATCCCAGAGGTTCCCAGAAGTTTCAAGCCAAGCCAGACTTGCTGCATAACGCACACTTTGTAGCTGATGATGACTAATAATATGATTGAAAGCGATTAGCATTTTGCAGTCCATTCCTCCGCCATAAAGAAGTGCAGAAAAACAAAATATTCTCCCCTTTTGACCTTCCATGTTACCCCCCCCCAACACTTCAGCACACTTGTCTGTGGAATAGGAAATGCCCTTTGACCGCCCCTTGGCAACAATAGAAGCTCTCCAGCCTGTGTTCGGGCTCTGTACTCCCTTCTGGTTCCTTGCCAAAGACAACCGCGGGCATTTACGCGTCCAGCCGTGGTGTTTCCGGCATCTGCACACGCTCGATGTTTACACAGGATGTTCAAACTCGATGCAGATTAAACAAATCCAATTTGGATAGCTGAGTTCAATCGCCTCCTTTATTTCAACATTAGGAGCATGAAGCTGGGGCCCAGATCACCGCTCCCCTTTCCAAAAGGACTGGGTGAGGGGTTCAGGATGTGTGTATGGGGAGGGTGGTTGGGGGAAGGGGGGGGGTGCGGCGATCTGTGCACCAATAATTCCAGAAAGTATTTTGAGAGCGTTTATATGTGGATGGATGTCATCCGCTCGCTCCCACCGGCTTGCATGTGGTTAGATTTACTCAGTGTGGTGGTGGCGTGTTTTTTTTGTTCAAACATCTCTCCCAGCTCTCCCTGGCAGAGCATTGTGGGTCTTCGAAGGGCTCATGGGTAGTTTGGCATTAGCTCTGTTCCCACACTTATGGTGCAAACAGAGTCCTGGCTTTGTGCTCACATGCCCTGACCAGGCACACACGTAGCACGATTGAATCTAATGAACATATAATTTTGTGTGGGCCTTTTTTTTCCTTTTCTTTTTTTTTGCATCCCACATCAGATAATCACTGATTACTTAAACTCAGGAAATACAGTATAGGTCAGACGTCAAGCGTGCCAAGTTCACATTCTCATAAGGGAGAGTCGAAAGCTTCCACGTTAGAGATCTGCAAAATCGCTGGCCCAGGCCCTCATACGGTCCTCTGTATGAGGCGAGTTTCAGCTCTTGTGGTCTCAGACTTCGGGATGGGAAATGCCACAGAAGGCCGGACGGCCTCTGACATTTTCACAACTACAAAAGGACCTTCTTTGTGTTCAACAGGATTTTTAATTGCTGCTCACTCCAAATAAAGCTCAGAGCTTGGCCCGGCTGGCTGCGTCCTCACCTGGGCCCTCTCTTGTCTGCCATGGGAGGGGCACTGACCTTCCCTGGCATCTGTTTGGCCGGCGTCCGGCCGCCCATCTGCTCCTGGCAATGCACTCTTCCAACTTCTCGGAAGCGAGCAAACGAGCTCCATTGGCTAGCTGTCCACCTAATTGTATCACATTCTCAGGGCTTTGTCCTGGGGTTCCCTCACCAGCAAAAGGTTGCAAAAATCTCATCCGCCACATCAGAGGGGCCCTATTAACCCCTGACCCCTGGTTGGTGTGTGTGGACAGGGTCGCTCCTCACACCCAACGCTGGGCCCATTAACACGTCGCCCTGCGGCAAAAAAAACTATTTTGACGGGCTGTAATTGGCGCTAAGTGACGGCCGACAAAGGCCCCCTCTGTGCTGCCTGGCCGACCGGTTGGTACTCTCCGAGTTTCATACATGACATTTCCTCTCCGAGTCCGACGTGAGAGAAGAGGACCTGGGGAAGCCCCTGCCATCATCGCCACTTCCTTCATCCCTCTGTCTCCTAGCCCCTCCTCATCTTGCTGTTTGCCCGGTGCTCCTTTGAAAACATGAGATAATGAGGTTCGAGTAGGGAGAGCAGGCCAGAGCAGAATCGCACGGTTCAGGCTGATTAAGCCATCGGCAGACCGGTCCTTTCAGAGCCGGCCTAATTAGTTTATGTTAGCTGGAGAAGGTCAGAGGGCGTGTTAGGCTGAGGCCTTTCTCTGTAAGTGCCACAATGGTGTGATGATCTGCGGATGCAGGTGCTGGAATCGGCCCTTTAAAGTTGCAGATTCACGTCGGGTATTGGCTGTACGGTTGAGTTGCGAACAGGCACAGAGACAATGGTCTCTTTTAGTTTTGATTGAATGGCATTTTCAAAACAGTGCCCAGCCATTGAGTTGGCTCTCAAAGTTCATTAGTCATGAACTTAAATGCTATTACACTCTCAAAATAGACAGGGGAGGCCCTCAAAACTGTATGTGGAGGGGCTGTCATAATATGATCAGTCAGACAGAATATTCTGACAGCTAGAGACCATGGGGAGTTATGTTGGTCACCTTGGCCAGTGTTATAGTACTGGTAATCCACAGTCTGCCTAGTGAAGTTCAAACCTCTCAGGATGACTCAGTATGTTATATAGCCAGCACTCCTACCTTCAGCCTTATCACAACTTTATGTCCCTACTTTAACGTGTCTCTATTCACATTTATGGCAGATACAAATCCCTTTAATGATTGGCTGTAATCCCATGGTTCCCCTCACTGTTGTATACAGCTCGTCTCCTTAGCAACCCTGTGAGGGAACCCCGCCAGTCGTATATTTAAGACGGGTCGGACTCCCTTCCCCTCGGGCCATGCCATGCTCTCATCCCCCGTATTTAACAGCCTGACGTCAGACAGGAGCAGAGGAGGCAGCGGAGAGAGACTTTAATACTAAATCTCTCCCTCTGTCATTACCGGCCTGCACGACCGCCTATCAGAGGCCCATGAGTGATGTGGGAAACCCATGGCCCTGTCCTCCCAACCCCGACAGGCCGGGCCTGCCTGGTCTGTCCAAAACCAAACTGAAAACTACAGGACAGGCCCATGCAAGGGCTGACATCACGGAGGCGCCGGGCTCTTTATGCCCTTTCTGTGGTCATGAGGAGAGAGAGAGAGAGAGAGAGAGAGGACCCTGAATATTAATCTCTCTCTCACCCTCTCTCTCTCCGTCCTTTACTGGCTTGCTTTCCTTCCTCCTTCTCTCACCACGGAGGCCGTATTTCTTGGGCTCTCCTTCCCCATTAGGTCTAAATCAAACGAAGGCGCAGACTGTTTCTTTTGAATGGCGCAACATTGCAGGAAGCATGTTCTCACACACAGTCACATCACACAGTCACACAGACTCTATGGACAGGAGGTTGAAGGAAATGAGCGATCCGGTCCAAGGCCGGTTCTGGGTGATGTATAGTACCTGGAGTTCAAGCCGAGGTCTGGCATGTTTTCTATGTTAATCTCTGTCCATTAATAGCCTGCTTTCATTCAACCTGAATAAGTCAACCTCACCATATACTGGTGTTCTGTCAACACCACCAAAACAAACCACTTCCACAACTCAGTGATATGCAATATCATAAAATATAACCATTATTTTTGAGGGGCGCTACCCCCTCCTATATACAGGTTTAATGTTTGTCTTGAGTTCAATGTTTGTTTTGTAAACACCTTTGACAATGAAGGGAAAATGTATGTCATAATGTGCCTCATTAGGTGCCTCATATATGTATTTATATTTAACACTTAAAAGTCATATAATGCAAACTAAACTAATGATTACTTTTAATTGCATTAGTTAAATTCAAGGTGCAATGCAATCAATGCAATAACAGAAGAGCACCCCCACAACCCTATTGTCCGTAGCAGTAGTCAAGAAACAAAATCAGTTATAAACACCCCTACCCTCCCCATCCAAGTCAATCAGTCCAGGCCACCAGGCCAGCCCATGTGATGATGGTCTGTGTGGAAGGACACCTGCCGTCCTCACTCTGATGTGAAAGGCCTCTGAACTGGGCCGGGGGACAGAAGGGACAGCTAGAGGGCCAGACCCAGGTTTGGCCCCGTGGGTCTCGCTATCACTCCAGTCCACGGGCTGCCTTTGGCCTTGCTAACTGTTGCATGAAATGGGCCCCGGGAACAGTGCAAACCTCCCAGAAAACAGGCCGCTCACTGTTAGCCAACAGTGCTCCCTTTGTGTGAGAATTGTCAAAGCTGGCCCTTCTCTTTGCGCTGGTCCTCCCTTTCTTTTGAGCCTCAGCTGTGAGCAAACAAAGCTGGCTTGAAGTTTCGCACGGCGCGTTAGCTAGCTAGCTGGCTAGCAGCATTAGTAGTGTTTATGTCAATGAGAGCAATGGGGTTTGTGTTTCCTGGGTTCTGCAGGTGGGGCTTCAATGGGCTAATGAGAGAAGGCCCCGTCAATGCCCCACTGATAAGGGCTCATAAAACCAACAACCATTCCCCTCTAACCATTTACACACTTAGAGAGGGGGAAAGGAGCTAATTCAAGGATCCATACATCCTGTGTACTCCAAATCAAACAGGCTCCAGGCCTTAGTGGTTCTCATGATTATTATTAGTAGCATGTTCAAAGCTAGCGTGTGAGAGGGCCTCCACACAGAAAATATTTGCTCGTGGCATTGACCAATAGTTTTAGATTTCCAGTAATCCATGCACAGATGAAATGTGAAATGAAATAAAACTGTTTATTGCTGTACAATAACTTTAAGTACAGGGAAAGAAATGATTACTTTAGCAGACCTATAAATCATCTTCTATTGATTTCACAACAGAGGCGGAAACGCTCGCTGTTGGTCCGAAAGGATACTTATTGTTGAGAGACGGACCATGTTTGGAACATACAAAATAGCCGATTATTAAATTCTCTGGATTGTGTGGTTTCACTCTCGGTTCTAAGAGACCATCAATTCACCACAATTCGGAGCTCAGAGCTGTCTTAGGCCGCAATGTCCCAAAAGACACGGGCCACCGATAATAACCAATAAAATGAAAAGATAGTCCTTAGATGATACGTGATTGAATTTCTCAGGAGTGTGAAACATATCAGTAACCTATAATACACCACAGGAAGAAAAAAAAGATAGAACCCTAGCTGCCAAAACTATGGATAAATGCGCAAGCATATTTACTTGGGCAGATTGATTTTGCTACTGCAGAGTTCTTCCTTGTTTCCTTTTGGATGGAAAGGAAAAGCAGTAGCACTAGGTTTAACCGCCTTTCACTTTGCATAATTGTTCCCAAGGTTGCAGTTTTTTTTTATTTCCAGGGCTTTCTGCGCCAATATAATTCAATTTCTGCGGCCAAGCCAAATATTTGCAGCATGGCTTACACTTCTAAACTGAGCTGTAGTTTGGGCAGAAGAAGGTCCCTTTGCCAGCTCTTTTGCACAGACAAAGCCATAAACAGATTTGCTGCTCATCAACAACTTAAACTGTAATCATGCTGTCATTCTCATTACTTTCCCTGTGTTGTGTTTCTGTTTTGCGATGAATGAAGAGCTAAACATTCAGTCAGTCTGTGCAGTTTCACAGAGTGTTTGTTTTTCATCGCTCAAACCTACACCTAGAGTCACGCTGAGCTACGTGCTGGATGGTTTGATGGTAAACCAACTGTTTACTACAGCTTAGGAACAGATGACCCAAACTGAAGGGAGTCAGAGTCATTTACAGTTAGCCGACTTCCCCAGCGAGAGGCCCAGCTAAATGCTCCTTCCACACAGGCCTTTGCTGGGAAATATTTGCAATGGTTTCCATCCAGATCTGGGTCACTCGGTTCCACGTCCACTGCACAGGTGAGCTGGAGCAGGTCTGTTTGGCAGCGGTCGCTGGCTGTCCTTTCCTTTCCACAGGGCTGGGAAAGCAGCACTGCAAACAGCTCCCATCAACAAGAGATGCTTTTGTCCCCCGGCTTACTGTGGCGAAATGACACCACTAAGCCGCCTGCTGCCAATGTTGTCCAGGTCTCCCAGGACAGTCCCCAGGGGCTATGAGACCTGCTGTTGGCCTGCCCCGCAGAGGCCTCAGGAGGATAGGTAACTCTGTCAGCCAACCGTGCCGCTGCAACAGGCAGATGAAAACACCCTCTTTCACATGGAGTGTGTTTTGGCTCCCAGGTCTATAATCATGGAAGATTAGCCTAAGAACTCAATTCCGAGCCGAGCCTATTCCTTATTCCTGTCACACTGTCAGAAATTATATTTGCCTACCACTTTTGCTCAATGTCCCAAGGCATGAAGCAGGGACTTGATTGATCGATGCAAATCAGGCCAGCATTATGATGTTGATTTTAAACATTAAGAAAACGCCTCTCTTCGGAATGCATGACATCACACGGCGCCTTCGGATGATCTCAGGATGTGTTTAGACTTTGTCAAAGATGCTGGATTGAGAAGAGGTTTTCGTAAAGCCCTCTGAAGTAATGCAAATATGTCCATTTGTAACATTCTGATATTTTATAGACTGAAGAAAAATATTTGGACACAAAATTGAAACATATAATCACAATGCACGACTTCACACTACCTGATCACAAATTGAAAATAAATAAATTGACAGTAGTTCATCATACAGCTTACAGAACCATGAAAGCAGGTGAGTTATTGTCCAGCCTCAGATAGCATTCTGAGAATCAATTCTGCTCTCGGGACATTTTAATTATTCAATATGGAAGACATATCGTGGGCTGGCCCTCAAAACTGCATCATGCGTCAACTCGCGCTGAGAACTAATTAGTCTGGAACACGCGCAACAGCTCTTGCTGGCTTGGAACTGGTTAATGAATCAAGGCGGCCTGACAAGTTACGAGGATTGATGTCACCCATGGCGAGATCGTCACCCCACGACAGGTGCAGCCCTCTCTGCTCCCCCTCCCCTCCCCACCTCAACGCAGCTTGTTCTTTTTCTTCTGCATGTGGAAAACATCAGCATAGGTGGTCCCCTCCTCTCTCTCTCTTTCTTACTCTCCCTCCCTCCCTCTTTCTCAGTTTCTCTCTCTCCCGCCCTGTCTCCCTCTCTCTCCCTCTATCTCCCTCATTCTCTCTCCCTCTGTTTCTTGCACTCCCTCTCTCTCTCCCTCTCTCTCTCTCTCTCCCTCTCTCTCTCTCTCTCTCTCTCTCTCTCTACCTCTCCCTCTGCCGGAAAAGGGAAGTGCTGATTGTAAATATGGAGAGGCCTTCTGTGCCAGGAGAAACGGGATGCGTATTTCTGGATCCAAGCTCGAGAGGTTTACCGAAACGTATTTTTATCACGAAAAGCCAACATGGAATGGGCCGGCCTGTGCACAGCTGCTGGTCTAATTTGCTCTAAGCATGTACAAATAGGACGGCCCACATAGACCATAAAAAGTGAGTGGAGGTTTTGCTCAACGCGGCACTTTTGTCTGACCAGAGGGACAGGGATGCCGTCCAAAGAACAGACAGATCACAAAAGAAAAGGAAGGGAAGAAAATGCACACACACACACACACACTTGCATGTGCACGCGCACACTTGCATGTGCACGCGCACACACGCACACAGTAGACACACACACACACACGCACAGAAAGACAGTCTGTGAAACAGCAGAGTTAACCCAGAAGAGGATGGACTATGTGCTACCTCGGTGTATTCAAGAAGCGAATGGTGCTTTAAACACTGAGTAAAGCCGCTGACTCTTTTTCCATAAGCTACGACTATAATTATACCGCTGTACGCTCATTGTTCAACACCGGATGAGCACCTCCTAAACGGCAAACAGCATAAATATAAAAGTAAATGTGACTTTTCCACATATTTCAACCTCCCCACCGCCCCCTAATGCTGTTTTTTATTTACGGAGGGGAGGTCAGTGACTGTCAGAACTTATATTTCAAACCCGTATGCATATATGTTTTCAGTTTCCTACCTACAGAACCGCACCAATGTCTCCCCTGTTCTCCTGTTCTTTCCCCCATACATTTTTATTGCGCCATGGAAAGTTTTATTTGCTCTTGAGCAATTTGCTCTGGAAACCCCCCTGTAGATCCTGTAGAGTACTACTGTACACTCACATATAGACAGACACACATACACACACACACACACGCGCTTACATACGTCTGAACGGGGTTCCCCTTTAGCCACCGGATAAATAACTAACTTCAAACAGTAAACTAGGTGCTAATGAACTGGATCCTGACAGGGTTTGCTTTGCCGAAGCGGAGACCCACCCCCACAATGGATCCATTCACGGGCTCTCAGCCATGGAAAGTGTCGGTAAAGTAATCCCGCTAGAGTTTGTGCGACCTTTTCTAACTCTCAGTACGTCTTTTCTCCCCCCGGGCCTTTAAGGCCGAGCCAAAAACAACACTGGAACTGCATCAGCTGATACAGGCAGAGGCTGCCCCACATTTGCATGTTTCAAAATGGTGCCCATTCACAGGCTGGTTGGCAAATTGATGCAGGGGAGGAAAAGAACACAACGCCCCTGCTTCCTCTTACCTCTGTGCCTGTGGTGGGATCGGGTCACGGCAGACTGCAGGTTTCCAGGTGTCAAGGGTTAATCTCGTCATTCCGTATGGTGCAGGTCTCCGGAAGTACAATGGCAATGCTCTGCACATCTGGACAGATCCCCAAACAAAGCCTGCGAGAGAAGGTGAGGGCGGTTAGTCCTTTTCATCTTCGGGCAACATAACTTGAGCAGTGTTTTGGTACGCTTTGACAAACCCAATAACAGTCACACAGTCCATATAGGGCAATACAGCGCAGTTCCCTTAATACTACACTGATGGGTGGATATTCACAAGGCCAACAGAGCTGTCAGCCATTTCATGGCCAGACATACACCTGCTGAAGCCAACGATAAAGGTTATTGAGAGATGATAAAAGACAACGCCAACAATTAACCTGTCCAGCTGAACCTGTAAAAAATGTCCCCTTTCCAGTATATATGTCCTACTCTTTGTGTCTGCTAACAGGCAGAAACTGTACCCGGGGGTTCCAGGCAGATCCCTGGGGTGAGTGATCTCTGTCTGCCCATATGGCTCTGTTCATCCATATCTTTTATGCCTGCGGGGCTGCAGCAGCATGAATTACTGCCGGTGACAGGTAACGCGATGCCCAGTAATGGAAGTTGTTTTACAGTAGTCGCTTTTTCTTTGGAAAGACGTGCAATATTTAAACATGTGATATCCCGTTCCAAACCTCCAGTCTGGATATATTCTGGGTCGGCCGGGCCCTGCGACGCTGACAGCTTGTATTTATGGCCATCTGACCTGACACCATGAAACATTTTATTTCTATCATATGTTTCCATGCAAAGAGACGGCGAACAGAGTAAGGGATATCAGACTTGGCCATTTGGTACGGAAAATAAATGAGAGAAGATATTGAAAATGTATGAACCTCTCTGTCCACTTGTCCGTTACGAGGTTACTTCTCTTTTTTCCCCTCAATTTGATCAAGTGTGTGTTTGTTTTTTGTGTGTGTGCACGTGCACACTTGTGTGAGCGCTTGCACATGTGTATGTGTGCGTGCGCGCGTGCACATGTGTATGTGTGCGTTCTTAATATTTATATAACACAGGCCTCTGCGTGGTAACATTTTTATAAGCTATGATGGAAACATCCACAAGCAGACATGGGACGGCATTTTAACGAAGCACCCATGGTTCCACCCTTATAAATAAACAATTAATTTTAGAAATAGAGGAGTCTTTTTCTACTGTGCCTATGCGGCAGTACAGAGATTACACAATCTACCTGAAGAAAGGTCCGTCACACTGATGTAAACACAGGCACTTTTATCAACATAAAGGGGCATATATTTTAGTCAAACATTCTGCTTCAAGACACAAGTCCTCTCTTGACCGTCACACCTGGGTTTGCTTAACTCTCACCATCACTGTATTTTCACATACACCGTAAAATCCTGAGTGTTCATTTAACTTCGACAGCGTCAAAGAAATAGACCTGTAAGGGTCCGACATTCTCAGAGTTAAATTGACACTCGTGGTTTCGCAGTGCAATACTGACATTTGCTAAATAAATAAACCGCCTCTGCACATGTTGGCTTTCTGACTACAGTTTTTTTAATGTCAAGTTCAGCTGAAACGTCTTTAGAGCTCCATGATAAATGTAAAGGTCCTTCAGCACCGGTGGCTTTCAACTTACAGCAGCAAATCTCACATCAAGAAGAGAGAGAGAGAGAGAGAGAGAGAGAGAGAGAGAGAGAGAGAGAGAGAGAGAGAGAGAGAGAGAGAGAGCGTGAGGAAAAAGGCAACACCAAAGAGAAGTAAACATCCATGCAGCGGCCACTGAAAGGAGGGAACACACGAATGATTGGAAGCCTTTTGTAGACCAGAGGTCTCGGATGCTCCCCTGGGCACTTCAGCTGTCAGAAGAACCTCTCCTCCAGGGTTTTCTCTCAGGCTCCTCAACCAACCCCCTTCCCCAGCCTCCCCTCTGTCCCAGAGGAGGGCCAGAGGATAAGACCGGTGGTTGTGCCGGGGCGGTGGAGGTGGAGGTGGGAGCGTCGGAGGGGGATGTGGAGGCTGAGATGAGGGGGATGTGGGAGGCCGAGGTGAGCAGCGAGTGGTAACCCTTAAGAAAACACCGCCTTTGAACGGTGTTTACCTCCGAGCCCGTATTGAGTCATGAATCTGTGGCAGAGGCCTCCGCCGACACGTCAAATACGGTGAGGTAAGTTAAGTTTCTTGTTGCATTCATTACTCCGTTACTTCCCCCCCAGTGTCCCACGCTTACCAACCCCCTCATCCCCATCACCCCACCCCCCCACCATCCCCAAAGCGTGGAGCAGCTCGGCGGCATGAATGGGGCATTGTGATGCGTCTACCGTCACGGCGGTGAATGTTTTCACTTCCATTTGATCCGTCGGCGAGGCTGCTAATTGGGTAAGCGTGTTCCCAGGTCACCGGGAGGTTTCTCTTTCCATAAATACAGAAGTGAACCGGCGAGGGCTTCCACAGATGTTGCTGTGCTTCCCGCCCGCTTCCAAGTCGGTTCAGAGCGGCTTCAGGCAGTCGGTGTAATTTATTGTGTCTAAAGGACCACGGTCCAAGATTTTTCCCCTCTCACTCGGTTTCTCTCTCTTCTCTTCCCTCTGAAGACTGCATTTTATCTTTCTACTCGTATACTCTGTATTACTGCACTGAGGGGACCACTGTCCTCTTCGTGTTACTTAAACTGCAGCATGTAGACTCTGTCGCCCTTTCGAGACCGCAGGTGTCGCGATGACATGGATGGACAAGGACATGATGTTACTCTCGAGTGTACTCGCTCCAAACACAGTCCGGAGGCCTGACAGGTCCCAGTGATGTTATTTTCCATGTTAGTGTCTGCCGATGACAGAATTTATGAGGCCAAGGCCTTATTTGTTTGTTTTTTGTCATGGAATTTACATTTCCTCCCCTGCACAAGGCCTCAGGACGACCTTGTTTGCCAGCGTTAAATGCTCGGCCGGAGGAGGCAGTTGAGACAGGGCTCACATTCATGTTTACTACGCTTGAAATGTCATTTTGTAACTTTAAAAAATGTAAGATATAAAATATATAAGCTATAACGGTCACGCATGTACCTGGTTGGTAGTGAACCAGCACCATAGACCTGTATTTAGAAACTCAAATTCAGATAACCAGGGTCTAATTCAGAGAAGACATACATGCAATAATCGACAATGCATTGATCTTGCATGTTCGCATATAATGCTATGGTTCACATAGCATTATGTGTGTGTGTGTGTGTGTGTGTGTGTGAGTGAGACAAATGTTGGTCATGAAACCAGTTGATTGGGGTCGGCATGTCAAATTGAGGACAGTTTGACAAATGGGTGTCCTCAATTAGATTTTACTGAAGTTTCAGGGTTGGGGTGGGGGTTTGGGTATGGGTAAAGGAATATGGAATGAATCAATACAATGTCCCCCAAACTTTCCAAAGCAGTCATCTGTTTCTGTGTGCGTGTGAGCAGGTGTATTGGATTGATAATGTTGGTGTGTTCTACTACTGTCTTTTGCCCAGTGAAATCATCTGTGTTTTGACTGTAAAAAGGTACCCAAATGGACCCATAATATTTGGATCTGTTTTACTGTAACACTAAGGAATTTAGTGTGCACTAACTTCACTTAGTGACAAAGAAGAATAGCTAATAAGGACATGCCCAAAACAGGGATGCCAGGTACCGTTGTTTTGTTGTCCGTTTTAGTGCGGTTTCCTTTCCTCTACTCAGGTTAGCCCATGCATGAAACTCTGTCAAACCACCGTGTGGTGAGGCCGGTCCTCCAACAACCTCCAGTCCATCCAATCACCTCCAACCGCTGCCAACATAAAGCACTTGTGCACCTGCAATCAGCCCTTTTTCCTTTTGACTGCCCTCCAGCTTGCTTTTGTTCTTTGTTGCACAGACTGTTTAAGTCAGTTCGTCCCATCTCTTATGTGGTTTATTTTTGAGTGGAAAAGGATAGGTATAATACCCCTTTACATTTCACACATAGGAGTTTTATGTTAAGCACACTAAGTTTAGAGGTGAGTGCCACCCACTGTACTTTTGTTCGTTATAGTTAGTTCATTTAGTAGATTTTTGTTGTCTATTGCGTGTTTAGAGAAGTTGTTTTCTTTGTTCAGTTAGTGGGTTTTGTTAATTACTTTGATTTAGCACTCACCAATCCTTTCCCCTGTTTGCTTATGTTTGGCGCCAGACACGATCATGTTGTAAATAAAATCAGTTTCCTTTTCCACTTATTTTTCACTGGATATGCATTGCCGTCCCTTCCCCTCTAGACCACCAGGACGGGATGTAATGATTAAAGTGTTTAAGAGACCTGTGGGCACAGTGAGTCAAATGACATCGATCATTCAAAAATATAAATATTGTAAGATGACGGTGATTGTAAGTGATTAAAAAAAAGTTCCAATCCTGTTGGTGCATGTTTCCACTCCAGACACAAATGCAGTTGTGTAAGCTGAAAAAAGACCAGGTCCACTTCTTAGACCGAAGAAGTGAAATATTCTCCTCTCCTGGCAGCATCACCAAGAGCTGAACTGCTCCACAGACCCAGGATCTTTGCAAGAAAGCTTCTCAGCACCAACTCTTCCTGATGGTCTGATGGCGCCACCATGTGGCAGGGAGAGAGCTTTTATGTGCACTGAAATGTGTCCTCATCTTGCTTAGTATTACCCAATCTTTCAATATTATATGCATTTGTTCATTGAAGCGGATACCTATGCAGAGCTCCAAAGTTATTTTCATATCAAACATAAACTACATCAGGCATGCAAACTGTTAGGGGTGGGGAAAAGGTGAGAAATAACAAGAATGTACCAATCTGTGTACTATTGGTCCTTACAAATGCTCATAAGTTGTCACCATTTCTGACTACTCCGTCTCAGAGGAGGCCTGTCGATAGTTCATAAACCTGCCTACAAAATGGCATCATTGCAGAGGCGTAATTTCTGAAAGAATAGGGGGTGGCAAAAATAAGTTACTAACTATAATAACCCCATTTCTAAAATAGCAATAATAATGGATCTACAAGCTCTAAGTCTAAATGCTTCGCCATGTGATGCGTTGAGAGCTTGTAGATAAAAAATGTTTACTATTTATTCGGGGGTGAAAAGAGAAAATGTTTGAATATGTTCACCTATAATGGCATTCCCAAAAATAGGGTCAGGGATATTATATAACAAGTGGTTAATAAATGAATGGCATACAATAAAACACTTATCTAAACTACTTGTGTCACATGTAGATGGACAGGCATCGATTGCGATGAAATCAGATTCATCTGCAAAAACAATATTCAGAGTTGGGGGACAATATGCATATAATATAACTGAAATTAATATTAAATGTGAACACTAGAGTGCCCCAAATGACACCCCTGCATCATTGGTAGACAGTGGCACTAGGCAGGTTTCAGATTTCAATCTTCAGAAAAAAAACAGAACAACCAGGTGTTCACAGGGGATATAGAAAAAGGTGACAATAGCTAAAAGTGTCAATGGTGCTCACTGCTCACGGATCAAACCGGCTAAAATACAACAGACGATCTGGGCAAAAAGTAAGAACAGCCTTTATTTATTAAAAGGCAACTGCCAACATGTTTTGACCTCGGATGGTCTTCATCATGGCCAAATCTTTTTTTATTTAACTGCAGAAAGCATGCCTGTCTGTGGGTGTGTGTATGTTGTGTACTGTCCCGGGCATAACTCTGACACGTCTGACCAATTGACCTCAAACGGACGGTCGGACCAATGTTTTCGGAGAAGCTAGAATGCACAAATAATTCTATCCACTGTCCAGGGTTCTGTGGAGGATGGACTTAGCCTAGGACGCATACCATTTCCGCATTTGGTATGCGTCTGATCCGGTCGGGAGCGGATGGTAACTTGCGTCATGTTGTAGCCACTGGTTTGTATAGTCATCAGGCAAAAAACCACAAACCGGAATCAGAAGAACCCCAAATTCCCTGTGATCAAGGGCATCATAATTTTAGGGCCTACCCAATAAAACCCTTGATGCAGCGTATGAATCAGACACATTTCTTTGAGTACTTCTTGGTATAGTTTGTTTATGTATCCACACAGACCAGCCATTCCCCTGAGGTGGCAAGTCAGGTTAGGATGGACTGAATCTCTGATCCGGACAGGGTCATATAAGGGTGGGGCATGCATTCCCAACTTGCATCGTTTCCGAGTAGGGACTAGGGAGATGCCCGAGGTGGGGGTGACCGTGACAGGGCAGTATATATAGAGATTGGGTAGACAGACCAGGGCCTTATATACGTATATGACATGACTCTGATATTAACATTATTCTGGCATCCTATATTATCAACAGCACGAGTGCAGACAAATATATACTTGGCTTGCTGTTCATCATATCTAAATCTGTGTGATGAAAACGATATTACAGTAGTAGTACCCAGAGAGTACTTCAACACAGCTCAGATTCTTCCTCACCTGAAATCACATGCTCATCCAGGGCAGTGGCAGAAGCTGCATTCATCTCCAGAGTTTTTCTGGGCAACACTACAATGGTGGAACCAGGAAGAAGGTCTGGTTCCTGCAACAGAACACAAAAGACAGACAAGCTGGTGACTTTGTATGCACTCCATTCAATAAATACACACAGACATGGTTGAAAAGTGTTGCTTTAATCCTCACTTAATAACAGTCAGTGGATCAGTTTCCATCAACACAAGCTCGTTTTTACAATTAGCAACCACAGGGTGGCAGGCTGGGCATACAGTATACAAACAGTGACATGTATTTTATGAATAATGAAATGGCTGTACACACACACACACACACACACACACACACACACACACACACACACACACGTTCAAACAATATTCAGCTCCAAGTAAAATTACCAGGGTCTGCAGGCTTTCACAATCAGGGTTCCTCACTCCTCAGCTGTAGAGTTCCTGGCCTGTGTTGTTTGAAGAATGACATACATAATTAGAATTATTAAGTAGGCTATTTATTTGCTCTTGCATGAATGTCTCAGGGCTGTCCCGAGTTATTTTGTTGCAAAATAAGCCCTGGGTCTGACGTCTGACGCTATCTCATTCATTCAAGTGTTTTCAGTCTAAATGGAGCTGCGTTTCGTTTCATGTTTTGTTGTTTTGTTGTTTGTTGTTCCCACAGTAAAACAAGTAGGCCTATTATCGGCTACCGGTATATTAACGTGAAAAAAGACGATATTTCCCAAACAAACCTTACGTTCCTGACTTGCTTTGGTGACCAGAAGTGACTGGCAAGTTGGCAACATAAACGTAGACGGTAGAGGGTAGACCATAGGTGGGGTAGACCGTTCGTAGACCGTAGACAATTTCTTTCTCTTCCTGACTTCCTAGTTCCTCGCGCGCGAAGTATCGAAGACGTCCTCCCGGGCCATGGGATTAAAACAACGAGACGTCGTAACCATGGGGATGGATGTAACCAAGGTGAGCCCACTTCCTTTACCTATTTGAACGGGGCGGGGCCTAGTATTATTACCCAGGAGACTTTCATTATTCTAGCTTCATTCCGCTGGAAGAGAAATCTTAAAACGGGAAAACTTTTAATCAAGGTAAGACGAGTTCAAAATACTTTAATACCTTTCAGTGATCAGTATGAATCGTTGTCTTTGTCTTTTTCCAGGTAGCCTAATAATTGCAATGTGTTGTTTAGGCTACCCCTCCCTACCCCATCGAATGGTTACTTTACTTTCTAGTAAATCTGTGTTGTTAAGAATAATAGGCCTAGCTGTAGCCTTATTATTACAATGTTGAGTGAATATACCAGTTCCAGTCCATATATGGGCCTATTTTATACAAACATTACCATTATTAGGCTACTACTAAATTGAGGACCCTAAAACAATTAGATGCATTTTCTCCTGCTTTATGTTTTCATGGAGCCATGGAAATCTAGTACAGTAGTTTTCTTGCGATGCCTACTTCATCTTCATTTGAAGGGGATTGCCTTCCTTAAGTTGTCTTAATACAATGTTATACCATTTTACCATATGATACACTCCCATCCCTTCTACAATCTACATACATTTTATGCATATGTCTGCTATTTGATGTATTTTATTTGCACAAGAGACTGGGGAACTCTGTCTTATGTTACACAATGTATATGTACTCCTACTGTTGATCTTATTCAAAATGTAACTGCAATTCACGGTTACTGTTACTACTGTAGCTTGCGCTGAAGAATTTCACCCACTCTTTTAAGCTGAAGTTCCACTTTACAAATGCAAACAGCATTATCAGCATATTGGGTTCTTTTGTGTTGTGTTATGATGTTGTGTATTCAGGTGAGGGAATTGTCAACACATCATGATTATGCATGATATAACTTTTTGAAAAATATAGGCTACCTTGCAGCTGCATAATATGGAAGGTACAGCAGGCAATGGATAATTTGTTCATAAGCCTAGCCTGTAGCCTACTCAATCCATACCCCAACCTTTGCAGCCCTGGGAAGTAGAAATATTAAACAGGTAGCCTCAGGCCACGGAATACCAAGTGTAACTGTTAAAGCATGTGTGTGTGTGTGTGTGTGTGTGTGTGTGTGTGTGTGTGTGTGTGTGTGTGTGTGTGTGTGTGTGTGTGTGTGTGTGTGTGTGTGTGTGTGTGTGTGTTCTGCGAGAAAACTTGTTACTGTAATATTGCATGTATGCATGTGCCTGTGCATGCATGTTTTGTTTTTGCATTGCATAGTGCATACCTGCATGTTGTGTGTGTGTGTGTGTGTGTGTGTGTGTGTGTGTGTGTGTGTGTGTGTGTGTGTGTGTGTGTGTGTGTGTGTGTGTGTGTGTGTGTGTGTGTGTGTGTGTGTGTGTGTGTGTGTGTGTGTGTGTGCGTGCGTGCGCGTGTGCGTGTGCGTGTGTGTGTGTGTGTGTGTCATCATTGTTCAGCAGATATTCTTTGCAGGGGGTTCCCAGAGCTGAGGTGAATGGTGATGAGGACGTTGTGATGGCTGTTGTTGTGCTTGGTCTCTTCAGCTCCAAGTCATGTCCCTGCTCGTTACACATTCCACTACTCAACCCTAGCATTCCATCCTACCCTCTCACCTTCTCTTCTCTTCTCTTGCCTGTCTGTCTGCCTGTCTTGTGTCTATCTTGTAGCCTTTATCTATCCTGCTACCCTAATAGACAGGGGTACATGAGCACCTGGCCGTTCATTCGTGCTCTATCTCCGACCAAGCCACACTTCCACCACACATCTCTCTATGCAAAATAAAACCTGCACACTCCCACAAAAGACATAGACTACATTGCATTCGCCAAAAATGTCTTCTTTACTGTTTAAATATTACTTTTCTGAAACACGCTATTCTTGCTCAACCTCAACAGCCTACGTCAGAATCGTCATGTTGGCGTCTACTACGCCAACTACGTTCACTTAATGGGGCCAGTCCTTCACAGTGACACACGCGTTAGATGAACCACGCGACCGGGATGGTTTCTACCCCTCAATGTCGTGCCTACTCTACACTGCCATCCCAAGTCCCCTCCCCCTTTCACTGCTCCTGTGTGTGACCTGTGAACTACTCTCTGACTGCACTGTGGCTTGATTTATATGTGCGAGGTTGAAATGTAATGCACATAAATTAATTATAGGTCCAGCAAGCAAATCATGATTGTCTGTTTGTGCTCAATAGGTCACCATCACATTCCGATTTTAGGTGTTGTGTTTTCTATGACATTTATTTGGGCCAGTAGTTTCATATCTATCCTTTTTCCGACCAACACAGAACATGCTAACGGTGTTAGCGCGTTAGCATCCATCTTGCTTTTGATTTATATGTGCGAGGTGGAAATGTAATGCACATAAATTAATTATAGGTCCAGCAAGCAAATCATGATTGTCTGTTTGTGCTCAATAGGTCACCATCACATTCCGATTTTAGGTGTTGTGTTTTGTATGACACTTTGGCCAGTAGTTTCATATCTATCCTTTTTCCTTTGACCAACACAGACCATGCTAACGGTGTTAGCGCGTTAGCATCACACAGCTTACAGCGTCAGTGTTGCATGAATACTTTCAACCATGACAATGCCGACTACTTTTGCTACACACACTTCCCAAGGATTATGGAGATGTCTTTATTTATTTTTTAAGGTTGAGAAATGAAATAATTATGGTCGTTTCTAATCTCAGCATTTCACAAGAGAAAGACGTGGATGCCTTTCGCTGCGCTGTTGGCGTTGCCATGTCTCATAGAAACAAGTAAATAGGTCTTTAAAAAGAATCCCAAAACAAGCGCATATAACAGGGGTCTGTAACCTATTTTAAATGAAGTGCCATGTTTTTATTTTCTAGATAGTGAGTCAGCCACAAGCTCACATCACAACAATAATCCATGTAATAATCACAATAACAATACTAATAATAATAATCATAATAATCCTGCTACCCTAATAGACAGGGGTACATAAGCACATGGCCGTTTATCCAACAGCTTTCTCCGACCCAACCACACTTTCACCACACATCTCTATATGCAAAATAAATTCGGCACACTCCCAGAATACATATAGGCTACATTTCATTGAAAGAAATGTCTTAATTACTGAATAAATATTACTTTTGTCAACCACGCCATTGTTGCTCAACATCACCAGCCTACGTCAGAATCGTCATGTTGGCGTCTACTACGCCAACTACGTTCACTTATTGGGGCCAGTCCTTCACAGTGACACACGCGTTAGATGAACCACGCGACCGGGATGGTTTCTACCCCTCAATGTCGTGCATTTGCTGCGCCCTTCTAATGCTGCGCCACGCCTACTCTATACTGCTCCATGCGACTCGAACAGCGTCAGCAGCAGCAGCTCCGAGCCTCCGTCAGAAAGGCTGCCCACAGCACTGCACAGCCCCACACCCAAATGAATCGAATGAATGAATAAGGCGCTTATATCGCTATTGCTCAGTGGATGGGACATTTACATTAAAAGCAATCGGATGGACGCGTGGATAACGGCATGGTTGTGTGCAATCGGAGGGAAAGCTTCCATAATCCATATAGCTTCCATGCTAGCTGCTTCAGACACAGGGGAGGGGAGGGAGAAATAGTGCGAAATAGCGCTTATGCAACAATTACCCTAAAACACAAACACCTCAACTCGATGTCATTGTGAATAAGAATTTCGAGCGAAATAATAATTTTTGGAAGGACACTTTCACCCAGTATGAAGCTAAATGTGGAAGCCGTGTGTGTCACACCAAAACGGCTGACCTATAGAATCCTGTAACCAGCCTCTCGCACTGCCTGCGAGTTGGCTCCGTCTAAGGCTCCGTCTTATGAGCAAATTTAGAACTTCCGGTCTGACAGCTAGCAGATTTAAGACATCCGGTTGCTTTCAGAATAAAATAACATTATTTAATTCGTTAATTAAATAATTTTTACATTACATTATTAGTATTATTATTACATTACAGTTATTGTAAAGACACACATTATGTTTCTGTGTAAAAATAAGTAATTAAATAACATAAAAAAGTTATCTAAATGGATAAATGCTATTCACTGGAGTGCATGGACTTTATAAAGTGGACACTGGACAAAAGACGGCTCCGCCAGGCAACTATCTGGACATACCCACGCGTTTGGGAAGATGTCCTCTACCACCCCACAGTCTCCGCTAAGCGGGAGAGGTGTAAAATTCACAGCAGCAGAGCTTCTACTGGGGTCAATGCAAAAAAATGTACCGTTTCCGGACCCAGAATGGACACTGGACAAAGAGGCCTCCGCGAGGCAACTATCTGGACATACCCACGTGTCCGGGGAGATGTCCTCTACCACCCCACAGTCTCCGCTAAGCGGGAGAGGTGTAAAATTCAGAGCAGCAGACCTTCTATTGGGGTCAACACTCAAAAAAGTGCCGTTTCCAGACCCAGAATGGACACTGGACAAAGAGGCCTCCGCGAGGCAACTATCTGGACATACCCACGCGTCCGGGGAGATGTCCTCTACCACCCCACAGTCTCCGCTAAGCGAGAGAGGTGTAAAATTCAGAGCAGCAGAGCTTCTACTGGGGTCAATGCAAAATAAATTACCGTTTCCGGACCCAGACTGGACACTGGACAAAAGACGGCTCCGCGAGGCAACTATCTGGACATACCCACGCGTCCGGGGAGATGTCCTCTACCACCCCACAGTCTCCGCTAAGCGGGAGAGGTGTAAAATTCAGAGCAGCAGACCTTCTATTGGGGTCAACACTCAAAAAAGTGCCGTTTCCAGACCCAGAATGGACACTGGACAAAGAGGCCTCCGCGAGGCAACTATCTGGACATACCCACGCGTCCGGGGAGATGTCCTCTACCACCCCACAGTCTCCGCTAAGCGAGTAAATGGGTGCTTATATTTCTATGTGAAATGTGGTGATGCTGGCATCACAATAGATGCCAGCATCACGCTGCCTCCGTCTAATAAGCACATTTACAACTTCCTGTTTGGAAACCGAAACAGATGCTTCTGACATTTGCCTGTGCGTGCTTAATCGTTGTACTTCTGAACACATTTCCCAAATCTCAGTGATTTATCCACACATCGCTCTGTGTGTGTGTGTGTGTGTGTGTGTGTGTGTGTGTGTGTGTGTGTGTGTGTGTGTCGCGTCGCCCTCCAGCTGCAATTGCGAGTGTGCGCTGTGTGCAGGGCACACTACTGAGTTTAAAACCACAGCTGAAACATGAAGTGGAGTCTGTCAATTCCCGCAATTTCCTTCTTCCCATATTGCGCTGCAACGACACTAGGATTGAGCCCCCCGAAGGGGGGCGAAATTCTAGTCTATCTTATAGCCTTTACACAAGCCTTGTTCACAGGAAAAACAAAGACAAAGTATGGTGTGGATAACTCTGGAGCTGCTCCATTGGTGGTGTATTATGCTGGCTCATCACTTTTTCTCCTGCTGCCAGCCTGCCACTAGTCAGGGCACCTGACAAGTTCTTTGTGCTCTTCACTGCTATTTTATTTAACAGTCTATTGATTTTTGATGACTTAGGGCTACTGCATCAGTTCAACGAGAGTACAGTATAGAAGCAGTGACGTTTTGCCTTCTACTGTGGGGATATGCAGTTAGTTCATGAAGAAGCACTGCTTTAGTGCTTATTACTGGCCTGGTTCACTGTGAGAATATCTTTGCGCTGACTAAGATGTCCTATTTTCATTCTGGTTGTTTCCAAACAAAAGAAAGCAGTGGATTGAACCCACGATTCGTGTTATCAGTCCTGCTTTGGAACGTATTGTGATTTTGACGTAAAAGGTTTTTTGTAATTTTTTATAATAATGATATTGAATACGTAGGAGCATCTATTCTAACCCGTCCATTCCCCTCCTATGTGACTAGGGTCATGATCACACCGGCAGAATATGGCAACACATCATGGGAGCTGTCTGTGCAGGTGGACCAGAGGGAAGGAGACGAGTCCATGAGATTTAAAATGAGGGTGAAGGGTGACTTGCATATTGGAGGTCTCATGCTCAAGCTGGTGGAGAAAATCAGTAAGTGGCCATGCATGCAAGCATGCATCTGTCTGTCTGTGTAGTAGTCCCCCCACAGTTCCTTATAACTGCCCCATTGCTTACCTGGAAAGATATCACCCATATCCCAACCTCTTCCTGCTGTATCAAGGAGAGTTGGCAGGTGTGATAGGTATAGGTGTACCACACCCTTGTTTGCCCTACATTCCTCTGTACTGCAGTGCCATTGTTCTATAATAATACTCTGGCAGCATTGCCCCAGGGGCCAAAGTTCAGCCCTGATATTCTCTGATAAAGCCATTTACCTATTTATCTCTGGATGGGTCTCTCCGCTGGATTTCAACAGGGAACTGAGGGACGAGTTAACATGAAATTGGCCACCACACCACTGTTGCTGGCCAGATACTGTATGTTAGGGTGCTGTCATGGTGGAGCACGCAACAGGATAAATTATGACTAATCAGCCTGTCATCAAAATACAGGATTTGCCTTTGTCTGATATCAGCCCAGCGTCATAATATGATGTCACACAGACAGACTCATAAAACCACACCTTTTTAATGATCTTGTTTATGGTCCACTCCTGTCCGCATCCATTTGTTAACGGTAGTAATAGTAGTACGAGAGTAAGATTACAAATATGAAGGTGAGTCATTGTCATCTGATATGCAGACATGTCATCACAGGAGTGGCTGCATGAATTGTGAATATTGGGGCAATAGTAGTACTACGCCTAGTAGTATTGGTAATAATAATGATAATAATAGTAATAGTAGTAGTAGTAATACTGATACTACAGCAAAAATTACAAGGAACATACATTCTTTCCAGAAAGAAATATAATATTCATATATTATTAAAAATAAACTGTCCAAAAGATATAATTGTTTGTTGTCATAATATAGGTAACAAATAGTATAGCACGAGCGACCAAAATGTCAAAAATAAAGTTTGTGAAAGTAAATTTACAGGGTCCAAAATATATATGATCCATTTGGTTCCATTTGTACACTCTCAGAGTTAAACAACACCAGTATTAATAATAGCGTTGTG
Source organism: Protomyctophum bolini (assembly GCF_963924005.1). Lineage (NCBI taxonomy): Eukaryota > Metazoa > Chordata > Actinopteri > Myctophiformes > Myctophidae > Protomyctophum > Protomyctophum bolini. The sequence continues at coordinate 24,675,677 of NC_137880.1, forward strand.
GTCATCTCCATCTATCAGAGGCTCCTCAGGACTGGTCGGACCACGCCTTGTGGTGGGAGCAGAGGAAATGCTGGCTGCTGAAAACTCACTGGACCCTGGACAAGTATGGGATTCAGGTACAACACTCGGTGTCATTTTCCTGGTACTGTAAACACTCCCCTAGTTCAGGTGTTTCCTGTCTCGAGTTGTTTATTCTGTCCAATAACATCCTAGTGTAGGAGCTGATGATTTCGCAACTACTGCTATATAACTGCTAGTGTCATGATGATTTTAAAAAAAAACAGGAGAGGGGAAAAAAAGTTATGAATTGACATAAGAAGCTTAAGGACAACTTAAACGAAACAACAAATCACAAAAAATATGAGAGTAAGGAAGAGAAGTGGTAATTAGATGGATATGTAATTTACACAAAGTTTAAGCTAATTTAACAACATATGGACACATGGTTACCTGTTGCTCAAGAGGTAGAGTGGTCGCTTCGGAATAGTTAGTTTACCCTTCCATCCCTGGCTCCTACTTGGATTTAATGACGAAATATCGAAAGTTTACTTGAACAGGACACACTACCCAATGATCATGTCGCTCATGGTGCCTTACTCCCTGACCATGAGTGTGTGAATGTGTATGTGTTGTGAATGGGTGAATGTAATGCACACTTTGAAGTAGGGCTGCACAATATATCGTTATCGTATCGATATCGAGGTATGAACATGCACAATATCAGTATCGCAAAAAGGCAACGGTATCGCGATATAGATATATCGTCGACATATCGATATATCGTCTATATCGACAATATATCGTCCACTTCTAAAGCCAGCCCTCTATTTTAGCCTGTGCCCCTTGGAAAATAAACCATCACTCGTTTGTCCCTCTGTCCTGTTGTAGCCTGGCTCCAGCCCTGCATCGCTAGCCACGCCCATTAAGAAAATATGTTCTGGCGATTCAGGTCTGGAGTCTCCCGACGACGGTGTCAGCTAGGGCTGCACGATATATCGTCATCGTATCGATATCGAGATATCTGCCATATATATCGTGATATGAATTTTTGTTCATATCGTGCAGCCCTACTTTGAAGCGCTTTGGGAGAAAGGCGCTATATGAATGCACCATTCTCAGCATTTACATGCACTAACTAAACTAATTGTGTTTCCCAGGCTGATGCTGACCTGCATTACACCCCCCAGCACAAACCCCTGTTACTGCAGCTTCCCAACATGAAGACCATCAAACTGACTGTCAGCTACTCCAGCGTGGTCTTCAAGACTGTGTCCGAGATCTGCAGAACGCTCAGTAGGTGACGAGGATGGGCAGCTCTCGTGCTTCATACAAGAATCCATGAGATATTGTTTTCCGGATTTACTGTTTTAGGATTTCCTGTTGTTGTTTGATGATTCCTGCATTTCAGGAGACAGCTGTACTTGTGGTGTAGCTCATAAGTGCGTTGCCCCCTAAATGGAAACAAGACCCCAAGGACCTTTTTGGTGCTATCCCAGTTTTGGTTGCATTTTTTTCTGGCCTTGACAGCCCATACATCCAAACAGAAAAGTCCTATCTGATTGCATTAATTGATTAAATGACGTTAAACTTACTTTGCCACTCGATTTACCACTCACTTCATGCATGCGCGCGCATACCCTCTGTTGTTGCAGGTCATCGCCGCTCTAAAAGGCCTTAAAGCATCAACGCATGATATTATATGACATTCTTGTTTGTCCCTCATATTTTACGTTCTTCTCGCACCACGTCAGACATCAGGAGACCAGAGGAACTGTCCTTGCTGAAGCCTCCAGACGATGGGTCTAAGAAAAAGAAGAAGAAAAAGGACTCCTCCCTGGAGGAGGTCTTGGACATGGAAGAACTCAGTGGAAGGTCAGGAGTACCAGGTACTGTAAAGCATACAACTGTTTCATAACTACACAGTAAAATCCTGAGCATCAATTTGGTGGTAAAAGAGTGGTAAAAATACACCCATATGGGTCCATTTTTACACCCTCAGAGTATAACACAAAAAACAGACTGGAAGCTGCTTGCGAGCTCAAAGTGAAACTTTCATACTAGAAAAGTGCATTAAACACATTAAACGACAAACGGAATCCTACATAATAACATGCAGGTGCGCAGTGTGGTTTAAGCTACTCTTCCTCAAGGAAGTACAGCTGATTAAGAGTGTTGAGTTTAACACTCAGGATGTTGCGGTGTATGTTATGAATATAGAAGCCTGATCCGAGCCATTGTCATTATACATTTAAATATTTCAACAACTATATGGTTTTACAGTGTGTGTTTTTCTTTGGCCTATTGGCAGTGTGCACAATAAACTTGGCGGTGATTGGTCCAGCGATTTGCGATATTAGCTCCGGGCTCAGAGACACTGACTGACACACCAACCTTCTTATAGAATAGATAGATAGATCTGCAGAGCCACGCTGTAAAAACCTACTTACTGAGTGTCCAGTGTTTACATGCAGAGCCTGCTACTCATTTCTAGCCTTGTAGAGTGCGAGAGTGCCAATCCGTAACATAATCCTTGACGTAATGACTCCAAATTTGGGCAAGGTTTCAGGCCAATCTGGGCCCCATTGACTTGCCCCATTGGTTTGCGAGACTAGATCTGGACACATAGCCCTAATGCGGAGCCAAAATGTAATTGTGAGGGCTTTAGGCAATCAAACGATGAACAGGATGAAGGCAACTGCAAGTGATGGAAAAAGTTATATTAATAATGGAAAGGTTTGTTTGAAACTAGGTGGTGTGGTTAAGGTCGTTACATCCCACTGTTATTTATTATTCATGTACAGTACTTTTATTGTTTGTTGCACTTTGTTATTGTCCTGGACAACCTTGTAGTTTTTGTTCATGGTGTTTTCAACTGACTCTGTGAAAACAAGGTTGTTCTGTACTGTACGTGTACATAATATACACGTTTCATGAGTCCAGTTTAATTCCTGACTCCACTGCATGGCTACATCTGAGAGATTAGATTTTCTTATGCTACAGTCTATACTGTATGCACTTTAGGTCTTCCATAGATGTGAAGGACTGCAGTTTTCATCACTGATATCTGGCAGAATTGTTCAGTATGGTGCAATATTCTCTGGGCTTTCATTAGTGTTTCTCCTGCTTTCATTAGGGAACAGATTCACACGCATTCCCACGCTCGCTCGCACGCACGCACACACACAAACATACAGTTCTTCAGCAAAGCTTTTTCCCTTTTTAATACAGACTAAGTCAATGAGCCTTTCTGTTTCCCCCTGAACTTACGGAAATGTCTATCCACTGCATTACTAACTAGAAAATAAAGTAATAACTTGGTATGGGAGTGAAAGTCTCTGAATGCATGCTTTGTTCATAGACCTAGATTTGTGCATCTGTGCATGTCCACCATCAATCATCAACACATTATTGACTGCGGCGCAACCAAAACTGACAGTGACAATTCCCTTATTAACAATCATCCTCATATCCAGTCTGAATGCCCTCGAGTCAATACACAGAATATTAGCTTGTATGTTTAAGACCCTTGTCTTCTTCTAGGAAGCCCCATGTACAGCAAGACAATGACGGCGACCTATGACCCAGACAATGGGATGCCAGTGTCCGCCACAAGCATGTGGTTTGGAGATAACCCTCTTACTGCCACCCAACCCAACGTACCCCCTACTGAGCTGGCCAAGATGTACCAGCCACTTTCAATGGTGGACAAATCTGTAATCAACGCAGGGTAAATGAAATGACATAACCTAAACAAAAATAATACATTTTAAAAATGCATAATGCACAAAGAGATCCAGGGCTTAAAACCACAGGGGTCAGTTATTTGTGCGTTTCAGTTGGGTTTTGACAGTGTAGAGATGCAAATCATGTGCGCAGAAATGTAACTTTGTGCAATTAGATGAGAGTGGACTCTGAAAATGAATAAATATGTAAAAATGAACATTTTATATCCCAGAGGGGACATTTGGTCAGTGCCAGTACCACAGCAAGAAAACAAAATGCTAATACTGAATACAATATTTATTTATATCATACTGGATATGAGATGGGGGGGAGGTGCCCCCCAAACGAGTCCTCACCACTGGCCAGAGGTGCATTATTAGCTATTCACATTTACAGGTCTACTGTTATGTACAGTAAATAACATGATATGCACTGTGTAATATACAAAATGCTGTTAAATCATTGTTATTTTGGAAGTGGCACAGACTGTAGGTACAGTTTAGACTAGAGGATATTTGTCCACTGGCCATAGACCACAGACTGTAGGTACAGTTTAGACTAGAGGATATTTGTCCACTGGCCATAGACCACAGACTGTAGGTACAGTTTAGACTAGAGGATATTTGTCCACTGGCCAGAGCTGAAATGGCTTTGGTTTGTTGTTTTGTGGCTGTGACTGACAGGTGGTTAGACTCATCACGTTCTCTAATGGAGCAGGACATTCAGGATGATGACAGATTACTGCTGCGCTTCAAGTATCACTTCTTCTTTGACCTCAATCCCAAGGTAGGAAGTCTAAGATTGAACTTGTCCTTGTCACCATGCCTGAATTTACAACACAGATCTGAGCCAACTTAAGACACTAAAATGTATAGTAACTATAATTTAGTAAGTGTGTGTGTGTGTGTGTGTGTGTGTGTGTGTGTGTGTGTGTGTGTGTGTGTGTGTGTGTGTGTGTGTGTGTGTGTGTGTGTGTGTGTGTGTGTGTGTGTGTGTGTGTGTGTGTGTGTGTGTGTGTGTGTGTGTGTGTGTGTGTGTGTGTGTGTGTGTGTGTGTGTGTGTGTGTGTGTGTGTGTGTGTGTGTGTGTGTGTGTGTGTGTGTGTGTGTGTGTTGCAGTATGATTCCGTCAGGATAAATCAGCTGTATGAGCAGGCTCGCTGGTCCATCCTGCTGGAGGAGATAGATTGCACCGATGAAGAGATGCTCATGTTTGCTTCACTACAGGTAAAAAGAAAACAAACAAAACAACAAACATTTTCATCAATTGTTTCAAGTTCAACATGACACTCCAGAGTCGGTTAAAAAAAATAGGTGAATGCATTTATTTAATAACATAAGAGCATATATGAGCCCGTTGGTCTGACCTTGCCCTCATCTTATCAACAGTAGTCGCAAGTGTGGTGATTTAACTAAATCTTGTGAATAGCTATCGTAACCCACTGTGCCATCCACGAAATTGCGAGATTTGATTAAAAATGATTTAAAAATATTAATTGACCTTTTTTTCAGCATCCGTTAGCTTCCGCCGCTAGCATCCATAGGCCTCTCATTGTAGAAACAGCCTACATAATAATCTGCGGTACACATGCACGTGCACAGGGTTATTAGTGTTATTTAAGATCAGAATGACATAAGATGCCATGTTTATAGCCTATCAATACATTAATCCGAGCAGCGCTGATCATCATCGCTGCTTTCGGCGCCTTGTCGAGTCCGTTCCCTATGCATACACAACATAAACAGGACTAATCAATTCTGGGCCGGGCGGAAGTGACCTGTCTTCTATGCTTAATATTTTGCGGATTTCTCTGGCACTAGCACAACGCTCTCGGCCTGGAGGCCTGAGAGTGTTGGTGTTGCTGGTAATATTGGCCCATCATATCTTCATGGCGAGCAAATTCATCCAGATGTTGGTGGAAAAAACATTTCATCTGCATTGAATTAGGTTTTCCTTTTATTGCACAATTTCCATGATCTGAGAGCAGTAGAAATATCAGTGTGACTGTCAACCGCAATCCTTTAACAGTTATGTCAATTATGTATAATTGACTTTAAAGCCATAGGCCTACTGTGTAACCTTTTTAGTTATTTTTGATATCATCTTTGGTATATTTTTTACAATGATCAAACCACATGTCCCACAGAAGTGTTTTACTTCTGTTTTAGTTCTCTAAACACTATTAACCCATTCTGAACGGGAACCCATTTTGGTGTTAGCATCATGTTATGCTTTAGCTATTGAAAAATAGCAGATCTACAAGCTCATAGCGCGCCACCGAGTGGCGCGCTACGAGCTTGTAGGTCTGCTATTTTTTTTTAAATCAAAGAACGACTGACATTTTTAGAATCTGATCTCAGGTCAGAATGGGTTAATCAGACCAGTGTGTGTCCCGTGGAAACCTCGTATGAATCTGATCTCAGGTCAGAATGGGTTAAACATTGTTTTTATTCACAAGTGTCAGTCCCGCCCCGGAATGTACTGGAAATGTATTTATTTTGGTTTATTACAGTTAATAAATAGGTTTTCAGGCGACGTGTGACTACTAAAATGTATGTTAAATGTATCATTAATTGGTATGAAAACTAGCTTTAAAAGTAGTTTTCATCCAGCGCCATTACACATTTCTCCATGAGTACTGGAGATGTACTGTAATAAATATGATGTAGCACAGTATGCGTTTCCTGGGGCTCAGATTATTATTCTCCTGGGAGAACCAGTTTGGTTAGTCTTAATCCATGGGGAGACATGACACAACATGAGGAGAACCCCATAGGGGGAAGGGAGACAGTTATAAAGAGAGGGGGGGGACAGAGTAGAGAATAGCGTACTGTTAAAGGTGATCAAAAGACAAATGTTTCTGCTAGGAACAAATTATTCTAATATATAATGAAATGTAACAAATGATTACGATAATGTTGATGACATTGCATCCGTGGGATTCTGGCTGTCTGGCTTTTGATCCCACTTCTAATTCACCATGCTGACATGTAGCAACGGTTAGTTCACAGCCATTTAGAAATGGCTGTGATTATGGTTGTGTTCACCTACATGCACGTCTGTGCCATGACTTGTACAGAGAGGTAGTCTAAAGCCTCTCTCTGACTCATCCCGGGTCTTGCATCACCTTTCGTTAGAGTCTGTTTTATGACTTGTAACCGAAGCTCAGCCTTTCTACCAAAGTAAGTTCCTCTGATGCTGCCAAATGTGGATTAAAGACAATGGGTGATGTTATGTTTTTTTCCTCAGGGCCCCAAAGATCCTACCCAAAGATATTTCAGAGCCTTGTTTAAAAACACAAAACGGAAAAATGGAGCCCTAAATAATCTTCGGCACAGAGACTAGGGCCTAGTCTCTGTGCCGAAAAGAACAGATCTACATGCTTACGTTGAGACATATTGTGAGATTAGTGTGGTGTGGTTAAGCCCTATTTCAAAAATAGCAAAAAGCTTGTCACATTGCAATGTGTTGTGAGGTTATAGATCATATTTTTTTAATGTTTTGAATTTGTTTGAAAAAAGATATGTTCACTTGCTCAAATTAGGGATGACAGGTTGGTGGTTTCGTCATTTGTGAATCTTATTTAGTTTGTAGGTACTCCACTACACTCTGACCGGCTGGTGTCATGTCATTTCAGTATCACATTTGCAAACTGACCATGTCAACCGAGAAACTGGACTACTCCGACGAACCAGAGATAGATGAAGTAGAGGCAGCTCTAGCCAACCTGGAGGTCACACTTGAAGGAGGAAATACAGACAGAATTCTGGTAAATGTAGTTATTTTTATATACCGATAATGACTGCACAGCGCAGAATACAAACAAATAATTTTGAGGGTTTTGGTGTTACAGTGGCATGGTGATAACAGCTGTTTTGATGTGTAGGCCTCTGCTGATTGCATGTCTCAACATGATGATGTCATAGGAAGACACAGGATAATTGACAGTTGTTTGTCCCCGCCCCTAGGAAGACATTACAGACATTCCAGAACTGGCGGACTCCCTAAAGTTGTTTAGGTAAACACAACACACGCATTACACTCCACGACCCTGTGTCTGTGCCCGAAATATTGAAGGCAGGCAAGAGTAAGACAGGCCAAGGTTATTTGTGTAGCACATTCAAAGTACTTCACATACATGAAAAGCGAAGAGTACAGAAAAATACATGTTTTTGTAATGTTTATGTTCTGGAAGTTTATTCCAGTTGCATATGTGTGTAGCATAGGAACGGAATGCAGCTGTTTTCTTTGTTTTAATCCTGTTAGCACACCGGTCCCTGGTGACCTAAGATGTCTAGAAGGTTCATAGTGTGGGAGCAAGTCAGAGATCTAATTATGAACACATCCTGCATCCTCTCTGCATGTGAATGTACTGTATATACTCTATATTCTCCCCTGTCTAGTAGCTCCATATCTATGGAGTCAGATCAGTCTGTGTATGTCGGGTGGATCTTAAATCAGACATATCAGACAAATCTACATAAAACTATTATAATAGATATAGGCATTGGCACCCCATCTTTATACTTTCATCTTCCTCAAAGATAAGCTTGTAGACCGCTGTTTGAAAACAGTCTACTCTTTACATTCTTTTAAGTTCGTCTTTCCAGTATTTTTATTCTTTATTTCTTAGAGAGGAGAGTGTCGAGAGGCAGGAAACCAAAAGCAGAGAGAGGAGTGACATTAGACAGATTAGACAGGAGCCTATCTTTTTTCTATTTTGACTTTACAAATCAGTCTCGCCGAAACAGACGCATCCTAGCTGATACTTTATGTTTACTTTCTTTGTCTGTTTTGTCAAATTTCATCTCACATCTCAGGCCCAAAAGATTGACACTGCGTCCGTACAAAGAGTACTGGTTTGTGTTCAAGGACACTACCATCTCTTACTACAAGAACAAAGAGGCCGCCAGCGGAGAACCGATAGAGCAGCTTCACCTCCGAGGTCTGTTGTCTGCAGAAGGCCTTATTGTTGTGTAATAGCACTCCATATTTATAATGAGTTCCTCTGCCCTATAGAACTGCTTTGAGCATGAGAGTATGAAACTGCACATCGATGTGACATTATATATTGAGGAGTGGGATTTATTACTGGGTTTGTGGAAACAGCAAATGTAAATGTAGACTTTACAGTCTTTCTTTACCGCAGCCTTTAATACAAATTTATTCAAATCTAAAATGATATTAATACATTTAAATTGTGCATCATAAAGAATAGCTGTACATAATGCATAAATGCAATTTCTCATGTTTATTTGAGTTTCAAATAAACATGAGAAATTCATCCGAGCCAGTCTTGCATCTATTATTTTGGAGTGCCGCTTTTTCCACTTAGTTGGTTTATGAGTTAAGTTATTTTCAAAGCTGAGCACCCACTGCCTTAAACAAGGGCAGTTTCCAGAGGAAGCGCACCTGTTTTTCTTTCTTTACCCGAATAGCTGTACAAAGGAATGATAATAATAAATGTTAATGTTTGTTTTTAAAGTAAATTAAGTAAAAACATTATTAAATGGAGGATTAGGACTATTGATCTAATACGAGCTCTAGTCTGATCCAGACATTGTTAGATTGAATTTGAAGAGAAAGTATCTGTATCGTATTGCAGTTATCGTTTTAATGTTGCTACCAGGGCACTTCTCCAACTGATGGCCTTCTACAACGTCAACACCGGTAGCCTCAACTTTCTCTAGCGCTTCTGCGCCCTAAATTCACTGTCTCTCCCTGTCACTGTTCCAGGCTGTGAAGTTGTCCCTGATGTCAATGTGACCGACAAGAAGTTTGGCATCAAGCTCCTGCTTCCAGTCGCTGACGGGATGAACGAGGTTTACATCCGATGTGACAATGTAAGGCCCCAAATAATGTCATATACAGATTAAAGACAAGAGAGGGCTATAGGGGACCCTGTTGGCTTAATGTGTCCCAGCTCAGGATCGATCTTGGTTGCATGTCTGACCTCATCCATATCATCACAGTTCTGTCATTCTTCAAATCTGAATGAAAGCAGACATGCCCGAATAAACAATATTTTTTTTTTGTTATCAAATGTTTTTTTTATTAAAGACAAAAAATCACAATAAGATACGTTAACGAATAAACAATATTGAAGATAGATTTAGATAGGTAGTTGTGTCTATGTCTATACCAAGGTTCCCAAACGTTTCATAGTTGAAGTGGGAACCCACCCTGACAAGCACTTGGCATTACATTTAGTTTGACTCGGTTCCACAGATAAATATTGTGAAAATAGTCGATCTACAAGCTCACAACGCCTCACAATGTTTGCCTCTTCAATTTGGCCAATTTGGTATTATAAAGGTCTTAAAAAGTTAAAAGTCACTAAATTGACACTTAAGACATGTGCAGCTAACCTGTATTCACTTACACTGTATGACGGTTTGTTTACTGTTGAGGGAGAAAACAACGTTGTGCACATTAAGCTAATCATCTGGGGACCCCCCAAAAGAAAGATGACCCAGTTTTGGATCCGCTATAGTAGCTGACAATTTTATAAACGTATAGCTGCTAATGTGTGGTTATGTTCCGGCCTTAGGAGACGCAGTATGCTAAATGGAAGGCAGCATGTATCCTGGCCTCCAAGGGCAAGACTATGGCTTACAGCTCCTACAGGTCAGAGGTGAAGAACATCCAGTCCTTCCTACAGATGAAGAGTCTGGCGCCACCTCCTGGGCAGGCAGCGCCCAACCTGGAAGCCATGGAGATGAACGCAGAATGTTTTGTCTCCCCGCGCTATGCCAAGAAGCACAAAGCCAAACAGGTATATGTTTAGTGTGTAACATTATTTCCCCTATTATTATTATTATTATTATACATTTGTATATTTGGGGCGTTTTGAAAGGTATAATTTTATGTCAAGGCTACACTGGTGCATTTTAAAAACAGAACCTGTTCTATTCCTGGTGCCGTTTCTCACCAGCTAACAGCGCGCATTCTGGAAGCCCACCAGAACATAGCCCGGCTGTCGCTCATGGAGGCTAAGATGCGTTTTATCCAGGCCTGGCAGTCACTGCCTGAATTTGGCATCAAGTACTACATCGTCAGGTACAAAAATGTAATTCCTTGTTACAGTGATATGTGGTGAACAGTTGCTATAAAGTCCAGTTAGATAAATAAATTAAAGTTCTTAAAATGAGTTTGCACTAATTCCTGAGAAAACCATAATCCAATGCAAGAAATGTATGTAATCTATTTACAAGTTAACTGCATGTTGATATATTTTACAATCATCAGTTCTGATTCAGTTTATCAGAACTGATGATGACGCAGGTTAAAATGTTACATTTATTCTGAAATGCATCCATTTTATTCAGCGTTTCAGACCTGAATTCATATAATAAATTATTATAATTAATTAATTATTAATTGATGAACAACGCATTCAGACTTCATCTTTAGTTTTTTACCTTCTATGCTGTAGATTCCGAGGCATTAAGAAGGATGAACTTTTGGGAATCTCCTACAACCGTCTGATCCGTATCGACATATCCACTGGCTTGCCGGTCACCACATGGAGGTTTGCCAACATGAAGCAGTGGAACGTCAACTGGGAGATCAGACAGGTAAGGGCTGGTACCTTGTGCTAATGTGCTATAGTCTGCGTATGCAGCCAGTGTATCTTTTCATGCCGATAGAAAGCAGTTATGAAACAGTACAAACATGATAAAGGAGAGGAAGAAATTACATCACAATGAGGACTGTTTTCATCAGCTGTAAGAAATGATCATAGAAATATTGTACTCATCATTTCAGGTTACAAGTAATGTACAAGACAGTCACAAAACCACTTCTGGTGGGCCCTGCGTCACACTCTTCACACAGTTACTCCCATTCACCCCTGTGAGCCACCCAGTACAACCACAGTGTCATGCTACGTTCACACTAGCGACAACAAAGCAACAGCCTATAAGTCATTTTCAATGAAAGCCAGCTCTCTGAAGCTATAATGCAAGGCCCAGGGCACTGCATGACGCACTAAAAATAAAAGTTTATCTGGACTTCTGTGCTCACATGACACGGTGAAACATCAAACAATCATATGTATTTGTTTCACCATTTCCACTGCCCGTCTACATCCCCACAATTCCTTCTCTGTTCCATAAATGGAAGAACAAATGTTTTCTTGTTAACCAGTTCCCTGTGCTATTTAAACAGAACCGAACCTTTTTGCGCAGTGTGGCTTGAGCAACACTTCCGCAGTGACTCTGTACTGTAGCAACTTAGCTGACCACGCTTGGCCACTTTTTGTAGCTTTGTCGCCACTAGCATGAACACAGCATCATACTGTTGGCCACTGAGGAGCTCCACGGGAACAGATGGGTTCAGTGCCTTGCCCAAGGGCACTTCACCGGTGGGTGTTGAGGTAGGGGTGAGCATTGGTCATTCACTGCCTCACTCAAATTTGTCCTGCCTGTGGATGGAACCAGGAAGGCCACCATTGCACATAATCCACATATACTATACATATTAACACTTCCAGTACTGCCCTCACACCATATAGCCTATTTTTCTTTATTTAAATTTTTTGTTTTATACTTCACTGCGTCAACTTTGCACCAAACGGGTCGTAGCACTGTGCACCACGAAGGGTGCACTGCGTCTTTCGGAATTTTAGCTTTGTTTTTCTGTCTGTTTTCCGAAAAACGCGTCCAGTGTGCAACCACCTTAAATTAAGTCTGAGGTTAAGAAATTGCACAGAAAAGGGAGTTAGAATCTCAAGAAGGATAAGTGTACCTACTACCAGCTTGCCTGATTGTATCATTATTATTAGGAAATGTGCCCATATAGTCATGTCATCATGTGTCTGCTCTATCAGTACTTATCAGTTAACCTGAGTTTAATGGAATGTTGGATAACAGAATGGAATAAGGGTAACCGTGGGATAGGAATAGATAAATTGTTCTCAAAAACAATAAAAATATATTTTGGCTCTGGACCACTCGTATATTTCAGTTAAATAATGCCCAGGCTTGATAACATTTGTTGTACGTAATATCGTGCAATGAATGAAATCAAGCCCTCAACAGTTCACTAGTAGTCCGTGGACCATCGTTTGAGAAACAGTGGATAGACATGGGATGCATGTGTTACAAAAGCACTAATCTTAGCCCATATTCCATCTCAACACATCAGTGGTCCCCAGGTTGATTCTTAGTCAGGGTGGTGGTCCCTGGTTCACAATCAGCTGAAAACCCCTGACCTAGTCAATAAAGAGATTTTAATACATTTTATGTTGTGTTTCAGGTCGCCATAGAGTTTGACCAGAATGTGACAATAGCCTTTTCGTGCATCAGCTGTGACTGCAAGGTGGTCCATGAATACATTGGCGGCTACATATTCCTCTCCACGCGATCCAAAGACCAGAATGAGACGCTAGATGAGGAACTGTTCCATAAACTCACTGGAGGACAAGAATGAAACTTTCATGTTGGATGTTCCAATGTGAAACTTCAACATTCGCCTACATTCTCTAAACCGTGAAGCACCACCACTGCTGGATAATATGTGATACTAGAAGAGCATACAGTACTTTATCCATTTTTTCCTCCAAAAAGCAAACAGGTGCAGGATCAGTGTTTTGAAGTAATGTTTTATCACTGCAATTCTTATTCCTAGCTTTTATTTAACCAGGAGTCAAGATTAAGAATCTCTTTTAACAGCAACATAATTAAAAGCACATTGTTACAGACATTGAAAAACATTGTTATGTTGTGGTTAAGAAATCGACCTCTAATTATTTCATGTTGAATTTAAAAGAAAAGCTAAATGGATATTCTGTAACATATTCCATGCAAGAGTGCAGAATACACAAAAGCCCCCTTTCTAATTTCCACACAGGCATTTGGGACATAAATTAATGAATTATTCTCAGACACTTTTTTCAGCATGATAAAGACACAGATAATAATAAGTGACCAGACCAATAATTGCCTTATAAGGTTTGCAGGACCTGACTGAGCCTAAGTTAATTGTGCACAACTACTGAAAAATACAGTATGCTTAGTGGGGACTGATATTGTTGTAAATAAATTGAGAGAAATGTTATTGTTGACTGATGTTTGACCAACTTAGTCAAATGAATGTCCAAAGTTGCTCATAAAGATACTGTAAACAAAGATATGAAAAACATTGTTTAATATACTTTTTTGCTGACACGAATACAGATCATTTCAATGACTTTCTCCACGCTACTGATGTGACACATTTTCTATGACTTAATTTCAATTACATTTTATGTAAAAAGATTGCTTGCTTTTAAACGTAAAATGACTGTGAGAAGAATTGTATAGGCCTATAGCTATTTTTGTATTTTCACACAGTGGTTTCACTTTTAAACTGATTATTCTAGTCACTGACCATCGTAGGACAATATCTCATAACTCATTTTCTGTATGTGAATGTAGTAGCAACTAGCAAGGTAACCAAGTGAATGTTTATGCTTTCATTAAAAACATTCTACAGCCTTTTTAAAAGAGCATTTCTTAGCAGCTGCACTGACACTCATTGGGGTGTGAGTGTGTGACTGTGTGTGTGTGTGTGTGTGTGTGTGTGTGTGTGTGTGTGTGTGTGTGTGTGTGTGTGTGTGTGTGTGTGTGTGTGTGTCTCTCAACTACCCAGAATCAGAAAATATGACCCCCCCAGTCAAAAAACACTTTGTTTGAAATAGACACTCATGCTTTCCAAGGTGTGATTTGTATATTGATTCTAAAACGACAGTTTAATGAATGACATCACATGTGGACTTATTTTTCCTTATAGTACAGTCAAAGCATTTTGAACAATATTCTTACTTGAAACTAGCCAATCACAGATAAGACCGTGACCGTCCCTGTGGGCAATGGGATGAATTGTACTATCTGCGATCAACTAGTCGTCCTGCAACGCTAAGGAAGCGCTGGGAAATATAAGCTAACACGTGTGAATTACTTTTCTATCCGTATCATTTCATTTTGTTGTATGCAGTGCCTCGTAGTCGTTAAAAGCAGCACTATACAGTGTGCTAGCTGACGGTAGCGTGTTGTTAACGTAACTGACAACTACAGTCCATAGATTTTATTATGGCGGACGATGAGAGCCAGTACAGAATGAAAGAGGGAGACTATGTTGTGTTGAAACGTGGAGACATCTTCAAAGCTGTCCAGATTCAGATTCAGCCAAAGAAGTGAGTTTTCATCAACCATCTTATAGATTATGTGTTTCAAAAAATGTCAAGTTATGGCTTTTTCTTTTTTAATATCTTCATAGTTGTACTATATAGTATGATATCCATGACACCCTGGACCTAGCCCCTCTCGGAACCCTCCGTAAAGCTTCAGTAGCATTGGGTTCTGCTTGTATAGGGATACCCTTACGCTGTAACTGTAAGCACTGGACCAGGGCTAATCCATCACCATCAGTGGTGTCATTTTTTTACTGGTACCACGGAATGACGGGACGTCACGTGCACGCGCGTGCATGTGCGCATCGCGGCATGCACACAGAACAGCTGCATAGCCCATAGTGTATGAGTTTCAGACACAAACAAAACATAAAAGTAGATTATAATGGTCAGACAAACATCTTTACTGCAAGTTTGCTTTTGACAGCAAAGTTTGGACAGCCGTTCCGTCCCTGTGCGTGCACGTCAAAAAAGTACTGGTACCACGTGGTACTGCGTTCTACGAGCATGACACCACTGATCACCATCATGAGATGATGTCATGTCTGTTCTACAATTAAGATTCGATACATCAACACCAGAGGGAGTTCAACAAACCATGTGCAACCCAGATTCGGCACAAACAATCAAGGGACTAAATTAATTTCGCTCCTATGCCACCAAAATGTGGAACGCCCTACCAACAGTCATTAAAACATGCTAATCCCTTGACTCCTTCAAAACGGCTCTCAAAGGGCACTTGTGACTTGCCACCTAGGGACGGTTTCAATTCAAAACTGCCCCCTGGAAAATCTGAATCCCCCAACCACCCCTTTTTTCCCCCTCACTGTATATGTTTCTTTTACCTTTTTACCTCCTATGATGATTTCCTGTTTTTGGCTATATAGTAGTGTATATTTGTACATCTCTAATTGTTATGATGAATTGAACATGGTGGACCCTATTGTAAACAAGTGTAATGCTTTATGGCGTCGTCTTGTATTGAGTTGTGCTTAAAATGTGGATAAAATAAATACTGTAATTCTCAAACTGTTAATACATTCTTCAATCAATCAGTCATATAGATTTTACCTTCTTGTTTTCCAGGAAAGTGAACTTTGAGAAGCAGTGGTTCTTCCTGGATAATGCCGTGGGAGAGTTCTACAGCACAACGTTTGAGATCGCTGGGGGCAATCTACAACCACAGAAACCCAAGGATACAGAGAGCTCCACGGGTATTGAATTAAATGTCATATCATATGATAACACTGCATGTACAAACTACAAGCCGTTTTAATATAATCCCCACATGTCAGTGCAGCATTACAGCTGTGCCTCACTACCGTGTGATTGACTGGGCATCATTCATTTACTTGATTACTGACTGAAGTAAAGACATTTTTCAATTGATCAAAGACTGTTCTTCACGATGGCAATGCCATGGAGAACAGTTTAATCATTTTGATAGTCTTTATAAGTGAGTAACGAAATTATAAGGCATATATAGTAGCCTGGAATGCAAGAGTCACTAAAGCCAGATTTACTTGGTTCCACACCAGTATCACCGGAAATAGCCAATCTACAAGGTCACAATGTGTTGTGAGCTTGTAGATTTGCTGTTTAGCTCAAAACACACCTCACTCACACTTTACATCAAAGTGTACATGTACAACAAGCAGCCCACAATATTCTATGGGCTGTCAAAAATTGTTCAAGAATAAATGTGCCGTGGAATACATGTTGGAAGTAATATATTTAATGAAACTGCATTCAGTTCACTACTCTTTTTTTCAGTCTTTGTTTTGACTGATATTACATTCTGTAAATATATACTGTGTATATATAATTTCAGTTACATTTTGTTGGCGCAAACATCAGTTTTGGACAAAACAAATTTGTATCTGTTTCTCTGTAGATGCAAAAGAGGCCGGCACGGACAATCGAAACATTGTGGATGATGGAAAGTCCCAGAAACTCACCCGGGATGACATTGAAACGCTCAAAGAGCAAGGTCTGAAGGGACAGGTACATGCCAACACTTGCATTGGAATATTGATTCACGCTTTGTAAGCTTAGATCGGTTATTTGAAAATATTAAAAACTAATTAAAAGTGTTAAATATAAATATAGTAATCATTGCTATAGTGTGATTGTTCAGTAACATGGTCTCCCTGTCCCGTCACCTCTTTGGTGACCCACCTGAAACATGTTCTGTTTAATTAATAAATAGCTGGAGAGACCCGGAGACCACTGTTAGTGAACAAACACTCTAGCAGTGATTACCATCAGCTTTTTAACCAAAAAAAACAAAACATGTTTTGTTTTTAACAGAAAATATCACATTGCAGCTCCTTTTTAAGCGTTCTAGCTAAGAGAGAAAATCCATATCATGAATTGTATGTAAGTTCACATGGTACAGTACCTTGAAGGTCCTACAATGTTATCTATGTATATTCTCTACAGGAAATCATCCAGCAGCTCATAGATAACAGCACAACGTTCAGAGACAAGACAGAGTTTGCACAGAACAAATACATTAACAAGAAAAAGAAGAAGTAAGTCATTGCTTTTGATGTGTGTTTAATTTATAGATTTTAATGTTGGTGGCCCTGACTTAACAAAATCTGTTCTGTGTTTCAATGGGGATAATTGCCTTAAGTTGGGAGTCGGGACATCACTTTTAGCCAAACAGTCACTTATGATTTTCAACTTAACTGGCAAAATGCACTTATTCATCACACAACTGGATTTGCAGTTGAAAGATTCTCCTTAGGGAGTTGTGTAAATCATCACTTTCTCTGGGAACAAATAAATGACATTCGGCATCTTGCAGTCGATGCATCAATTCACACAATCAATCTCACAGTGTGTTTATGCTTATTGCTGTCTTGTGTTCCTGAAGGTATGAGAATAACGTCACAATAGTAAAACCTTCCTGTCGTATCCTGGCCATGATGTACCATGGCAGAGAACCAGGGAAGATATGGTGAGTCAGCGCATGGATTTACAACATCAAAGTGTATGTAAACAACTAAACATTGTTCTGCTGAAAGGAAATGCCATAACTGTGTGTGTGTGTGTGTGTGTGTGTGTGTGTGTGTGTGTGTGTGTGTGTGTGTGTGTGTGTGTGTGTGTGTGTGTGTGTGTGTGTGTGTGTGTGTGTGTGTGTGTGTGTGTGTGTGTGTGTGTGTGTGTGTGTGTGTCTGTCCTTCAGTCACATGCGGTATGACACCTTAGCCCAGATGTTGACCCTAGGGAACATACACGCTGGCAGCAAAGTCCTGGTGTACGAGACATGCGCTGGTCTGGTGCTGGGAGCTGTTATGGAGAGAATGGGAGGTATGCTATTCTGTGGGAGAATGGGAGGTATGCTATACTGTTATGGAGAGAATGGGAGGTATGCTATTCGGCATAAATGATGCCTGCAGTCAATGGTACTCAATTGCTAATTATACTTGAATACATATTTGAGTTGTAAATTTGGACTATTTAAAGCACTGGACGGTTTTCAGTACCGGTACATCCTTTTTCTGCTTGCCTGCTATGCAATGGCAGAAACACAGGTTGAAATCCGCAACACATACTTAATTGTAATCTTATATGTTCCGAAACTTTGACCTCTATGGCCGGCCGCACGATTTACCAAAGCCCCGCAATATATACATCAAAACGTGCGGCTCGGCCGGGAATGGTGTGCTTGTGCTTTTCTTTCCGATTCGCGTTACCGTGCCCAGGTAATTCGCAATAGACGACGCGAAAAATCCCCATTCAAAGTCCATAGGGAAACGCGGGTAAAAACAGAAAACGACACGTTACTTTGGAGCCACATTGCTCTGGCATACTGTTACGTAGACACACGATTTAAACGTCAAACAGCACACGAGGCCATCGACTTTGTCATGGAGTGACACGCATCCTCCTATTTAAACTTTTGCTATTTAAAAATGGAACATCTAAAGCTCATGCAAGCTTGTATATCTGCTATATTCCAAAGATGTTTATACATTTTTGACATGCAGTATGGTAACTTTCTGATAACATTCTGCATAATGAGTACTTTTACTTTAGGTAGTTGTGCCAATACTTTTGTAAAAGTATATTTGGTAAACAGATGGACTTTTAACAATGAAGAAAGTTTAGAATTCCTCTTCTAAACTTCGATCAGCTGCTCAGTTGAGCAGCCACACTGCATCGAATATATTTCTAACTCCAGCTCTCGTCTCGTTCCCATCCAGGCTATGGTTCAGTGATCCAAATGCATCCAGGCGGAGGCCCGCTTCTAGCGGGTATGAAGAGTTTTGGCTTCCCTGCTCACTTCCACGACATGCTGCATGAGTTTCCCATCTGCCATGTCAATGCTCTGCTGGCAGGCACCTTGGACACTGCTGCCAAGGACACGAGTAATGGTAGGGCATTTTTCTTTTTATTAGCGGCCTCTTCCTAAAATGAGATGGAACAAAGGGGGAGATGAAACGTATTCAAGAAAAAGCTTGCCGCTTGTCCTGCTATGACACCTGAATTTCACCACGGAGATGAATAAAGTCCTATTTAACAAGATGGGGATGAGCATGAGGAAAAACACTTGTTTATCCCCGAGGCGTGATTGGTTTGTTACAGAAGCCGGTTGCATAATAAAACTGGTAGACCAGAAATGAAGAACTGCTATTCATTATGTCATTCCACTGCAGATGGCGGCCAGGCGATCAGAGAGGAACCGAACCAGCCTGTTCCAGAACCACAGGGCAGTCCAGTGGAGCAGAAAATGGAGACAAACTCTAGTGCTGACCCAGCACGGGACCAGGAGAGTGAGGAATGGGAAAAACGCAAGGAAATCAAAGTATGTCATGGCCATTTGTGTCCATCCAACGCACAACAACAAATCTTGAAAAATACGGGCCAATAAATTTGCTGTGCACCTTCATGCTTCTCAGAGGATGGTGCCTATTGATTTTGGTGATGCACTGGCCTTTCCGCTAGTGCCACCCTTTGGCAGTGCATCCTCTAGTCTAGGGGGTAACAACAGGGATTGATGTAAGCATAGATTTGTAGGCATAGATGTAGGTTTTACTTTAATTTGAGTTCAGTTGTGTTGCACCTCTTAATTTACCTCTTCATTTTGAGCATTGCTTTACAAATCGGTGATTTAAAATAACCGTTCATTCATTTAGATTCATACGTACACCATCATGGATTGGCCAGTGTTACTCTCTTGAGACTAATCATTAGCATTCTTTTTTTTCCCTTGTGACATAAAACTAGCAAAGACCTATTGCATGTTAAAAGCTTGTATATCTAAAGAATACATTCATTGCCGTCTCACGCGCATACGCACCCCAACACACCCCCTTTAAAAAGAGAGAGGCTACAGAATACTGGTGCACACACAACACTACACTTGATGAGTTAGCTTGGTTGTGCCAAACACATTAACACTTTCTATTTGCAAATGGAAGTAATCAGCCACAACCAGTAGGCTCCAGGCCTTTGACAGAAGCTCCCTGATAGGTTTACTGAACACTGGTTTCTTCAACCCTCTGTGTAGCTCCTCACTGGGGGGGGGGATTTGTACTCTGCATTTTCCTCTGCATTTTCCAATCCTGTAACTAACAGCCATTAGTAAGGTGCTCAGGGAGCAGTTATGGCTTAAGTGTCTTGCTCAGAAACACTTCGATGTATCCAGCTATTGGCTATTGCCACCCAAAGGTAATTCCTGAGGATTGAACAGACAAGAACACACACACACACACACACACACACACACACACACACACACACACACACACGGCTACAGCTTTAACATTTACATTGTGTTGCAAAAGGACTAATAGATAGACTTAAATTTAATCCAAGTTAAAGTCTTTATTTTTTCCAACAGACATTGATCCTGATGTGTAAACAGTTGTTGCATGAGTAACAATAACGCAGCATGTTTATGGTCTATTGTAAAACATTGAACATATGACCATGAATTGGAAATTCAATCAGTGTTTTCAAATTGCCTTATGTTACAGATCAAACATCACTCCTGCTGACCTAGGAAGACTGTAAACCTAGAGAGTGAAAATCAGAAAACACAATTTTTGACTGATGAAACCATGTTTTGTTCTGGTTTGAACTTGCAGGCCCAGGAAAAGAGGGTGAGGATGGAGGAGAGGAGGAAGAAGCTAGCATCTGTTGCTGCTCTGTTGGAGGGGAGGAACGCAGACGGGTCAGTTAACATTTCTGCCACATTTTCATAACGTTCTCTTGAATCTCTTCCCCATTCCCCTCTTTCACCAACAGTATATTTCTTCTGTTCCTTATCACCTCTACCTCCAGCCTTACTCTGCTTCTCTTTATCCTCTTGTATAATTAACTTTCAACTGGGCTGTGGATGCATCACGGCACTAGCTAAAATGGATGTGTCATGATTAAGGCAATTTCTCGGTTATCCTCTTTCAGCATGGTCACGATGAAACCTCTGCAACCATCCGAAATTCAGCGTGCTCATGATGAAGTCTCTGCTATCTTCCAAACTTTATAGGCACAATGATTAGAGCCTGCATGGCTGAAATGTCCTTGCAAGGTGAATTGTGCACTTCAATACAAAGTACAAAGTGATAAATAATAATAAAAACTATCCCAGAACTAAATCGTATGAAGTTGACAAATGGTACTGCCTGAAGGTTATGAGCACAATTTCACCCCTAACCTTTTTAGGATTGCCGCTTAGCAGTAGACTTTTTTTTTTAATGATTTTTTTTGTGGCTTTCGCCTTTATTTTATATTTTTTATGGAGGGACAGACAGTAGGCTGACAGAAAATGGGGGGAGAGAGATGGGGGGGGGGGGGGGGTAAGACATGCAGTAAAGGCCGTCGGCACACTGCCAGACTGGATTACCAGCCATGGTGCCTGGACCGCTGAGCCACGGCCCAGGCATTAGCAGTAGACATTTGCGCTCACGAGTCACGACCTAGCTGCGAAACCTGGGTAGGACACATGAATCGATTAAATTCAAAGGAGCTTTATTGGCATGATAAAACTGCAGTATTATGCAGTTGGAAGGGGTACAGCATTGTGTAAAAAGAGCTAGTATGTCACATTGCATCCTTAGTTGCTATGAGAGTGAGGTCTAGCCAACGCCAAGTCGGGATTCCTGGATTGCTCCCCTCCACAATTTCCCATGCAACATCAGGTTCTTGAGCTCTGCAGTGTTGTCGTGCCGCAGCAAGACTACATAGGTGGTACGCTTCTTTCCCCTCCTGGCTTTGCCCTGGCTTGGCTGCATTGCATCCTTATCCGCATGTTATACAGGGTATAAACTAAGCTTTTTTTTAAAATAGGATCAGCCTTTTGCAGTCACTTTGGGACAAGTAGCAGCATTATATCTCAAGACTATTTAAATAGTATTTATGTATAGGTATTTTAAGGTGTATTACGAATGTTGTATTTGCTGGTTCAAAATGTAACTTTGATGATGTTGTATTGAAGTGTAATTTTTATTTCTGCCTCTTGGCCAGTTCCCACTTGTAAAAGAGACGCAGTCTCAATGTGATTTTACTGGTTAAATAAAGGTTAAAAAAAATAAAAAAATAAAAGTATACTAAAATAAGCCTCTTATTTAAGATGTGTTTTAAAGGTAGCAGCTCTGTTTATATGTGCAGTAGGTCTAGCGGCCTACTTTAATCACTGGTAAGCTAACCTAAGTTATTGCTTAGTTGCCAATGCTTTTCTAACAAGGAATTGCTTTAGAATCAATTTTTGTTTTGTTTGACAGTTCATGTATCCCTCCTGTCCTTCTAGGTTGATCATCGCCAGTCGGTTCCACCCGAGTTCAGTTCTTCTGAAACTAATCAAGTTCCTCGCTCCCTCCAGGCCATTCGTGGTTTACTGCCAATACAAAGAGGTAAGATCATAAGTGAGACTTAATTTATCCCTATTGTCCGTTTCAGTAGCTTTAATTTATCCCTATTGTCCGTTTCATTAGCTTTAAGTACCACAATAGAAATGCTGCATATATCAGCACAAATAGACAATAACATTCCACATCTGTGTGTTTGTATTGTCTCATACTCTTCGTAGATAGTGTAATGTAGTAAAACTCCAGAAATACTGTGGACACCTGACACACAATGAAGCTTATTAGTTTTCTTCCAGATTAATCTCTTGTTGCTCGTTGCCATTACACAGTGTCGTCTCTGACTCTTCATTGCTGAGAATTCCACAGGGAAAGCTCCTTATTACTTTTTCTGCTTGTGTGGACTGTCCAGCACATGAGTTATAATGCCAATCACTACCACATACTTATTTCTTCTGTTGTGCCTGTGTTCCTGCCTAGGCTCACATACACTATAACCCCTTTCCCTTTGATCCTCCTCTCCCTGCATTTGTTTCCCTTTTTTGATTTCTAGTTTCATAGCTGTTATTTGTGTTTGTTTTTGATGACTTACTTTGTAATGTATTGCTTCTCTGCAGGTCAGTTGAAGCGACTAGATTTCTAGGAGGATTGTCTACCTCTTTTATATTGTGTGTGCTTTTCCCACGCAGCCTCTCATCGAGTGTTACACAAAACTCAAGGACCAAGGCGGCACTGCCGCTCTGAAGCTCACAGATTCCTGGCTGAGACATTACCAGGTGATTGTTTCTGTTCTTTAAACTTACTCTGGTCTGCTCATGTTCCCTCTCTTGTTCTTTAAACTGTACTCATGTTCCCTCTCTTGTTCTTTAAACTGTACTCCGATCCACTCATGTTCCCTCTTGTCCGTTTTCACTCAAAGTGTTCCACATTCTGTCCTAACCGACCTGATGGTTGTATTTCTGGCGTCTCCCCAGGTGTTGGAGAACAGAACTCATCCCGTGTTGCAGATGAGCGGTGGAGGAGGCTACGTTCTCTCGGGCACAACCGTCGCCACAGAGCCCGAGGGCCCACAGAAGGCAGAGGAACCGGCGCCAAAGAGACTCAAATTGACAGAGACCGAGGGATAAACAAAAACGCAACTCCCAGATATGAGTGACATAAGGGAGCGTTTCCAGTAGCCCAGAGCGAACGGCGCCCTGCAGGATAGAGCCTCGCCTTTCAGCTGAACTGATTTGACATTTCTGGAACGGTGGCTGGGGGTGGACTATGTGTCCAGTTAGCGTTCATCAGAATTGCCCTGCCGTCCCTGTCTTGTATTCTCAGATCAGTGCAGATGAAGGCCTGGGGGGGTGAAACGCACTGTATGCCTGTGTGAATTATCAGAGGACTCTTGTTTGTGTTGCGTAAAGAGCCGTTAAAACGGGTTGCGACCTTCTGTTGGTTGCTTTAAGTTGTAAACAAAAGGTTTAGTTTGGGGGGGTTGAATCAACCAATCTTTTAGGTTTTAGGTTTATTTTTTATTTTTAAGCAGATAAGTGCCATGTGGAATAAATTAGTCTGAAAATTAACTGATGCATCTTTACGTCTTTTACAGAATGCACAGAATAAAATGCACACTCTGTGTAATGAGCTCCGTTATGAGAGGCAGTGAAAAGAAGAAAAAAAAATACACTGTATTCGTTTGGTCCCAGAATATAATTTCTCTTTATTTGAACGCAGATTGAACAAACGTTTAGAAACACAATTAAACTGCAATTTGGGCTTAGCACAATTTGAATATATATTTTATTCTCTGAACAAATTAGCAAAGCTCATTTCATAGCATTTCTTAATTACAGATAATGTATAAACATAAACCATTCCCATGCTGATTTCAGGACATCAAAACACAAGATGAATAAGTTAATAGAATCATTTTGGCAAGGCTTTTGACTTTGTTTTTAACACATGACAAGCACATAGTTGGTAGCCTTGGGGTTGAAGTGTTGCCAGGCCCCAGCTTATTCACTTCCTTTTTTCATGCAGCTTGGCAACAATCTTCTGCAGCTCCTTGTCCATCGCTGTCAGATTCTCCAGCTGTTTTTCCTGGAAAAACAGTCATATTGTCACAAACTATATTTCCTCAATTTGGCCCAGGGTCTTAATTTGTCTACATTTTCAGACCAACCATGTGCTAGAAGTCAGCATTGTGTGATGATGGATTGCCCCTCTATTTGCTAAATCTCCTTAATTGACTACTGGGTGTTTAGTGTTACTATTGTTTTTGGAATCCCAGGAGTGGAATGTTTGTCGGGCTCTACAACCCATAAGTCATCAACCCCGGGCCCCACTCTCTGTATTTGACTTATCCAATGAACATCACTGACAATGTTCCCTAATGTTTTTTTTATAACACAGTTGGAGAGATGGAGTATATAATTGGGACATTCTGTTTCAATTAAGTGAAGAAATGAAAGACTGAGGAAATGAAAAGAGACATTCAAGATGAGGAAACGAGAGATGCCATCTAGAATTGCAAACAGTAACTGCCATTTATCCTTTATTACTTGTATTTTTCTCGACTAAACTGTCCACAAGTTCAACAGTGTTAATAAATCAGTACCGGCGGTAATAGTTCTTTATCCCTTTGAAGACTGCCAGAGTGCTATCCGTTGCAGAGGAATACACGACAGCCTATCTAGGACACGCTCTGTCACAGAGGTGGTTCTGAAAGCTCGAACTGAGACCTAGCCCAGACATTTCCATAATAAGCATGACTCCTTGCCCAAGAGAAACTGTCCTGTGACTTTATTGGGTCAGTTAAATATACAGGAGACCAGTTTATCAAAACCCCTGGAACAGAATGTGATGTCTGAACATTCTTGACCATAGCTGATTTAAACTATTCAACATGCATTATCTGTGCTGTAATGTAATGTAATGTAGTGCTGAGGTTTTGCCAAGTAGGTATTGGTAAACGTCAAAACTCTAAAATGCTGTGTTTTGTTTCCACGCCACAATGCTGTAAAGTTTAAATGAGTGGAATACACTGACCACAATTATATAGCTTCTCCTCTATATACTATACAGGCTGATCTAGTGAGTTGTGTAGGGGGTTATTCTGTTAGACGCAGTGCAGTAGAGAGAGGGGGGGGGGGAGATTAAATACAGAGTAGATGGGATGCGACAGTGTCACAGTGCAGATTCAAACCTGTGACGTCAAGATAGCCTGCGCAGTATGCACTAGTACTAACTGGTTGAACCAGCAGAATGCACTGGGATGTTTCCAAAGTGAACTTGCATGGCAGCACATCCATGCTCAACATCACTCCTTATTAAGCCCTACTGTATGCCTACATACTTAGCCTTACAACGAATAGTAACCAATCTACACGCTCTCAACATGACGTGTTTGTCTTGTGAGCTTGTAGATCTGCTATTTAAGCTATTTCTGAACATTTTGACATTTCTTGAAAGGTTTTTAGTGAATGTTTTTAATGAATGACATGTTGATTTTTCAGCTTGTTGTGAATGTCAGTGAGATTGGTACCTCCTGGGTGGAAAGCGGTCTCCGGGGTGTGATTCTCTGCTCTTCATGGTTGGCTAGACTGTTCATCTTTTGGCTCAACAGTTTGGCCACTTCTTCCATCTGCACACAGAGAGACAATACAGTCTTTGTTTATGACTCTGACCTGCAGAATTGAGGGCCAACATGATGGAACAAGGACAAAGATGCTGATCTCTACAGTGCCTGTCTTAAAGTGGAAAAACTACCTCTGAAAAACTGAACAATGCTGAGTTGCAAGGTTGCAGACAGTGCAAGGTAGGTGGAACAAAACATAATATGTGGTGGTAAATCATACATTAAGATTTTGGAAAAGCTTCCAAAATGGTATTTTTAGATCAGATCAACTTTATTATCCTCCCACACAGGGAAATTAATTTAGTTGATAAATGAATCCCACTTCCTTCATCACCCTGGCCAGTATAATTGTCATAATAGGCAGAGGAGATTATATGAGGCAGTTATTTTTTACTCGTATCTGATATGCCTTTTTAGTATGTGCTATTGTGAGTGACATTAAATACAGTACACCCTTTTGCGGTCCTTTTTCTCCTCACTATATAATAGCCTACTGCTTACTATTACTACTGGATAGGCTACTTCACACTAAGCAAAGCCAGAACTTCATTAATCTACACAGCATTTACCTGGTGCGATGTCCCCTCATGTCCCTCAGCAGTCCGTTTCCAGGCAGGGTGGTAGAAGCCACGGTAGATCCAGGGATTTCGTTTCTCAAGTTCCTCCCCCTCTCCCAACATCTTGCTTCTCTTGTCCGCCAGATACCTGATGAACAGCTTCCGTTAGATAGTCATCTATTCACACCGTATCTCCCTTACGTGTGCATGTTATTTAGATGACAACAAATGCTAAAACGTGTTTTTTTTAGACAGATGCTAGGTTTGATGTATAACTGGCATTCTACTAGATACTAGCATGTCAGGCAGAAACCGCCACATCTTCTACTTTTGAGTGGTGCAACCACTCCAAGGAACAGCAATGTCCGTGTTCACCTATGTGACTATGTCCGTGTTAACCTATGTGACTATGAGCACCAGTATGACTATGAATATTAGTAGGGGCGCTGTTGTGCCAGAAACAGAGAGAGATAGTGCTGCACTGTTGCCTGCTAATGAGAGAATGAGAGAGTGGGTGGGAGAGGGGAGTTGCACCACTCAGTTCACACGGGTGTGATTTTTTTGTTAATGCCCTACTTCTTCTTTTGTCGCACAAATGTAGTGAAAATAGCAGATCTACAAGCTCACATGTAGTGAGCTTGTACATCTGCTATTTTCAATATTTTAAAATGGGTTTAATATAATACCAATAGTTTCCACCCGACAGCAACAATACATTTTATTTGCATTCTATTTACATTTCCCCTATCGTTTGTTGACTATAGGATTCATGGCACGTATTCTGATTTTGCACTTTTTGTAGGTCACATGAATGAGAGTGTCTGCTAAATTGTCAACTGTAAATTGTACGTGTAAGCCTCTTAAAACTGTCATGGGTAATTTACAATATGAACCCTGATTCGCATAGATATTTCATGGATCAATAGATGATTGTCGTAGCATCATAATAGATGGAAGGCGTCAGCAGAATATAATGGAATAAATACCTCAGAGCTTCCACCCTGGCTTCCTCCTCAGCACCTCCTGCATTTCTCTTGTCGAAATCCCAAGACTCCTGACTGCGCTCCTCGTCCTCCTCATTGCGCTTGTGTCGTGATTGATGTTTCCTGCCGGGTCTCCAACCCCTCTTGTCCCGCTCGTCGTCAAGACCCCAAGACTCCTGACTCCGATCCTCGTCTGGATCTTCTCGCACATCCTCTGACAGCTCCTCGTCGCGCTTGTGTCGTGATTGATGTTTCCTACCGGGCCTCCAGCCCCTCTTGTCTCGCTCATCGTCAAGATCCCACGACTCTTGACTGCGTTCATCCTCTGACAGCTCCTCATCGCGCTTGTGTCGTGATTGATGTTTTGGACCAGCTCTCCAACCCCTCTTCTCCCGTTCGTCGTCAAGACCCCACGACTCTTGACTGCGATCCTCATCTGGATCTTCTGAGACCTCCTCGTCGCGCTTGTGTCGTGATTGATGTTTCCTCCCTGCCCTCCAACCCCTCTTCTCCCGTTCGTCACCAAGACCCCAAGACTCTTGACTGCGTTCCTCATCTGGATCTTCTCGTACATCCTCTGACAGCTCTTCATCACGCCTGTGTCGTGACTGATGTTTTCTGCCGGGCCTCCAACCTCGCTTGTCCCTCTCGTCGTCAAGACCCCAAGACTCCTGACTGCGTTCCTCGTCGGGCTCCTCCCTCACATCCTCTGACAGCTCCTCGTCACGCTTGTGTCGTGATTGATGTTTTCTGCCAGCTCTCCAACCCCTCTTGTCCCGTTCGTCGTCAAGAGTAAGACCCCACGACTCTTGACTGCGATCCTCATCTGGATCTTCCGAAATCTCCTCGTCGCGTTTGTGTCGTGATTGATGTTTTGGACCAGCCCTCCAACCCCTCTTGTCCCGTTGGTCCTCAAGACCCCACGACTCTTGACTGCGATTCTCATCTGGATCTTCCGAAATCTCCTCGTCGCGCTTGTGTCGTGATTGATGTTTTCTGCCAGCTCTCCAACCCCTCTTCTCCCGTTCGTCGCCAAAATCCCAAGACTCCTGACTGCGTTCCTCGTCCTCCTCATTGCGCTTGTGTCGTGATTGATGTTTTCTACCAGGCCTCCAACCCCTCTTGTCCCTCTCGTCGTCAAGACCCCACGACTCTTGACTGCGATCCTCATCTGGATCTTCCGAAATCTCCTCATCGCGCTTGTGTCGTGATTGATGTTTTGGACCAGCTCTCCAACCCCTCTTCTCCCGTTCGTCGTCAAGACCCCACGACTCTTGACTGCGATCCTCATCTGGATCTTCCGAAATCTCCTCGTCGCGCTTGTGTCGTGATTGATGTTTTCTGCCAGCTCTCCAACCCCTCTTCTCCCGTTCGTCGCCAAAATCCCAAGACTCCTGACTGCGATCCTCGTCCTCCTCATTGCGCTTGTGTCGTGATTGATGTTTTGGACCAGCCCTCCAACCCCTCTTGTCCCTCTCGTCGTCAAGACCCCACGACTCTTGACTGCGTTCCTCATCGGGCTCTTCCCTCACATCCTCCGTGAGCTCTTCGTCACGCTTGTGTCGTGTTTGATGGCGCCTTCCGGGTCTGAAACTCCTCTTCTCCAAACCCCCCCATGATTCTTGGCTGCGTTCGTAGTCTCCATCCTCCTCTGAGGCCTCTTCGTCGCGCTTGTGTTTCCGCTGCTGGTGGAATCGTCCAGGTCTCCAATTGGACCGCTTGTCTCGATCATCGCCATCCAGGTCCCATGACTCTTGGCTGCGCTCATCCTCGGGCGTCTCTCTCTTTGCGTCCACAGACTTTAGGAGCGTCTCGATGTCTTTCACGTCCGCTCTCTTGGTCTCCGTCTCCGGTCCAGGCGCTTTGACCTCCTCCTCGTTTGTGAGAGCCTCGACCGCATTCTTCTTGTCGAGAGGAGCATTTCTGACCCCTGGAACAGAGCGTGAAAGCTGAGGGTTACAGTGGAATATAGAACCCTGAATAAAAAATAACGTTGATTCAAGATTTATTCTCCACAAACCAATTAATTTGTTTTTTAATAGCAGTGAAAAAGGGCACCTTGTGTGAGTTGTGGGGCCCGGCTGCCTTAATACTGTGTGAGATTTATAGATTTTGGGGCATAAATAATATATTAGACGCTTTTAATCCAGAATTGATCGATGTCACCATGGGCCACATACTTTAAAAACTGTATACAAAGAAATTTCATATTCTGAATACATGAGCTCCCCAGTGACCCCACAGGAGAAAATGTTGCATCACAATGCAACTCACCTCTGTATTAGCCTACAATGTGTGTGTTTTGCTCCTGTTCCGCACATCATTACAGTCATTTGGTTTATGTGAGTATAGTCTATATAGACTATTCCTGATCCTGAGGCATGCAGTTTAGAAGATCAATTCCTATGTTCAGTTGGTACAGCGTTTATTGTAAATAACCTAAAGGCTTAATATTTGGCTCGATCGTTAATAACCGGAATTCTATGCTTTAAAGTAGCTTGTTTCCCTGTGCTACAAACCTGCTTGAAGAATATCTTTGCATTCCTGATCCAGTGGATGAGAGTCGGGCTTGGAGAGAGCTTTGGACAAGACTTCAACCAAACACCGTTTTACCTGCAATAATAACAACAGCAACTCTGACTTTATAGGTGAAAATGAGCGTCTGCGCTGCTGCACACCTTATAGTCGTCTGCGTGCTTAATTGAGAATGATCTACGTCCAATCAACAATTTAAAACAAAACCTACCACATCTTCTCTCTGCCCCTCTTTTCCAACTGGAAACGCTAGATTTTCTGCGCACGGTAAGGAAAGTATGTGTCAAGTGTGGCATTTAGAAGGAAAACAAATATCCTTGGATACGTCAAACTAATTACTATTATACCGGGTAAGCATACAAGTGTTGACAAAATCATGAGAAATACACACATGAACATGAACCGAAAGAAACAATGCACTGTCCACAGTGCGTTCCATTCACTCTCTCTGCCTCTGTCCGTGGTGCTGAACTGAAGTTTACGCAGCCTGCGAGAGAGCAGCCACACTGCACTCTGCATTCATATATGCATGCACTTAACACCTACCTGTGAAGAGAGATAAGACCACCGCGACCACCACCACACGATTCATCTTGGTCGAGGCAGAATACATCCCCAGAAGATTTAAGCGGAGGACATGCACTCCCACCATGGAGCTCCTCTGCAGTTGGAGCCTGACACACTTGCAGAGTGCATCTGCTGTGTGGAGTGCGGAGGAGGAGGGGAGCTCCCCTTTATTAGAGAGCGGGGGAAGGAGCGAGGTGCGTGGGAGGAACGGGGTTGCACGAGTGCGCCCCGGGCTCTGTTATGTCACGACTTATTATACTTTCAATGAAGGAAATAAAATAGGACCGCGTCGAACAGACAGCGAAGGGCTTGCTCAGGGAAGATAGGCTCCTTCATGTGAAAGCATGATGCTAATTAGATTCGTGCCACAAGTAAACAATGGCAATGACAACCCAAGACGTAGGCTAGTGGTTAGAGGTTAATACACAACAGTTTAAAACTGATAAAAACTTGTTTTCGCTTGTGAAGTTATGTAATTTTTCTGCTACATTAACTCCAGCTGGAGAATAGGTTTTATTCCCCCCACATATTTATTTTATAATTCATCATGTCCCCACCCCTCTGTGTTTGTGTTTCCTGTTCATTAGACCATGTAATTAGTTGCAGATGTACGGTGCTGCTGGTCTCTTACTCTTGCCTCAAAAGGAATGTGAAGTCTAAGATGTATTCTATGACTCATCGAAGATAACAGATTCTCAAGTGGGAATAAGCGTAGGCTACAGAATTATGACCTTGGAATTAGAGTTAATGTTTAAATCTTTATACTGATGACTTTCTGGTTATTGGCTTTTCGTGATTGATAGGCCTTGATAGGATTGACAGTATCTCCCCATAGAGATTTCTGTATGTCTGTCTGTCTGCCCATTTTGACAGACTGGAATGGCTTAATAGGGTTGACCACAGAGTACAGCATCTTGCAATGGATCTGGTCCACAAGATTCAATACAGCACAGCACCAATATAACCATGTACCTGTCTAAATACTTCCTTAATGTCAACGAAGTCCACACCCATAACACCAGAGGGAGCTCAACAAACCATGTGCAACCCAGATTCGGCACAAACGAGACTAAATTATTTTCACTCCTATCATAGGAGTCCTATGCCGTCCGTCCGTCCGTTTATATCATTATTAGGCCTAATTAATTGATTGCATTTGCTGTATAATGTTAAGCAGAATTTGTAGTTCACTTCATCGTGCAATGCTGTGGCTTGCCAAAAAGATCAGATCTACAACAAATGTGTTGAATCGCCACATGGTAGAGCTGTTCTTTTTGGGACACTAAGTATAAATCTATTTTTTGAGGGGCTATCCTTTCAATAGATTCAGAAGCTGCAGGACTCCTTTGGTGTGTGTTTTAGCTACCTCTCTTAAAACTATCCAAACTATAAATCTCTTGCTGTTTGTGGGTGGCATCCTCAGCACAGCAGTCCAGCACCAACGACCTGAGGGGGCGACTTGGAACATACTCCCTACAGGCAATCTGAATGAATCTCAAGGTTATTAACATTGACCAATCAAATCTTTACAACATTGACCATTCAAAGCTTTACACACACTCTCTCTCTCTCTCTCTCTCTCTCTCTCTCTCTCTCTCTCTCTCCCCCTCGGCATAAGAAACATAAAGAGTAACGTACACTTTCTGAATAACTTGCCCAACACTGCTGTTGATATAGACTGTACACTACAACTCATTGAGACTCTGACCCAGTGCAAATGTTTAGTTAAGTTTTTTCTTTCTTTTTTTTAACCTATTTCTTATTCTTATCTATCTTGGATTGGCTCCTATCCTGTTGCTGATATGATCAATAAAGGTTTATTCTTACTTAGCAAAGGCTTTCCCTCGTTGAAGATCACATTTTAACGAAACTACTAGCTAGGCCCATGTTAGCATTACCTGGCACTCTAAGGATTGAGCTGACGGAGCCCCAGCTCAGACCATTTCCACAGATGCCAAAACAATCTACCACATATAACCATTAAATAGTGTATAGTATTAATGAAACACCAAGTAGAGTATTAGTCTCTATATCTTGAGGTCAAGTCACGATGCCCCAGTGTTCAAGTCTGAGTCACCGACATTGAGTCAGATCCAAGTGCCAAACCGGTATCTGAGTCCATTTCCAAGATTGGTTCCAGGGCTGATAGCAGGGCTGATAGCCCATAGTTGTGAAAACAACACTGACAAATAGGGCTTAAGTTCGCCAAGTAGGCCTGCTATGTCACGTTGTGTCATGTCATGATGTCACAACCAATACATCCCAAACAATGTCATGGTGATTTGAAAGTGACATGATTGACTCAATAACATTAAATGACGACGATTATAAGCGTTCGTGTTTAGGCAGGTGCCATGTCATGGAAGTGTCACGGCAGTCTTATGTATAGCCTATACACAACTTCAAATGTCGTGTTAATTTATACTTATCCAATCCAATCAACTTTATTTATAGAGCACATTTGAAACAACAACGTTGAACACCCAGCAAACAGTAAAACAATAAACAAGTTTTTCTTCTGTGTTCCTCGCGTAGACATGGAGAAGACAGACTATCACAGATTAAGACGGCTCACAGCACAGCACAGATCATGTCATCCATTTGGAGCAAAACCTGAACGAGAACAACGTAACTCAGACAACCATGTTAATAAGAAACAGAAAAATATATATCAGATCCAGATAAATAATTCTATATTAGCCCCTTCAGAGACTCCATACCTATTCATGAACGTTATTTATTTATTTTTGCATTTTTGTCTCCACACATCAAGGCATGACCTTTATATTGGAGTTGTGTAGGCTACTACTACCTAATTTAATCATGTCTTTGAAACCATAAAACCATGAATTTCAACTGCCTTGAGGATAATGGTCTATAGGCTACTATTATGCAGTTGAGCCTGTGCTGTGCATGTCTGTCTGGCTGACTGGCTTACTGCTTTTCTTACTGTCTTCCTTAGGATTGAAGACTTGTGAATGAAGACAGTCTACAGTGTGTGGCCACTGTAATTATTTCTCATCAGACCATACCACAGTTATGTCAGATGATCCAACATGGGAGAACATTACTTATTGATCCAAAGCCGTCACCTCTCCAATGAATCAAAAAGTAGCATATAGGCCAATTTTCCAATTTGGCATGTTTTGCACCATGCATGCAGCAATAACAGGGGCCTTATATGATGTCCAGTAGCATCCTCCTCACCGTCCCTCTGACAGCCCCGTCCTTGGTCCTCCTAATGCATGAGGAAGGCATGACTGTGGCAATAATGTACATGTATATTATAAACAGATTTTGAAAGCACTGAACCGATAAAGTATGAAAACTGACTGTCTCCTCATCGTGTGTGTGTGTGTGTGTGTGTGTGTGTGTGTGTGTGTGTGTGTGTGTGTGTGTGTGTGTGTGGGGCTTTACAAAGCATGGAATGGTGCTTGATCAATTCTTTCACAGAAAGGAAGTGTAAAGATCAGAAAACTGGAAGTATAAATACACTTTCTTGGTTTTAGTTGAGTCAGCTGAACTGACGATAAATAGTTTTTTTCCCCAAATCATGCTGAGATTTCTTTAGTCCTTTAATCCTTATGTAACATCCTTCTGTACTATATTTCAAACGTACCGTCTGTGGATAAATTGGTTAACTTCGTTTTTCTTTTCACCTTTAATTACCCAGGGGAGGTTCGCTGAGAATAAATAATCTTTTTTTCAGGAACGCGCTGCATCACATGCAGATTGAAACATGCATGGGAGCTGACCAGTACAACCACAGTCTGCATGGGAGCTGACCAGTACAACCACAGTCTGCATGGGAGCTGACCAGTACAACCACAGTCTGCATGGGAGCTGTCGCTGACCAGTACAACCACAGTCTGCATGGGAGCTGACCAGTACAACCACAGTCTTATACAGTACTGTTCACCACTGAGCAGCTTCACTTTTTTCTGACGCTCAGGGCAGGGGAATCTAACAGGGGCCTTTTGATTACAAAACCCGGTCCTCTAACCTTTAGGGCACACCTGCCCCAAGTTGCTTGTAAGATACAGTACATCCACACAGTACTGTTTTTTTAACTCAACATCTTTATCATTTGTGCATATCAAATTTGATAGACATCGGTTTGGTGCATCATTAACGATCGTTGGACAATGGGAGAGTACGTGTACAGAGGCACAGTGTGACGTACGTGGGGCCAGTTGCTTGCTTATGCATTCATGAAACTGATTCATCGTGTTGGAGGACCTGTGTTTTTATGATGCTGTTTCTCAGACAGGCCTCGCTTACAGTTATTGTACTAACAGGGGGCTTTCTCAGTGCACCAGCACCCAGCAGGCGTCCTGTGACTCAACAGGACTGTAGCAGCCCATGCAGAAAGGATTAGATGTTTATTAATTGCAGAACATTTGAATCGTCTTTATGGACTAGCCACAGTACATAAAGGGTGATTATAATATCCTCTATTTGAAAGCCGTCCAGCAACTACGACTTATTTTAGTTGAAAATTAGTACCGGGAGAGATTGTCAAAATTCAGACGCATTGAATCTGAAGGCGCAATTCAGACGCATTGAACCTGGACAAAAAGGCTAATTCTATATGGATTTCTCTCAGTCTCTCTCTTTCTCGCTTTGTTGGAAATCATGTATGGATCACCACCCCCACATTCTGTCTTTGTGTGTGTGTGTGTGTGTGTGTGTGTGTGTGTGTGTGTGTGTGTGTGTGTGTGTGTGTGTGTGTGTGTGTGTGTGTGTGTGTGTGTGTGTGTGTGTGCGTGTGCGTGTGCGTGTGCGTGTGTGTGTGTGTGTGTTGTTTTTTGTTTTGTTTTTTTGCTCTTTCCGATCCTCTGAGGAGTATTTTAGTTGAAACGTTTAATTTGAGCACAAACTGAAAATCTGTAAAGCTGGGGAAAGATGTAAGTAATGAGGTCTGTGGAGGAAAGAGAACCAGGACTTAAAAAAGAGGGAGGATAAATGAGCAGAGCAGAGCAATGCAGCAGTGTTCTTAAATAAATAATGAATTTTGACTTGAATTGTGTACTTCTGACAGAATAATTAGCATAATTAAGGTTATCACATTGAGTTGTTCTTTAGTGGTGGCCATTGTATCCCACAGTCACACAAACGCACATTGTTATCTTATCTGTCTGATATACGTGTAACATTTGTAAGGAATACCCATGGCACTATTACCTTTACCACTGCAGTTAGCATAATTAATGTCACCGGCTTACTGCCTAAATATCAAATCCTATCTCAGGTGTCTAATTTAGTCTGACTGTGCAGTCATGTTCTGTGTAATATTGTATATGTCCAAGTCCATGCACATGGTTGAAAGTGTTAAAGTCAGTCTGGAAGACACATGAAGAAGATATGACAGTACCAATTAATTTAATTATTGCCCGTTTACAATCTGGCTGTCCACCTAGCTATCTCTCACTTTAATAAATGGTTGAATGACACTTAGGCTACGTCTTTATTGATCCCATGTGGACAGTCATTTGACTGGCCAGACATAGTATTATGTCTAAGCTAGCATTGTATTAATGCATTTAAATCAATACACATGATGAAAGCCGAGAGAAGGAGAGCATATTCAGCAATACTACTGCTCACATTAAAGTTGAACACCATTCCCGACTACAGTGTTGTGAATAGCCCCAATATGGCAGCCCCCCTGTCAATGGCAGCGCACCCCTAGCGGTGGAGTTAAACACCTTCTATGCACGTTTTGACAGGGACAATAAGGACCCGGTGTCGCCCCCTCCCCCCTCTGATGGCTCCACCTTAGTCCTGAGCACACAAGTGTTCAGACTTGGCTTACGCAACATCAACTCCAGGAAAGCGGCGGGTCCAGACGAAATCCAGGGACGGGTGCTCAAGGACTCCACAGCAAACTACGGTACACAAACTTACACTACACTATGTAATTGGGTCTTGGACTTTCGAACTAACCGTACACAACATGTCAAAATTGGCAAGCTCATCTCCCCCACCCTGCCCATTAGCACCGGGGGCCCCCAGGTTGCGTGCTTAGCCCACTTCTATACACAGTACACACTCTTCACACACGACTGTTGCTCCTCCTCTCCATCTAACCTCATAGTCAAATTTGCAGATGACACAACAGTACTTGGCCTCATCACAGGAAATGATGAGACCTTATACAGGAGGGAGGTTGAGGGATTAGTGGCATGGTGGCATGCTGAATGAACAACCTGCCCCCACATCCCCGAGCCTCCTCTATAGTATTAAAAGGGTACTGAAAATGGACTTGGTCGTTGCACTGAACTTTGGACTTTGCACTATTACATTGTACCAGCACTATTGCACTTTGGGTTATTGTACACAGTATGGTTATTTATTTGTATGTCAGTGGTGAAGCTCTAAACTGAATTGTGTTGTTTCGTGCAAGCAATGACAATAAAGATCTATCTATCTATCTATCTATGATGGTGGTGTGATATTTGTAATGAAATATGCATGGTCAACAGGGAAGCAACCATATATATACATTAATGTGCAGCATAGAACCTCTGGGAGAATAATAATGATCAGCAGCAGCAACTACAACAACAACAACAACCATTCGTTTTGAATTTAGTGTCTCTTCCTGGAATAGAATATAATTGAATTTACATTTTTGTAAAGGTTAATTTGCTCATGAAAACATGCAGGCTCCGTGTCATCACTCTTTCACATGCAGTTCACGTCAAGATCAGAGAGAACTGAATGCAAATGCTGCTACAGTACATTGTTGAGACTGCATTCTTCAAACTTTTAGGCCTATAGGGGCATTTACAAATACCAGCAGCAGATCTGAAATTATTATGATTTGCCAAAAGCCCACTCCATTGTCTGACACACAATAGTAGTAGGCTAATAGTGCCTTCAATACCCTGCAGAGAGTCACAGTCAAACCCTGAAAAAATATTTAAACGATGGGAATATTTACTGTCTCAGTTCTTCATTCCTTTCCTCCCTTGTCTCTACATACTTCCTTCCTTCCTTCCTTATCTTCCTTCCTTCTTTCCTCTCTTCTATCATATTTATCAACACTTTTTCCCATTCATATTTTGAGACAAGTGTTCTCTGAATAGCAAATTACCAACGATGTTGCATACCATTGATCCAGTAATTGCTGGTTACACCTGAGAGAGTGTACTGTAGAGTTGCAGTTTGCAGGTAATTGTTATCTAGATTTATATGGATGCAGTAGTTACACTTACACAGTCTCAGAAGGAGGAGCTGCACTGTGTCGCCGTGGGGAGGAAAACAGTTACTGGTTCAATGTCATTACAACAAAAACATTTTTTTTCCTGTCTACAGCTTTTGTCCACACACATCTCATATTTTCCATTGACAATGAAAGGAGAAATTAGGTCATATGTGTCTGAAATATGACGTACATTAGTGGCAACACAAACGTAGATTCTGAGAAGTCCAATCTCACAACACATTTAAGCCCAGTAGCAAACTGTTACCGGTTAACGTTACTGTTTCTGAAAGGTTTGGGACCATTCACCATTGCCTGGTTATTTTAATAATGTAAGTAATGTAAGTATAACATGTCCAAATAGGATGATAGGCTGATAGGCTGTGTGCGTATATAATATGATTATTCTATCTGTGTGGACACAAGATAACTGATGTGTCCTTAGAGCAGACAGACTTTCCTGGGATGACCTTTCAGCACTCTGTTTAACTGACGCTGATTGTGATGTGTTGTTCACAGAGGTGGTTGAGGTGAGAGGAGAAAAGGAGAGATTTGATTATTTTGTTTAGATTCTCCCCATGGGCTCCAAGTTTGATAGGATGTCACTAACTACAAAGTTCACTCTGCTTTTAGTGGGTCAGAGAGTGGCCTTATATCGGGCCTCAAGGGCATCCCAGGCACCACTGAGCACTGACATTACATCTGACCTGTTGATTTGAAAGGTGGCCTTTGACCATGAATGAAAAAGCAAATGTTTCACTACAGTTACTGACTGAAATCTTAGACGGTGCTAAATTAGTTGTACAGCTGTAGATATGATTGTTAATATTGCCAGTGTCTGCAATTTGGGGGCATTAACTAATGTCCATTTACCACAATAGTAGGCTACCTTTGAATTTTTTTTTTCTTTTTTTCAAAAACTGAAAAAACATTGTGATTCCACATTCTTTTCCACAATTAACATGGTGTCCAACGAAGTACGTACATAGTGAATTAGGCTTGAGAAGCATCTGAGGATATAGGGTTGAATGGGACTGCAGGTCAACAGAACAAAGACTTCACTGAGCTGCCTGAGGCTGTGAGGTCGAACAAAGATAAAGATAATGAAAGCTTTATTGTCCATTAAATTTCACATAAAATGGAAATTTGCCTTTGGCACACTGGCGGGAGCAGTGTATTGAGTGTACAGAGCGTATGAGGGCCCAGGTAGGGTCGGGCCTTAATTTTCGGGCCTGTTGAGAACTCTGCCGGTTTTACAGTGTGTCACAGGTTCGAGTCCCGATCCCAACTAACTTTGCTGTGTGTCCTCCCCCCATCTCTCTCCCCCTTTCCTGTCTACCTACTATCATCTATCAAATAAAGGCAAAGAAATCACACCCATGTGAAGTGAGGGGCACTCTTGAATCATCCAATAAAATAACCAATATGCATGACATAAATTTTCCTTTCATTGTCAATGGCAAATGTGACATTCAGGACAATGTCACACTGAACAAGAG
The DNA here is from genome assembly GCF_963924005.1 of Protomyctophum bolini. Classification (NCBI taxonomy): domain Eukaryota; kingdom Metazoa; phylum Chordata; class Actinopteri; order Myctophiformes; family Myctophidae; genus Protomyctophum; species Protomyctophum bolini. The sequence continues at coordinate 24,715,359 of NC_137880.1, forward strand.
TTCAGGACAACAATGCTGTATACAGGAAAAGCCCCCAAAAATATCTTTAAAAAAAGAAAAGAAAAAGGGAGACATCGAAGAGGAAGGATGGATGGGGAAGGATCAACATATGGAATGTCAGAACAGGTCAGCTCCATATATGGAGATCTAAGGGTTTCTGTCTTTTTAATGTTTTTGTCCTGCCAGTCCTGTGTTAGTTTTGTGCCCCTGTTTCCCTCCTTTCCAACCCCCTGCCACCCACCCTGCTTGTTGTTCTGAGTTCTGACAATGTTTTTTGGGATGTTTGGAACCCATCCCTTGGGGGAGGTACTGTCACGATATCTGTCTGTTGTATACTTTTATTATGTTGTCATGTCCTAGTGTTTCCTGTTTTCCCTAGTTACTGTTTCCTGTGTTGTCTCACCTCCCTGTGATTACTAGTTTTCTCCACCTGTGTCCTGTTAGTCTCCCAGCCTATCCCAGTGTTGATTGTTAGTTCTGTTCACCTGTGTATTGTTATCCCTGTGTCTACTTAAACCCTCAGTTCCTTTTGTTCCCTGCTAGTGTATAGTTTATGTTATGGTGTGTCCAGCCCATGTATGTCCTGTGTTGGTAAATAAATCTTCATTTAAACTTCATCTGCCTGCTTTCCTGTGTGGTTCTGCACTTCGGTCCAACACCCGTCTCATACCGTGACAGAGAGAGAGAGAGAGAGAGAGAGAGAGTGCATGACGGAGGGAGAGAGAGAAGGAGATGGGCAAAGAGGTGAGGGGAGAAGAGGAAGAAGAATGCAGGGAGGACCCAACGCTATCTGTGCGCAAATTAAGACCTTGATAAATTTCTCAGATTGAGTCAAAGAGAAAACATGAATATAATTGCACAGAATAATTATCAACCTTTTATATGAAAGAATTTCCAAATCGTAGTGATTATAATTGGTTGAAAACAGGCACAGAACCAACAAAAAGTAGACAGACATTCTGGGGTCAACATGACTTAATCTCAAGTGGCTGTGGGTGCTATAAACAACAGTATGTGGAAATTCCCCGTCAAATCCTTCCTCTTAATTAAAACAACTTAATTAAACAACAAATGTGAATTCCCATCAGTATCATTCCGTCCACATGGGTTGCAAAATAATACATCGTACATCACATTCAAGAAAATACATAGCATGCTGTTTTTTCAAAATGAAAGCACTGGGTTCTCAGGTTCAACTGTTTGAATTAAGCAGTATTTAACCAGCTGACCATGGACATGGTCACCCATACACTTGCTCATTAAGGGGACAATGCAACACACCAAAATCATCAGAACAAACAAAACGGTGCCTAATGGGATTAGCAGACTCGTCAACCAGGCAAACCATGAACCGCTGGTCAGCCATGACCACAATTGATACGTTTCCCAGATCGAGTCAGAGAGAAAACTAAAATATAATTGCACAGAATTATGATCAACCTTAATATGAAAGAAATTCTAAATCTTAGTGATTATAATTGGTTGAAGACTGCATGCACAGAACCAACACAAAGTAGACAGACATTCTGGGGTCAACATGACTTGATCTCAAGTGGCCCTGTGGGTGCTATATGAAACGACAGTATATATGGAAATTCCCTGTCAATGTCACAAGGCATGACCATATAGGCCTATGGTCATGCCTGCAGGGGTGACTAATTACTAACTAACTAACCTTGGAACTAAAGCCCTTACATTAAATACTTTACATAAAGAAAGTACTTTTTGCTGTAACTCTCTACATTTTCCCATTCAGTACCGCCATTAAAGTTACTGTGTTTGCAATGGGTGAGTTAGTATAGTTACCCATGTTACGTAATAAATAAAAACGTCTCATGTAAACTGACATTGTGCGCTGAGTCTGCTCCCAGAGTGAAACACATTCCATGTGAGAAAGTGGCTTCCACAGGGCATAACGTCGTCATCATAATTATGATGACTGGTCAACATAGGGTAATTACTTTAGGCATGTCTGTGCATGGGCAGGGCACCAGTATTATATCCATATCATTAGACTGGATATTGTCTGTGATTTTGGATTGTACTATTGGTATAAGTGTTCTAGAGGGGTAGGGGAGAGGGGAGTTGCACTACTCAGTTCACACGGGTGTGATTTTTTAGAGTAGAGCCCACAATTGGATCAGTGACATTAGGGAATAATTTTTCATTGAAAACAAAACAATTGGAAAATCTTATATATATTTTTAAAACCTTTATTTTTTTTGTAAAGTAAAATAACTAGTAACTAGTTACTTTCATAATTTAGTAACTAGTAAAGTAATTAGTTACTTTTTCAGACTAACTAATTACTCTTTAACTAACTAACTAACTGATGGGAAATGCACGTTTTCATAGTAAATGCGACCTGTGGTCGCAATAAAAACATAGGCTAATTAAATAGAATAGGGCATTCAAATACTAAAATGCATTCCCAGCAACAGTGATTATGGGTTGTAGGGATTAGGTGGTAGAGCTATTTAACTATTTTCTTATCTAAAATGTCCATTGCAGTTCGCACAAAATAATGAAGTCTTTTGTAACCCTTCTTTTTTGCTAATGGCACTCTAAGCCTGATGATAAGAGGCTTACCAATTACATTCTTGTGAAATTAGACATTTGTTTCTATGGAAACGCAGAGCTTTTAGTACCATGGAAAAGTTCTCTGTGTTTATTGTCAGAGCATTTTCTGCAGTGGTTCACTGGGGTGCCAGCTTTGCAGCAGAAGATGGGAACAGGCTGAATAATAAGGTAATTAAAAAAGACTCGTTCCATTATTGGTATCCCCCAATTCTTTGGAAACTGTCACAACGTAGGCTACAAAGAAAATAGACTGCACCATACTGCAGTATGATAGTCATCCTCTACATATGTCTTTTAATAACCAGAGAAGCACTTTTAGTGATGTAAAATTAAGCATTTTACACATTTATTTTCCCCACTGCTGCTATAAGGTGTTTCAATGAAGAAGCTGTCTAACTGACAAACTGTCCTTTACACTGTACAGATGTGGGATGGTGGATGTCCACTCTGTTCATTTTAATTCATTTAGTTATTTGTTTCCTCTATTTTATCATCATCATCATCATCATCATCACCACCACCACCACCATGCAGCGAGGAATCAAACCCCAGTCTCCAGTCCACTTCAGTGTCCAGAAACGTTACGCCTGCCTGCAGCACCCGGACGCTGACCGACATACTCAAGTTCTAGTGGAGACATCTCTGCATCATCTTTCCTTATGCCAGTGAGTCAGAAACACAATGTTCCACTGTGCAATATCATGTGCAAATTTCCCACATGGACTTTGGGCCATGATGGTGGTGTACATTCAAGCGCAAATGTACTGTCTGTCTGCATCAGTGCCTCGACTGAAATGATGAAATCACACACACAGTAAGAAAAGAAGACTAACAAGAGATTGTTATGGTGCAGTCAGTGGGGCTGTTAATCTGTGATATATCTCTGGACACATCATTGTGTTTTAAGACCACCACTGCACCCAGAATTTTATGCAAGGCCAAATTTGCCACTTTGCACCCTGTGTCTTTATTGTTGCTTTAAACATACCTGCCAACCTCAGACCTATCAGACCAGACGGGGGAGGGGGGAATACATACTCTCCCCATGCCTTCGGCCTGGTGAAGACAATAAATTGTTGGAGAGTTGGCAGGTGTGCTTATCTAAATGGGAGGGACTTCTCTTTCACTATATCATTCTTAGTATTTCATTCTCTCTCTCCAGTCTCCATGTGTTTCCTTTCATAGGTCAACTCTGCCTGAAAGATCAAAAAACGAGCTTTCACTTCAGATGACAATGGGCAAGAAGAGCAGAGGCCTCAACAATTATGCTTTTCATGTGAGTACAAAATCCTCATTCATCCAGAGACTGTAACTATTAAAAAGACATATGTCATATTTTCACCAAGTTGAAATCTGAAACCTAATGACCTTCAACTCATATAATTGTGTTCAAAGGTTGAACTAGGAGGACATGAAAGTAGCCTCGTCCGTCAATAAAGCACTGAACATGCTCTTAATCTGTTTATTGCAGATTGTTTATTTGTGCCTTTGAGCTCTATATTTTGTTTATGTCAATGCTTTCTTTATTTAGGATTTAGCTACCCCTTAGCACTTTGGTCAAGGAAAGGAGTGTTGTTTTTAAAGGTGCTTTATGAATCAATTTGACTTCACTAAAAATTTCACTTGACTGCCTGCATTACAACATCTATACTGGATGCGACCTCTCGTTGTCTCTGTCTGTTTGTAACACTCCATCTGTGTGGCGCTGACATATGGCACCACAGACAGATGAAGAGCATGTCAGTGACAGAGAGGATTGTGGGAGCAGCTGTTCAGCAAAGGATGAGAGAAACAAACTGGCGTACTGTGTGACTGACACACCTCCCTGGTATCTGTGTATCCTCCTGGCCGTTCAAGTAGGTATCTCTCTTCCTGTGTGGCTGTTCATGGGTCCCTGTTGCTTTTGAAGGGGAAGCTTTCCCAACCTTTAAGTTTTAGCCTGAATCCTGTCGTTATATTGTGAGATTTTTCGAAGCCAGTACAGTACAGTACAGTACAGTACAGTACAGTAAATATATGTCAGATTTTCTCTCGTCTTACTCACAGTAGAACGTGAATCAGATTGAAATGTGGAAGGTTACTATTTAACAACTGGATTTGACTCTTTATACGGGATCTCCTTGAATGTCTCGTGTGAATGAATGTCATATTGCTTCAAGTGGCCACAGTGGATGTTTCAGACAAAATCTACACAAAATGTCCCCTTGATGTCCTTGTGTGCATGTTGAATTTACAGTGCTCATTGTCCATTCAGTCATATACTCTTGAATAATTGTCAAGTCAAGTACCTGTGTATTTGTTGTTTATTATTACTTTAATATAAACAAACATAATCACTCTCCTCTCCTCCTATCTAGCATTACCTGACAGCATTTGGTGGCATCCTCTCCATTCCTCTGATCCTCTCTGAGGGCCTTTGTCTGCAACATGATGGTCTGACGCAGAGTCAGCTCATCAGCACCATCTTCTTTGTTTCTGGCCTCTGCACCTTACTGCAGGTCACCTTTGGTGTCAGGTGGGTCATTCATTCAATCGATCATCCAACAATTTTGATGATCTTTTTTTTATTGCCAGGGCAGAACAACCTGATGAATAAGATCAGAAACATAGTATTGTACCCAAGTATCAGTTATGCAGAGTTTGTCTTGGTTCAAATAAATCAAAGGACAAAGCCAAATTACCAAATTCCTCACTCATAAATCATAACTAAGGTGGAATTTACATAATCTTGATACCGGTAGTTGGCATGTCGGGTATTGCCCTGTATTTAGTACAATGTTTCTAATTTAGCAATGCCGAAGGAAGTAATTGTGGTCAGTAAACCATGCAGTTAGCCAGTAAGTACAGCCTATCTAACAAAAAAACAACCCTATGGTTAACTGAAACTACAGTATTAGTTTTCAATGTATACTAGCTACAAAATTCTAACAAGGTTCCAGTTCACATTTCAACTGCAGTGCCATTTTAGATTAGGAGATTACATTATGTGCAAAATTGGAGCTAAATCAGAGTACCATCTGCAGAGAGCAGGTATCGTTAACATAATGTAATGTGTTGCTAATAAGCGAGTGCCACAGTTTTGTGTTCTAACTGTGTTCAAGTGCAATGCATAGTGTTATTACATAACACACTGTTTCATTGCACCACAGACATACAGTAGGCCTATCTTTAGAAAATAATTGCAGTGTATTTGAGTATGGCTATGGGAACAGTGCAGTATTTTATCACTTGGCTGAGTTTCAAGAAGGACTCATGGAAGGAAAGATAAAACTGTAACAAGATGAAGATGAATTTGCTAGCAGTGCTCTCAAAAGTAATATTTACTGTGCAGATTTTTCAACTTAATGCACATGTGAGATCATAAGGTTTTATTCAACCGACTGTGCAGATGTTGTCTTATTAAACATGACTTCCGTCTGCACAACTATGTGTGGCAAGTCAAGTATTTTTTTATTATACTGATAGAGGGTGTAATAGCCTGCAGTATAAGGTAAGGTGTGAAGGTCTGAACAGGTCTGACAGATACCATTCTTCATATAAGTTTATACTTAACCACCTTATCTTCCTCTTTACTAGCAGAAGTAGGCGTGTGCGCTTTGGGATGAGACATTACAACCATGGGAAGAGATGTCTGCAGGAATGTATCTGTTTGTGTCATCCATTCAGCCATGTGCCTGTTCTGCTGAAACAAACAGAATTCTCTATGGGGTCGTGGTGGGTAATTAGAATTCCCTTTATGAGAGTATGACTCTCATAAAACATGTTTTCAACATGTTTTACTATGTGTCCGTTAAGTTAAGATCATGCAATCATTTGCAAAATAAAAGTGCTTCAGAGGTGTTTTCCAAGACGAAGATGGTGGTCTTGCTAAAATGAGTTAGATCATAAATAGACATAGACAATCATAAACATTGAGAGTTGAAGCAATACGATTTAAAAGGAAAACTGCAACGCTTTTGGAGCTTGTAGATCTGCTATTTTTGGTGTGGGACACCAGCAGCGTCCAACTAAGTATAAATCCGTCTCGAGAGTTTTGTCTTCTCTTCCAGATTGCCCATCCTCCAGGGTGGGACATTCGCTCTGCTGGCCCCCTCTATGTCCATGTTGTCCATGCCAGAGTTCCAGTGTCCAGCCTGGACACAGAACGCTAGCTTGGTGAACACTTCCTCCCCTGTTTTCATAGACGTGTGGCAGACACGTCTGAGATCTGTGAGTCAGCCAGCCAGCACAAACACCACTCAAAACAACAGGATGCTCGCAAAAACAGCACTTCAATTGAACTTGTTATTAATTCAATGACTGAACCCATGTTATTTGAGGAAGTCATCATCCAACCCATTTAGTAGCAATGAATTGCTTAAATGTGATGCCAAGGACCCCCACATTTATACATTAAGCCAAGGACCCCTGAAAAAGAAAGAAACATATTGAGAAAAAATATATAGAAAAGAAAACAGAATTCAAATTAAAAAATATCTACATGCCCATGACCTTGTGAGCATGTACTGTAGATCGACTATTTTTTAAATAGTGCTTATGTGGTTATACTGGTCCTCCTCTTGCCGGATGGGGACCCCCTATAATCCCCTCAAGGACTCCTGGGGGTCACCGAGCCCCACTTCGAGAACCACTGATGTTAATAGATAATGTACACCCTGAAGGGGTTTATTTTCCAGAGATGAATGCCCACCTCACTGAACATTATGCCTCTTCTTATACTGCTATGAGTATGTAAGAGAAAAACCAAAACCGATTACGTTTTTTTTATTATCTTACACTTTTCAGTCTGCTTAATCAGAGAAAGAACAACGTCCTGTTATTGAGATTAGAGGTCTACAAGAAATAACAGAAAGACATAATACTGTGACAGAATTGAGAATTCAACAAGGTGCTGCACGTAATATATGTAAGTGATCAGAACAATTATGATTTCGAATTCGACATGGCGCTGTAATATAAGCCAAGGGATAATTCATGGTGAGCTATGCAGTTGTCCATGACAATAATGACGTTGGCTCATTTCTTCGGGTGCAGTACTTTGTTTAGACAGTATTTGGTTTAGACTATAGTCATTGGTTAGACCAGTCATTAGTCCTACAACCAGAACCTATCTCAAACCCTCACCCTAAACCTAACCTCCCACGGGGCAGCACACCTAAACCTAACCCTAACCCATGTCTAACCAATGACTATAGTCTAAACTAAGCATGCACCCCCATTTCTTCTATTCTGTGGCCATGCTGATGATGCTGTAATGAACCGTGTGTAACTGCACTGTATGTCCCGTTCCACAGCTTCAGGGCTGCATCATGGTGGGTTCCGTCTTCCAGATACTGGTGGGTTGCACGGGTCTCATTGGCTTCCTCATGCGCTTCATTGGCCCCCTTACCATTGCCCCCACCATCTCTCTGATTGCCCTGGCCCAGTACGATATGATTGGAACCAAAGCCGGCAGCCACTGGGCCATCTCTGCTTTGTGAGTAGTAGTAGTTAGTGAATTTACATGAACACTAATTCCCAGATTACTGGGAATAATCAGGTTACGGCGATAATTCAATTTTATAGCATTTGTATGCATAATTAGCACCATGCAGTGGGATTATGACATGCCATGTTTAGTTGCAATCAATATGTTCCACTCAGATGTGGCTCAGGAGGTAGAGCAGGTCGTCCAATGATCCATGGTGGCTCCTCCTGTCTACACCTCGAAGTGTCCTTGGGAAAGACACTGAAATTATTGCATCTTACAGTACAGCCACATACATCAAACATGTACAATTTAAGCAACCCATAAGAAATTTGACAAAGTGGTTATGCCTTAATAAAGCAAAGGGTTGTACGTAAATACAGCTGTCTACTCTTAATTAGGTTTTGATTACCCTGATATATACAGTAATAAATGTGCTCAATTAGGTACAATCCTGCTGAAATGGTTCTTCTTATGCATGCAGGACCATAGCGCTGATCGTCCTGTTCTCCCAGTTCCTCTGCAGCATACCAGTCCCTATCCCTGCATACAACAAGACCAAGAAACTGCACACCTCAAAGATGTACATCTTCCAGATAATACCAGTATGTACATGAGACAGTATTTCTACTTCTTGGGGAGATTGGATGGATGGATGGATGGATGGATGGATGGATGGATGGATGGATGGATGGAATACTTTGGATTTGGATTTGGATTGGCAATTAAAACGAATAAGAAGGAGAAATACCTTCAAGCTTGTTTCCATTGTGGTACATACACATATAAGACAACACCCGACAGATGATATCAATACCATAAAATACTAAAAGATCTGAATCTTTACAGTTTTGAGAGGTACACTAGTAGAGCAGCCATAGGAGCAGTCCATCCTGGGTAAAGGTTTAACTATGACCAGAGTTTAAATGAATCCACGATTTGACGATTTAAGACCAGTTTTAGGGAAGTGCAAGGGAATTCATGCATTTTAGAGTGCATTCCACTGAGTAGTGGCTGCGTAATAAAACAAATGCTTACCCTTAAACACCCTGAACCTGAGGGGAACAAGATTAAATTAACTCGCCCTGGTTGAGTGCTTGTGAGCATCCCTCAGACTGGACAACACTCTTATAGCATCTGTGAGGCTGTGTAACCAGCACTAATACATTTAATGAATATCAATACAAAGCTGTATTTGCCATTGCAAATCATATTTAACATGCTTTATGTTCAGGCTGCTTCATGTTCAAATCCAGAATGACTGCTGTAGTGCCCCATCTGTGCAATTTAGTTTTGTCACTATTGTCATGGCAGATCACTGAACAGCATTTGTGCCATGTTTGGTGAGGATTGAATCAACGGTGTGCCTGTGGCCCCCGGGGGACCGTGATGTTGCCCCTGGTAAATGGTGCATTTATATATAAATGGTGCATTTATATAGCGCCTTTATCCAAGGCGCTTTACATAGATTGTGCATTACATTCACCCATTCATACACCGATTGCGGCTGAAGCCATGCAAGGTACAAACCAGCACTTCGGGAGCAATTTGGGGTTCAGTGTCTTGCCCAAGGACACTTGGGCAAGACTGAGCCACAGTCGCGCATTGGGAAAATAGTGTGCCTTTGGCCCCCGGGGGTCCCTAACGTGACCCCTGGTGTGATTATTGTCATGCATGGTAGGCCCAGGAACAGTGTTTGTGTCAGGTTTGGTGCAGATTGGAGTAGCTGGTACTGGTACTAAGTCTTGAGCAAGACACTGAACCCCCTGCTCCCCCCACCGTCAGTGTGTGAATGTCTGTGTGAAAGTAATGCACATTGTAGAGCACTTTTATATAGGCGGTAAGGCGCTATATAAATGCAATTTTATATAGCTAAGACTCCACACACCCCCATAACAGACTCTTCATATTGCTGCCCTCAGGGAAGCGTTACCGAAGCATCAAAGCCAGCACAACCAGGCTCAAGAGCAGTTTTCTTCCCCAGGCTGTAAGACTGCTAAACAAATGAACAATGCACTTTTTCACGTATTAAAGCCTTGTGCTGTCTGTGTTCCTTTAAAAACCTTTTAAAACCTTTTACATGGGTTTTGTCTGAGTTGTTTTAAACCTTTTAAATAACCCTTACATGGGATTTGCACTGTTATTTATGTTTTTATTGTGTATTGTGGAGCACCCCCAACCTAGGTTTTACACAATGCATGTACTTGCATTGTACATCTGTGTGACAATTAATAAACATCTTGAATCTTGAATCTTGGTTCTTACCAAGTTAAACATGGGAGTATTCTTCAACCACTGTGCTCAGGTTCTGCTAGCCATGGCTGTGTCGTGGCTGGCCTGCTACCTCCTGACCATCTATGACGTCCTGCCCTCAGACCCAGACCAGTACGGCTACCTGGCGCGTACCGACGTGAAGGGAGACGTGGTGGGCTCCGCCTCCTGGTTCACCTTTCCATATCCCGGTAATAAAGTCATGGCATCCCTATCACTTTCATGTCCATACATTGGTTTCATTTTTCTCAGTGGTGGTTTCCAACCTCCTGAAAATCTCAAACATGTCTGTGTATTATGTTATATTATCAATAAAGTCTGTTTGCCAAATGTCAATTATTTGGCAAAAGAATACTGAAATATTATCACCCCACCAGTGGGAATCACTGTTCTATATAGGATTTTATTGTTTATTATTACCTTTAAACCTTTTGGCAGTATTAGTAGCATGCTGTAGACTAGTAGTAGATGGAGTACTGTAATGGTAATAGCGGAAATATGTAGATTGCTACTGTATTTCCATCGTGGAGGTTCAGAACAAACATTTTGGTCACTCCTTCAGGTCAGTGGGGCGTACCAACTGTAAATGTGGCAGGGGTGATGGGCATCATGGCTGGCATCATATCCTCCATGATAGAGTCTGTGGGAGACTACTATTCCTGTGCCAGGCTTTCGGGGGCCCCACCTCCCCCAAAGCATGCCATCAACAGAGGGATTACAATGGAGGGCATTGGCGGTCTGTTGGCAGGAGCATGGGGCACAGGGAATGGCACCACCTCCTTCAGTGAGAATGTGGGAGTCCTGGGCATCACCAAGGTACACACACACACACACACACACACACACACACACACACACACACACGCACACACACGCACACGCACACACACACACACACACACACACACACACACACACACACACACACACACACACACACACACACACACACACACACACACACACACACACACACACACACACACACAGAGGATACATATATCTTTGTTTAGGCCCACCTGTCACGCTCCTCTGACTGTCCTTATTAGGTTTTGGACTTCTGTTCCTGTTGTTTTCCTTTGTGTGTCTTGTTCTACATGCCTGCCCCTGTAGTTGTATACCTGGCTTCCTTGTCTAACCTTGTGATTTGACCTGTTTGTTAAGCTCCTTATCAGTGTTTAAGGCTAAACTCATATGTGTGAGTCTGGTCAGTTTAGGCCAAGCCATCTGCATTACCCTCAGGTTTTGTTCTAGCTTTGTCTACCCTATTATTTGGGTCTCTCAGTTTGTTTAAACCTCCAGAATTGAGATCCTTGCCCATTTTGTCGGCATTTGAACTCTGAACTCACCCTGACACCTCCATAGGTTCTCACCACCACAGATTTTCAACCACTTATTTAGAAAATTCTGTAGCTGATCTATACTATGTGATGCATTGCGAACTTAGATCTGATATATTTAAAACATGGCCAAAATAGTTATAGTTCAGTCAGTTCAATAAGATCATCTCCTCTGTAGTAGTTATATATTTAATCCTGTAGATTTTATATCAGTGGAATTCATAATTATGAAATAATTATTCAAAGATCTGAATTATAAGTTCAACTATTGAGCAAATAATAGACAAATAATAGACAACAACAAAATTAATCAATTTATTTCCACACCTAAGCTATAGGCATAGTAGAATGGATCACAATAATCAAATGAATTCTTAAACAAGAGTTAATGCAGGTTCAAATAGAATTTAAGAATCAAATGATAATGAAATTATATGATAGATAATGACCTTTGCCATGAACTTAGAAACTTGATGTAATGCATCACTTTCCTGAGTGTTTGTTGAGAGCTTTGAGAGAGAGGCAGACTGGGGTCGTCTGTCTTCTAAGGGAGAGAGGTCGCGTGGCAGGCAGGCGGCAGGGGGTTGGATCGTCTGGATAACCCCTGAGCCTCTCGTCGTAGTGCCTTGGATTGCCTGGGATCGCCTGGGACGCTCGGGTCAGAGCAGCGGGGTTGGTCTGTGTAGCGATGTGGCCAAGACCCTCTCATCAGACATCCTTCTCTCTGGTTCCTTCTGGTTCCGCTCCTCTCCCTCCATCTGTCATCCGTCTTTTCCTCTGAATCCCTCCGGATCCTCCTAGTTCCTATCCTATCCGGGCTTCATCTTCCTCCTCATTATATAGCTCTCTTCGTTGTGCAATGCATGGCTCAGTTACCATATGGTGGTCACTCTCGTTGCGAGTTGCAGACATTGAGATGTCTTGTGACGCAAGCTGCATTCCCAGAAGTTGTTGTTGTGTTCATTTTGGGAAAGGTTGTTGAGTTCATTTTGGGAAAGGTGTACGCATGCACTTATCATGGCTTTAGATTTCACATAACACACAATCTGCAATAATTACATTTATTGTACAGCGATTGTCATATTTCCAATCAATGATCAAGGAATTGTGAATGAATGCTTTTATGACTGAGTGGAACATTCAAACATTATGACATATCCAAAGCAGGGTGTGATCTGTGGCGATGACACCTAATCTGAATGGAAACAAGTATATGGTACAAGGCTATCCCATGGGACTGAGTCTCTGAGTCTGTAGGGAAACAAGTCATTTGAATGGGTACTTCCTTGTATATGAACATGAAGGCCAGTGGTGCCTGGAATTGGACAGTGCCCATGCAGTAACAGAGAATCTCAATTCTGCCAGCATTGACAGTGTGTGTGTGTATCACTTGATGCTGTCTCAGTCAGAAGGTACCATACTGAACATTCATGAGGGTCAATAGGTCAGCAGACCCCTCTGCAGGGCTATAACTGTCCGGCTCCTCCACTTACATGCACAGGGTGTACATCATGGAGAGAGAGAGAGAGTACGAGCTCCCCTGACATGCACTCGTTCAACCTCACCCTGTGGGTTCAGTTGGAGAGGAAATGAAGGATCCAAACAGCCAAACTAGTAGACAAGAAAACTAAAGAAGTAGTTTATCCACTGGCGGTGGATAAACTAAACTGGTGGATGAGAAATCCACAAACACCTTTGCAAATGTTATACTGCATGTAAATAAAGTAAAGCCCATCCTTATATGCAAATTGAAACGGATCAGCATGGTACTGGGTTTTGTCCAGATGTTCCATTTTTCAAAGGACTTTATGATCAAGGTTTTCAGGGCAACTGGCCTGTAGTCTTTTGGTAACAGGAATCGAAGACTACATAGAGGCTATAAATTATGTTGTAGAACATGAAACTCTCCTAGACTTATGTTAACGATGGACCTTAATAAAGTTTTCTGTCTAAACTAGACTCTGTGAACTGAAAAAGACAAAGTATTTTGGGAACAGGAATCACAGACTACATTTCTATACCAGCTGTAGCCTACGTTGTATTTTTGAGCTGAACTTATCCCATTTTATTTCTCTTTGTAATTGTATTAGTGTTTATGCCTCTTTATGTCAGTCTTCTTTATTTTAAACAGCACTTTAGTCAACCTTTGGTCATTGTAATATATGCTTTATAAATAAAGTTTGAGTTGATTGAGCATTCTGGCTGTGTGGTTACAGGTAGGCAGTCGAGCAGTTATCATTGTCAGCGGAGTCTTGATGATTTTCATGGGGGTGCTGGGTAAAATAGGAGCCATCTTCACCACTATCCCTACCCCTGTGGTCGGCGGGATGCTCTTTATCATGTTTGGGGTCATCACTGCTGCTGGTATCTCTAATCTGCAGGTAAACCGTTCTGTACATTTTAAATGTTTGTTATGTATGAATTCGATCAGCGAATTTTCCTCACATTTTTAATGCTTTGTTTTGGTTTGTTTTTGTTGCTAAAAAGCCTCACTTTACAGTTTGCAGACATGAACACCTCCAGGAACCTCTTCATCTTTGGTTTCTCCCTGTTCTCTGCACTTGTCATTCCAAACTGGATCAACAAACATCCTGAATTCGTCACTACTGGTATAATGGCAGATGATCTGCTCCCTCACCAGTCACCAGTCACCACATGTTCCACTGCAACAACTCAAGCTTTAGAAGTCAATGAAGACTCGACACAAAATAACGTGTGACAAGCAACAAGTTGTTTGATAACACACTCAAATATTTTTTTATGTTTTCCAAAAGGAAACTAATTTATTTAAGCAGCAATTTTTCAGTAGGTTTATATCCGACCGAAACGTTGCTGCTTAAATAACATTGTGAAGAGTGTGCAATTATTAATTAATTATTATTAATTTATCCGACACACCTGTCCCTCGTAGGTGTCCATATATGGACTTTTTGTTGTTTTTCTTTCCTGGTCAATCATCGTACAAAAACGTTGCTGCTATGCATAATAAATACTGCTGTGCCTTGTGTCAGGTGTGGTGGAGCTGGACCAGGTGTTGAAGGTGTTACTGACCACTGGCATGTTTGTGGGAGGATTCCTTGGCTTCATTCTCGACAACACAGTTCCAGGTAAACCTCATCAAAGGAATAACTTTTTGGCAAATGTGCTACTATTGAATCAATATATATTTATCAGCATATATTTACGTATTGAAGTCGATTGGTTATTTTTGGTGCAACAACACCGGCACGCCACTAAATATAAATCTGGCTGTAGGAAGCAAGCGTGAACGAGGCCTGCTGTCCTGGAACACAGCCCACCTGGGAGACTCAAGCAGCAACTTGGAAACGGACGAGGTTTATGACCTTCCCTTTGGCTTAAGTACTCGCCTGGCCTCCTACTCTTGCGTCCGCTATGTTCCATTCTGCCGCTGGGAAGGACCCAGCTCTCTGCACACACCTAAAGATGATGGGACATATCCAGACAACAGAAACACCTCAGAGGTCATCCATCAACAGTCTCTGTGAGATTTGGACTACTACAGTATGTGCTGTTATATTTCATATTGCAAACATTTAGTCAGAAACTACATTTTGGATACTACTGTATGAGAGAAAATATATTTTTGGAAGTGCCCGAATGTATTTCCAGGGTCTAAAATATATTTTTATGTAGATATGCTTTAAGAATGGAGTGGAGCTGAAAAGGTCAGTTAAAATGTAATATTATTTGTTTAACCTCTATGTTAGCCAAACCCTCACATGAGATTAAACATCTCTTTTACATAGGCTACATAAAATATGATGAAGAAGTTAAGATCACAGAAATACAACAATCATGTTTTGCAGGCTTGATTTTGATGCATGTAAAGTTAATTGAATGTCCCATCTTCATGCAGTGTAATCAAACCTCTTAATGATGTGGGCATGCTGTCACGATCCGTGACGTGCTGGTTTTCATGTTTTCCAGTAATGGTTGGTGTTTTACTTTTCTGTTGTGTTCCTCTGATTTTTGAAGTATTTTGTTCTTGGTTTCCTAGTTCCTAGTTGAGTTTTTCTTTACCCTCGTGTGCTTTTATTTTGTAGAATTGTTCCTAGTGTTTCCAGTCTGCCTTGTTACTGTTTGCCTGCCTTGTCAACCTGTACTGTGATTAGCCTAGTGTTTCCACCTTGTCCTGTTAGTTCGCCAGCCTATCCCAGTGTTTCCTTGCTAGTTCATTGTGGTATGTTGCGTGTGTCTTGTGTTGACACCTTTGTGCTTCCAGTCTAGTTTTCTAGTTTTTTTTAGTTCTTAAACTTTTTGAAATGACCTGCTCTGCCTCTGCCTCCTCCTGCATTTGGGTCCTACAAGCTCGCCTGACTTGAACCGTGACACATGCAAGTTTATTTGAAACGTATCGAATTCTGTCCACGGTGTGCCACGGCTCAGCTGTTGCTCAGAAAAATAACATTTCAAAATTGTTATTTTGAGTCACAGCAGGTCGCAGACAGAGATGGAGAAACAGAATTGGTTAAAGCATCTCTAATCTTCTCCCCACTTTCAGAGGAATTAAACACAGCCCGCGGCTGTCAATTTATCATCACGCAGCACAACAACTGTCTCCCAAATGAGTGAGACTGACATCTGCTCACAGACCCAAAGCATTGAGCAACAGGCCCCAAGCTCTGTGTGTGTGTGTGTGTGTGTGTGTGTGTGTGTGTGTGTGTGTGTGTGTGTGTGTGTGTGTGTGTGTGTGTGTGTGTGTGTGTGTGTGTGTGTGTGTGTGTGTGTGTGTGTGTGTGTGTGTGTGTGTGTGCGCGTGCGCGTGCGCGTGCGCGTGCGCGTGCGCGTGCGTGTGCGCGTGCGCGTGCGTGTGCGTGTGCGTGTGCGTGTGCGCGTGCGCGCGCGTGCGCGTGCGCGCAGAGTGTAGAAGAGCTTCAGGCATCCTTTGCACTGCGATCAACCAAATTTCCCCAAAGCATTCAAGGTTAAGAAGTTTACAGTTGAATTGGAATGTTTTGGTGTACTCAGAGATGACAACAATAAAACATATAAACCAGAATACATGCAAGAATTATATATTACAATGTAATCAATACTGTATGTCCCTTAAGTGGCTTAAGTGCTTGGGAATACAAGCGAATAGAAACTGCAGGCTTTCTAGTCCTGAAAATGGAAGCCATCGTTCTCGTTTTGTAAAAAGAAATCTTGTTTAAAAATAAATCTGCCTAATGATGATGTCACTGGAAGACGGTTTCTAAACTTCCCACAGCCCTACTATTAGACACAGATTGAGTAGAAAAAATCGTGCCATTTTATCATGATTATTAGTGAGGACTTATATGAAGAAAGGTTGAAAAGTGGTGAAGTGGTCCTTTAAGGAGTTCATATAAGTTTATAACCAGTGAAGCGTTCAGGATGCAGATTGCTTCAGATTGCTGTTGTGGAAGCAAGATGTTCTGGTCTTAATACTGCAGTCTTTTACCTGAAGGGAAATACAAATAATTGAATAGGGGGTTGGCTGGATATGGTATACTTCAGAAATAGTAGAGGCAGTAGCCAACAATTTTTGAAGCTCTGCACATAATTCTGCTGAGCAGTATTTTTCTTGGGGGCTGTAGATTTGCAATAACATACAGAGAAGATATGTAGGCCTACATTTTCTGTTACAGTAGGACTTTAACATTTCAACCCTTGATATACTCCAAGGTTCCTAAACTGCCTTAGAAAGATTAATAATCTTTTAGCGTGATTCACTTGTTTCACTCAGTGTAGCTAAGGCTAATTAAATAGATGGATAGATAGATAGATAGATAGATAGATAGATAGATACACATCATCGTCCACAGTGAACCTTCTACTTTAATTCAGAAGAACAATGTTTTAACTGAATCACATCGCAATTCATCTCCATGTGAAATGCCGATAAATTGTATAGTCGTTTATAATGACTTCCTTGCCTTGCAGGCAGGATTTCCACTGGTAGGAGCTGATTTGTACTCTCAGCACATTTATTTCAAGGGCCACAGAGGAATTAGGTCTGGGGAACTTAACTGAAATGTAACAATAGCCCTGAAGGCAATCACTGTGAATCAAGAACAGATTAATCATTACAGGGCACATTCAGTGACCAAGAAGGTAATCAACATATTGATTGAAAGACTGTATGGTAAATTTGCCAAATATTGTCAAGTAGATTCTAACTAGTGCAGGATAATGGAGAAATTGAATACAGAATTGCTGTACTGTCATAATGGAGTCATAATGCCCTCACATAAGTCTGTGACAGTGATAGATTCTCACTTCTAGAAAGTGATCCTAACTTTTCCCTTTTTTTAAACCTGACTTATATTTAGTTACGTGGTGTCGCACACCAAGAATACAAGCTACCTAGGCTGGTAATCCAGCCTGACAGCATGTCGCAGGTTCGAGTCCCGATCCCGGACGACCCAATTTCTGCGTGTCTTCCCCTCATCTCTCTCCCCGTTTCCTGTAAAGCTACTCTATCAATTAAGGCAAAAAGCCCCCAAAATATATTTAAAAAAAGATCTTCTTTTTTCTGTGTTTGTTGTGTAGGCCTATAGTGGCTAATGTTGGAGGCTCTCATTCATACCATGGCGCAGACCCCGACTGAAACCAGATTTTGTAGTCCTATGGAGTCATAGCTTACTGATTGCTGATGCAGAAATCAATTCTAATGTATTTCAAAAATAGCCAATTAAAAAAGAATCAATCCACAAGCTCACAATGCAGAGTTTGTAGATCCGCTATATACAAATCTGAAAGAACTGACTATATCGTGCAATGACTGTAGGTCACTGGCTGTACATTCAGTAGCGAAATGTAGATTGTACGTATGTTATGGCTGCAAGCAATCAAACATGCACAAATCCACATTTGCATGTGCACATTATATTTTCTAAAAAGCCTTTATTATGCAACGAGCCATGCTGCAAGTTATCCTGCTGCGATAGGAGACAAATGTCAATGCTGAAGAAAATAAACACTTCTCAGCTGTGAGAGACGGCCTTAAATATTCATAACACTGCAGTCCTTCCACTTCACTTCATCTCCTCCCTCTCTCACCACCACCCATCCATCCCACCCCATCTCGTCCCAGCATCCTGCAGCAAGACCCTGCATGCAGTGAGGTAGGGCTGGGCAATTATTACGTTTTTAAAATGTTTAAATATATATTTTTTAAATGTCCTATATCAGAGAATCAACACAAAAAACAGATAGATTTCAGTTAATTCAATCAATAGTCTGATTGAGCACTTACGCCTGTATTTGTTGTACACTGGTGGCATACAAAAATAGTGGAAATAGCAGATATTATTCGCGACCGTATGGTCGCAGATTACTATGAAAACTTGCAAAACCTGTCCGTCCGTCCGTCAGTCAGGTCACGCCTCCATATATGGTAGTCAGTCCATTACGCCTCGTGACATCACGCACCTCCATATATGGTTGTCAGTCCAATACGCCTCGAGTCGTGACATCACACACCTCCATATATGGTAGTCAGTCCATTACGCCTCGTGACATCACACACCTCCATATATGGTTGTCAGTCCATTACGCCTCGTGACATCACACACCTCCATATATGGTTGTCAGTCCATTACGCCTTGTGACATCACACACCTCCATATATTATACTGTATGGTTGTCAGTCCATTACGCCTCGTGACATCACGCCTCGTGACACATCACACCACCATATATTGCCGCCAGTCCATCACGCCTCGTGATACGCTCCATATATGGCCGTCTCCATATATGAAGAATGGCATCCTCTGTGCTCCTGTTTTCCCGAAAGGCAAACTGGAACTGGTGGACGGTGGGGGACACAAATGTGCCATTTGTCCCCCAGTAGAGTTACGAAGTGTATTGTTCATTAGGGAAGGTTCATAAGATAAAGGCAAAGATGAACGGTGCCCAGAGGAGTACTTAATGTTCTGTAGCTTCAGTCTCAACAAACAGCCCACAGAGCAGAGGCGTTCTCTCTGATCCAAGGTCTATATAGGCTACTATTGAACTTCTTGTGTTATATGCAATTTATTTGGTCATAAATGCGGTGGTTTTGCATTAGAATCATAGCAGCGTTCCAGAGAGTGTGATTGTGTGACATTGTGAATAATATGGAAAAGAAAATGTTGTGACAGTATATTATTTTCTTGTGTATATTATCTTGATATTGATTTGATTTGTTTATTAAGTTTATATTATGGCCATTTAAAAAATAAACAATATAAAAATTGTAAGAAAATAATTCGGAATACCTGTAAACAAAAAAATGCATATTCAAAAAGGAGTGAGCACTCCTCCGGCATCAATAATAGCCTAAATATCAACAACAAGCTAGTCAATTTCTATCAATAATAATTACTTGTATATTTGTGATATTTGTATATATTACATTCCTACACATACACTACTGCACATATGATACAAGTAATAACTTGTAGTAGTAGTAGTAGACAGTAACCCAGGTAGTCTCTTTTCCATACACCACTTTCTTCCACAATTACAAATGTGCACTTTTTAATATGAACACTGGAGGGAGCTATAGGCTAAAATGTGGTTGATGTAACCCAGCAACCTATACACCAGCCGCACGCACGAGCGTAACACACACGCTAGTCACACACACACTGACACACACACACACACACACACACACGCGCGCGCACAGTGTTTACGTCGTCTTTCTTTGACCCCTATATCTCCATCTCCTACGGCTACTACACACATTCTGGGTGTTTACCAATACACAAAGGCCATTACCCTGCCCAGTGCCTACTATCATTACAAAACCCAGAGGGCCTCTGATGAAAAATGAAATACGACAAAGTATAAATTAAACCCAGCCCAGATGAAGGCATCAGCTAAATTGCCTCACAACAATGTGGTCAAACGAACAAGCCCACGTGAGAGGATTATTGTTAGTTGTTAGTCAATAGACAGTGACAGTCTGCTGAAGAAAATTAATCTCACTTTGTAGTTTTTTGACTGATCATGTCATCATTAAATCAAGCTTTAGTCAAGCTTTAGTTTAGTGTCTGGGCTAGGGGACACTGGAGAGGTCATTTGAGCCTGGCCCAAAGGCACATGACGTGGCGGCTCTTTCTGCTTTCACTGATGAGACAGAACATAATCTGCTGACACGTGGCAGAACCATGGGACCAACACATGTTACACTGAAATGGACTTATGTAACATCATAACTGTAAAACAAAACGCACATTTGTAGGTCACTGGGACATTCTTAAAAAGTGTTCTTTTTTATGAATTCTCTATTTTGAATTTAAATCTATAAATTCTGTAGGTTTTCTTGTTTAACCACTTGATGTTTATTTCCCTTAAATAAATAAACAAACAAACAAACAAACAAACACACAAACATATGTATTATATTGAAGAATACAACATCCCCTACCATCCATTTCTCATTCTCACGACTTTTTCAACAGCAATGAATTAAAAGTGCACAAGATCCAATGGTCAGGACTCAGGAGATGATGAATTCCTAGTATTGTAATAAACGGCTATTTTCGTTCTAAATTCTGGGAGAACCAACCACCATCATGACGTCCGATGTCAACAACACACTCCCTCCCACGCTCCTCCCACTGTGGGGGTTCACTTCAAGCAAGCCTGCGAATGTCAAAACAAAATATGAATATTTCTTCAGCTCAATCAGCCGACACCGAAGGACCATTGAGGTAACGTTTATCTGTCCACTTTCTGTTTATCACTTATATCATTTATATGTTGTATTATCATTCCGCAGACATGTACATAATTTCTCTCTGAAGACTGCAGCAGTTCGCCAGCTAAACACAAGGTGTTAGACTGAAATGGGTGGCCTATTGAATTATGTTACTCCAGTGTTATTTTTCATACTTATTTCTCAAAACACCAAATAAATGTTATTGCATTAGCAATTTAGCACCAATCTGATAAGATGGTGTTCCCGGGGCGTTTATTGTTACTGCTGTCGTGCCGCCGCACTGGAACCAAGTCCAACTATAATGTCAACAGTCATCGCATGTAACAGCGATACCCTCCCCCCTGAAGTAACAGTAATATAGAGGTCAACGCTTTCGGTGTAACGTTAGCACGCCTTTATCCGATCCGGCACAGGGCGGTATGAACCACACGTCGAACTACAGCATAATAACGGCCATCGCATCGTCGAGGGCCGTCGTCGCTACTCTGTTGTCGGGGAGAATTATTTCGGAGGGTCCGCATCGGCTAGACGTTGATGTTAAAACGTGACGTTATTATTATCGTCGTAATAACAACTTCAGTAATGAAAATGACTCTTTAACTAACCGCAGGACAACAATGGCTGGTGGTGTTGTTGGGGGAGCGACCAGTGAGCGTTGTTTCCACTCCGACTGTTGTTGCCTGCCAGCAGGATCATAAAGACTGAGCCAGCAGAGCCTCAGCCACCTCCGAAAGATACAGAGGTAAATAAATGTTCATCTCAACTCGAGAAATATAAAGCTATACATGTGTAATATCTATCACGTTTTATATGTAATCTAAACGTGAAAAAATAATGTCTACACCATCCGCCAATGCTTTAGCAAGCCTATTCCAAATAAATGTAGGCCTAAAAAGGATATTAGTTAATTGTGACAGACAAAAACGTTATCTTGGACTTGATTACATATTGCCTATAATCATGTAAATGTCATGCCTGATTATGTTGTAAATCAATGGCAAACACTTTTGTGAGTTTATAGTATTCTACTGTATTATTACCACACAGACAGATATAAAGTTTGGTGTTTTTGCGCATCATCACCATTTGGTCCTAGTAAAAGCAGTTCTAACGTAAATGAACATTTAAACAAAGTTGTTGACAATAACCTTTTGCCACACACAACTATACAGCTGCTGCATGTTGATGCAATTCCAAGTCATTATTGCAATAGGGTATTGAGTTCATGAGAGTTGACATTGGAATGCTTTCCTCCCACAGCTGGTTTGAACCATAAATTTGCCTGAAAACATCATTATGGAAACCTGTCAAGTGACTCTAGTTGTGAGAGGAGACACTTCACCAGGTATGAACATTTTAAACCGTTTACTTTGCCGCAAGCAACTTTACTTTTATCTAGACGGGACAATGCATATTAATGGCCATTACATAAATGCAATGTAAATACACCAGATTTAGCAAAAATGCAAATTTTCATCCGCAGTCCCCACATAAAAAACATAAAACAAAACAAGCAAACAGTATACCTTTCATTAGGAAACAAAGCATTTAAAAACATACATACACAAGGAAAGTACAAAGGTGTAAAGTGCATCTATATAATTTCTTGGGAAATGCAACTTTGTGCGTCCAAGGGACATTTTCATGCTGCTTTTGAAATTGCATTGTAGTAATGCAAGTAATATGATTTACTTTTGAGCAGTTTATTGTTACAACTAAGGTAACAAGTAAAATGGTGTGGACTTTTGTAGGTGAGGTGATAGCTGTGGTGGGTAGCTCTGAAGCCCTTGGTAGCTGGTGCCATGCGAGAGCTGTGCCTTTGCAGCCTGTTGGTGATACAGGGTAAGTGAAACATACAACAAACACCCCGAGTGGCAAGGACGGAGTTCTCCGTTCAATTAATTAGTAACGCCCAGCGCTCAGGACGGAGATTGATAAAAAGGACAGAGATTATTGATATCAAAACCGATCGCATCGTTCCACAGGCTGTTGCGCAACATTCGATGTTATTTCCCGGTGGGACGTCATCGAAAATGTTCCCCCCCATTTTAGCCGACGAGACCGGAAATCTTAAAACGTGAATAACTCTTGATCTAAATCATTCCGTCCAATTCTAAGCAAAGATTATGTGTTAGACGGCCCATCGCGGTCCCGTCGCTAGTCGTGTTAGAATTAATCATACCTCCCATTGTTGTTGTTCGCCTCAGGAGTGTTTTGGCTACATCAAGCTACATCCGGGATAGCACCTCGTCCGTCGCTAAATGTGCTCCGCTGCTATAAATCGCTGGGCGCTCTGATTTAATGGATTAAATAACGCCGGGCGATTAGAGTGTTTAAGTGAACCTCTCGGATACAATTACCAATTTTGAGATACTAGTACTACCATGTTTACCATTGAGTTGTGCTTGAAATGTACTGTAATTCTGAAAACTGTTAATACATATTTCAATCAATCAATCAATCAATCAATACTTTTTTACTCAAAGGACTGCATGCCAGTGTTATTACTGCACATAAAGTATGTGTGTCAACATTGGCCACATAGTTGCCAGCGTTGACCATAGCTTATTTTTTGAGATTCTTTCTTATCTCGGTTTATGGCTTGAAGTCAAAATTTGTCTGGTTACGAAAGTGTTTGTCAAAGAAAGAAAGAAATCTGTTGTAACACACAAAACAGTTATCTTGAATATAAATGTCATGCCTCCGATATGAGTTTTAAATTCTTTCCCCAAACTAAAAACTATTTTTAGTAATCTGTGTGTGTTCTGTACTGTTGGTATTTGTTCAGAATGAAATCCATACAGGACAAGATCAGTGACCCATTCTGGCTCTCATTTACAAAATGTTGGTTGTTTCCTCTAACAGCGCCACGTGGAGTAAAACTATCACTGTTCCCAGGGGAGCCGGGTCAAATTACCGTTATTTCAAAGGTTTCTTCCTGGCATCAAAGGTGAGCAAAATGTGTAGTGTCACACAACCTAGCTCACACAACCCCTCCCCCCAAGTTAATATCATTATCTAATGGTATTTTATGGAGCTGTTGAAGTCACTCCCTCATTTGTACTGTACTTTGTGTGTCGATTGTGATTGTTCCTTTTCAGCTCATTAGCAACAAGAGGATGAGCAGGTGTTACTCTACTGTTGGTTTTGTACACTGTTGTTATGGTTATTTTATTGCCATGGAAGATTTGCATATTATACTGTATTAAAGAAAAGTTTTAGGTCGTTTTTAGGTCGCTTTGCTCTCCTATTAGGGCTGGGCGATATGTACAAAATCAAATATCACAACATTTTGACCAAATATCTTCTATTGATATTGGGGGGAAAACTATTGGTGCTTTCACAAAATACTTACACAATGAGCTTTTTTGATAAATCATCATCAATAATGCCAATATAATAACTAAGTGGGCAATAAAGGCAAATAATTGAACAGCTAGAACATACAGTAAGTTCATAAAATTACCGTACATTACTACTGTAATAAATCCTTTAAAAACAGGAAACGACTTTGCCATATGATATTACCGTGATATTACAATATCCAAAATCCCAGACGACATCTATTCTCGTATCGGGAGGATATTGATATTATAATAAGTTGCCCAGCCCTAGTTCACATGGTCTTTGCGTCGCGTTCCCCACATTTGTGTTTGTCCTTCCTGGAAGTGAACCTATGTCATTCTATAGAATGCATTACCCATTTACCCTGGGCTGGCTGCCAGCTGGCCTGCTCAATCATAGCACGTGAGCTTCTCCCATGTGTACCAGAGAGAAGGCTACAGCAAGAATACTCACTTGCATAACCAATATGCCAGGGGTAGAATGTCTTCTTGGGGAAATAAAGAGCGTGGGGTAGAGAGATACGACGTAAAAGCGAGAGTGATAAGAGGAAACTTGGCAGGCAGACCGGTAACAGCTACCGTTTTCCTCGAATGTTGTTGTTACCTCGAGGACATGGTGACATTGCTTACGTCTGGTTCTTGGTTCGTTTTCTCTCATCCATGGGTGGAGCTGACAGATAAGGAAGCAGTACTTTTTGCTTCCATGCACATGTTTGAACCAGTTTCTTTTTTTCTCCCTTTTCTGAGAATAACCACTTTAAGCCTAAAGTCTAAAGCCTGTACTGTTCCCATATCATCGCACGGGCCTACTTTTAAAAGCTGAACGGACGCTAGCTAAAGCTTAATCCATACTCTGTCGGTGCTGAAAATGTGCTGAAAATATCCGATCTACAAGATGTGAAGTTGTAGATTGGCTACTTTCCTCATGCGACACGTCAAAATATAAATCAGGCATTTGTGCTTTTGGGGATTTTTTTCTTCTTTTTTTGGGGGGTGTAAGGGCTTAGTAGCAATGATAAAGGCCAAAGTGCCAAACCCATTATTCATTCACTCAAAAGATACTCAGTGGTTCACAGTCATATAGTCCAGGCCCTGAGGTTGTTGAACCACAGACCTACGGTATATGTTGGATGAAAAATTTATAAAGTTTGTTAATCAATGTGTTCACAGTCACACCTTGTATAAAGGGCAACATAGAATGTAATTGAAGCTATGATTCCAATTTTATCTGTGATTGTCACTAACAAATTCGCTTTCCAGGTTTCAACCTGTGGTTATAAGCCTAGCTGAGGTGGGGGATTGTTGCCAATACCACTTGTTCATTCTTAATTCATTTCTCACCCTGACTCCAGATACAATGAATACATCTATCGCAATATATATATTCACCAATGAATATGATATGTACAGTTTACCAACAATGAGTATAATGGTGGATATTTTCACTGTCTATTAACAGTCTATGAACCCTGAGTATATGAATGAATATACTTGTACAGTCTATCAACAATTAATACAGATGGGTGACAAATTAAAGGAAAAACCAACAAAGTGTGGGCGACCACAAACCCGCCAGATCAGCTTCATTGTACCGTGGCACAGTTTCTTAACTGGAAGGATAGACACCAGTCAGACACCATCATCAAAACACCAAATTTGGGAATGTATTGAACACCTCGATCAATTGGGTTGAGATCTGGTGACTGTGAAGGCCATAGCTATAGCATATGATTCAGATCATTTTCATAATCATTTGTAAAATCATTCACTCAGTCATCATGTCCCTGATGGGAATCATCAGGATATTAAATGTTTAATCATAAGATAAGGGTGATCACTCAGAATGACTTTGTCATTCCACGCAAATTGCCCCCCCCCCCCCCCCGTCATGACCCCAGCATATCGAGCCCTCACCATTGGGCTCAAGCGTTCATGCCTGTGTAGCTTGTACACAACACAGGCACTCACCCACCTGTGGAGATTGGAGAATAAGGTGACGGATGACCGATCTGTCCATATGACTTTTCTTTACACATCTCTGTAGACCAGTGCCTATGGGGTTTGCACCACTGATGAACATACACATTTATGTTTGTCTCTTTGTAACAGGCTTTGTGTACTGCAACCCAACTGTAACATCCCTCTCCGTCGACAAACTGTTCCTGCTGACACAATCTGACTGATCACATCCTGCATTGACTGATGTCTTTCTCCCGTAGATCGAAATGCAGATGTAACTTTAGTCGCTGTTACTATGGAAATACTAGCCAGTTGCGCAGTCTTTGTGACTGAAGCTCCTGCCATCTGCTACAATAATAAACCCTCTTTCAGTCACTTAGATCCGTTCCTCTTAACATCTTGATCAGAATTTGTATACATAATATGCCACAGATGGGCTGTGTATCATGCAGTACACGTGTGGATGGAAGCATCTCCATTTGTTATGTTTCTCCACTCATTTAATCAGGTTTTTCCTTTAATTTGTCACATGTCTATAATGAATGAATACATGTATAATGAATATATATGAATATATAAATATTGGAATTGCAGAGTACTGGTGGTCCCTGTCAAGTGATAGTCAATAAGTGGGAGACCCATCAGCAACCGCGCACTCTGCGCCCCACAGGTACAGCACACGAAAAAGACAATGATATTGTTGGGTTTGATAACGTTGCAGATACCGCCTTCCCTTGTAGAGCACTCATTCTCTCTCAGCAGCTGTGCATCGATGTTGCTCATAAACCACTGATTCAGGGTCAGATTTTGCTCACCGCGCCCCCCCCTGATGGCAAAGTTTATTTTTGGGGAATAGGCACATCTGAGCTTACATCAGTTCTTTTACTTCTTTAAAGTGCTTGATATATACTTCATTGAGCATGGTGTCGCACACCGAACATAACTGATCTACAAGCTCACAACGCGTTTTGAGCTTGTAGATCGGCTATGCAGCTCAGCATAAATCCGGCTTAAGGGCAACTTCTTTGTTTAGGGCGTACTCTACATTGTACATCCTACTGCCGCGTTTCATGGAAATGGAAGCTTTGGCGAGGTGTGCTTTTGCTCGGGGTGGTGGGGTTGGCTTTGTTGTTAAAGCTGGAACAATCTAGAGTCATAGAGGAAACACTATTGTAAATACAGGCGGATTCCTCTGGTGAACACTATTGTGTTTAGGACTCCCTCTGACAAAGGTTTTTTAGAAACACAGCTTGATAGGAAAAAATCTCATGCTGTGTGTACTGTGTAGACATGTCCCCTACCCTGTGTGTTGTCCCCTCTCACCCTGGACCCTGTCACCCCATCCCCTTTTTTCTTTAGTTTTTACCCCCTTCTAGCAAATTCTTGTGTCTTACGACTTGTATTATAGTTGTCATCTGCCAGCAGATGCTTTTCTTTTCTTTGAGAATTCAAACCTGTTGCAATTAGTAGACTCGTTAATGAGCTCTATGGAAAGGAGCTTGCTTTTGAGTCTGAATAGTGTTATTAACCACTCCTTAAGTAACTTCACCAGAGTGTTGTAGTAGGTTGATCGTTCAGAATTCAATGAGTGAAGCTTAAAGAAATGCCATCAACCACTAAAACTGATGGCAACTAATTCAGACCCACAAGTTTTAGTGGTTGTTTAAGTGTCTACTAAAAGTATTCTAATATATTTTTTCCTCCTTGCAGATGCACTCTTGTATGTTGATGATGGCCAGTTTGGTGTTCACAGTAAGTTGAAGAATACACTAATTTATAGTATGAGTCATTGAACAAACACTGGCTTGACTAATGCTCCATAAGTTATCAATTCTAAGCAGCACATTACGTGCTCTAGGTCTAGGAGCTTGAATATCATACCAATGACCTTTTTAAGCTTGACCATGAGGTTTCATGGTCGATGTTCTAGCCTGTCCTTTCTTATTCTCGTCAGTGTGGCCAGATAGATGGGTAGAGCTCATGGGAGCTATTTGGTGTTTTAGTTCTCACCAAGCCTTCCCTCCCTGTACTCCGCCCTCCCTGCAGATGGTGTAGAGTGTATAGACTCTGGGTGGCTGACATGCCAGACAGAGATTCGTCTACGGCTGCACAATTCCAAGAAGTCTCCAGTATCCATCACCAAGAAGAAATTCAAGAAGTCTCGATTCAGGTAAGCTGGGGATGGAATTCAACACCACCACTCTCTGAAGGTCCCCGCTGAAAAGGGACATGAGACTGTTGTAATGGAGCATAACTGCAGTTCCTTTTGACTTAAATGCTCCCGGACAACTTCGGTAATGAACAGCCTAAATGGTGTTGCACTCCATGAGAAAAAAATAGTAAGAAAAAAACAAATCACTCCCGTGTGAAGGGAGGGGCGCTCTTATCATCATACAAAATCTCCTTCTGGTCAATCACAATTTGCGTCCTCACTTTTGTCTTCAATGTTTGTGTATACACACTTTTGTCTTCAATGTTTGTGTATACACACTTTTGTCTTCAATGTTTGTGTATACACACTTTTGTCTTCAATGTTTGTGTTTACACAATGTTTGTGTTTACACGAACACTCAAAGCTATAGACAAAAATAAAACTGTTACTGTAGTCTGAAAATAGTATACTAATTACTGAATTCAGTAGGTCTATTGTCCAATTGAGAAAACGGCGGAGACCAAAGGTTGTGGAATATCAGTCCCACGGTTATGCTTTTCAAAGGTCAGTTTCTCTAGTGGAAGAAGTTGAAATATCTGATCTTGAAACATCTTACAATTTACAATTTAGGCCATATTGTGAGGTCCCTTTTCGTTCAGTTCCGTTCCCTAACATCTGAAACAAGTACTGGTGCCTTAGTTTACTCATACGTTAATCTAGATCAGGGGTTTTCAACTGATTGTGAACCAGGGACCACCACCCTGACTAAGAATCAAGCTAGGGTCCACTGTTGTGTTGGGAGGGTATATGGGCTAAGCTTAGTGCTTTCATAACACTTGCTAATGCTATGCATTTCTTAACCCAGGGTATATGGGCTAAGCTTAGTGCTTTCATAACACTTGCTAATGCTATGCATTTCTTAACAGATGTTCCACGGACTACTAGTGGTCCATGGCATAATAGGCCTGCAGGTGGTCCATGGGAAGTGTTTTAAAATGTAAATAAAATGTCTTTGTTAGATGTATTAAAATATTTTTAAATAATACAGTATTTCAAAAGTCCATCAAATGTAAGAAAATATTTGAATCGATAGCTAATAAAAAGATTTAAATTAAACATCAAATGTAAGACAATATTTGAATTGATAGCTAATTAAAAAAAATGAAATCATGACTGTTAAGGGCTTGATTTCATTCATTGCACGATACTAGCAACAAATTGTATCAAGCCACAGTAATAGAGTGGACTTCTAGTCTGCAAGTCATGTTCAGGGCTGACTAATGGTGTAGTCACCAATCTAATAAATAAGAGTAATTTAGTCCCGCACCATCCCGCAATTTTCTCGTTTAGTCCCGCTAAACCAGCAATATTTGCATTGAGATCACAAAAATAAGACATTCACCCAACCAGCTGCTGAGATTGAGCAGGCGTGCACAAGAGTTGCACACAGTCACAGATAGATGGGAAGCGACTGGTCATATATTATAGGTAGGCCTATTATGCTATATATTATATTATATTTATATTGTGTCACGGACAGAGAGAGAGAGGTGCTGCACGCAGCTGCGCAAGCCTGTGCCTGTGTGTGGAGTGCGCTCAAACATGTCTTTGCTCCGTGTTGCCAGAATCTGTGAGTGAAACAAGCGACTAGGTCTATGATAACAAATCCAAAAGAAGCAACTAGTTTCACTACTTGAGCAAATCATGAAAGCAAGCCA
This sequence comes from Protomyctophum bolini, assembly GCF_963924005.1. NCBI lineage: Eukaryota > Metazoa > Chordata > Actinopteri > Myctophiformes > Myctophidae > Protomyctophum > Protomyctophum bolini. Next base: position 24,745,884 of record NC_137880.1, read on the forward strand.
AAATAAGCAACTACACTTCAGAAATAAGCTCAAACTATAATGCAACGGGCAACTATGAATATTAAGCTATGTTACAGGAAAACTAGCCCAAAGTCGCTTATAATTAACAGAACTGGCATCAGTGAAAACCAGTGCTGGTGGCTGCTTTCTGCAATTTGCATCGGGGAAAATAATGTTTTGTCGGCAGACTTTTTTGTGCTGATAAAAAAATGCCAGTCTGTTGCAATCTGACAGTTTTAGCAATCTTTGACTAGTCTTCTTGGTGTGGAGTGACCTTAAAGTTGTTTTTATTTGCTTTTCCTTCCCAGGATTAGGCTACAGTGGGAGGGCTTCGAGGAGGAAGGGGAAGATGATGAAGAGGAGCTGATCCACCCTCCGTCCTGGCACAAAATGTCCACCACTCTACAGACCAGCATGATCAGTAAGGATGGCTACAAGTCGCGGCACTTCCAGCCTGAGTGCGGATATGCCCTAGAGCCTTTCCAGTGGATGGAGTACAGCATTCACACCATGAACCCAGACAACCTGGAGCTCACTTTCGAGTTCTTTGAGGTAATGACTTTATCTGATTTACAAGTGTCCGTAATTAACCTACAACCTGAATCAATAGAACTGGGTTGAAGTCAGGGATCATTGAAATGGTTAAAAATGATTTTGTGGGCAAGCTGGTAGCTTGCCCCCAAAAACATAACAATGCCCCCGGTTCAATTCCAGCTGGAGATCTATGTTGTATCTCTCTCTTAACCCATTTTAAGCGTGAACCCCTTTTGGTGTTAGCATTATGTTATGCTTTAGCTATTTTAAAATAGCAGATCTACAAGCTCATAGCGCGCCACCGAGTGGCGCACTACGAGCTTGTAGGTCTGCTATTTTTGAAAGATCGAGGAACGACTGACATAGAAACATAGCTTTTTCAGAAAACTGTCAGGATGTAGAAGACATTTTTAGAATCTGATCTCAGGTCAGAATGGGTTAAATTGTCTACAGTTTCCAGTCTAATGCTGAAGAGCCCCAAATACATGCATCCTAGACCAATTATAAGACTTCATCTAATTTATCTGGGCAGATGTATGTTCAACATTGCGCTAATCTGATGTCTGTCTTCAGGAGGACATGGGTGAACATGTCGTCCAGGGGGACACCCACCCAGGTCATGTGGGTATAGCCATTCTCCTCTCCTCCACCTTCCTAGAGAGTGGCAAGGACATTGGAGTAGCCACGCTTCCCATCATGGGCCGAAATTCCAGACAGACCATCGGGAAAGTCAGAGGTGACGTTTTGCAGGACAGTTCAGATGCATTGATCACTAACGATCAATGTACAGTAGGACAGTTCAGGTGTATTGATCACTAACTATCAATGTTGGACAGTTTAGAGACATGATTTAATACTGACCAGTGATCACCACTAACAATTGGTGAGGTACAGTTCAGACACATTGACTGCTATTATCTGGCTGCAGGTGAAAAAAAAGTGACCCACCCAGCTTGTATTAAAAGGATGCCTTTGTATGAAGCAATCAATCGAATAACATTAGCGGATTTGAGTGTTATCAACCCATATCAACCATTAAGGTTACTTATCAAGCTCATTTAAAGGAGCCAGTAGGCTCTACTGGAGCAGAGACGTTGTTGTTGTTGTTGTCAGCCATTGTCCGACTATTACTAACCCTAAATCTAACCCTAAAGCTAACCTCTGTCTTAACCGTCTACATAAGTACCCTAACCTCTAACTTAATGTTTTCGCTTCGGCGGCAGCAATTTCACTTCCATGAGTCTTAATCACATCCATAAACTCCAGTAGAGCCTACTTGCTCCATTGCATGTTCTTGATGAGTAACCTACTGGTGATTATGGGTTGATAGCATTCAAAGCGGGGGATAACGTGCTCACTTCTTGTTTTCCTTCCAGTGGACTATCTGGTGATAAGGCCCATCCAGCGCCTTCAGTGTGACATGAGTGCCTCCTTCACTAAATACTGGAAAAAGAGGAGTGCCCTGGATGTTGGCCACAGAGGAGCTGGCAGCACACACGCAGCCAAGTAAAGCATGAACACACAAAGGCACACACACACACACACACACACACACACACACACACACACCGTGCTTATTACCTGATATACAGTATGTTGTTATATTCATGTACGTGTATTGTTCGATTTCTGTTTTTTACAGGCACCACAAAGTCAGGGAGAACACCATATCCTCATTCCAAAGCGCTGCCAACCATGTAAGTTAACCGCTTGTGGATGATTTTGTCGCGCAGTGAAAATAGCCGATCTATGCACATAGCAAGCTTGTAAATCGGCTTGTGTGAAGTGAGGGGCACTCACTGTGGCTGCCACATGACGTCACAGGGGGCATGAATAAGACAAATATTAAAAGTCCATAGACTTGGCTGCCACATGTTGGCAATGTGAAAGCCAGACGTTGGAGGGGCTAGCCGCCCTTAACAAATTAACTGCTCGTGACGGAACGTTCCGCCAATTAGAATCCAACTGGCAACCGCTATTGGTGGAACGTTACGTCACATAAGCTTTATTATGGATATCAAAACGGATCGCTGATTATTATTATTATTTTCAAAGCGTGCGATGTTTGGAGGTCCTTTCTCATTATCCGGTGATCTCGATTGGAACATTGGCATTTTCTAGAGCAAGTATAAGATGGGCGCCCAGCGTGCAACACACTAATACGAAGTAGATCCGGGTCGGCAGTTGGCTCTTGTGTCCACCAGTTAAAAGAGAAAAAGTAATAATTTAAGGATATTTGCCTAAAATAGGGACACCAGGTTGAATGTGGTCTTGGATGCTTTGCCTTATCAATCGTACCAAATCGCCCAAGTGGGTACGGTCACACAGCCAGGTCTCGAACAAAGACAATATGTCTGTCTGAAACATACCATGCTCGGAACACAATATGTGGCTTGTGAAGAATGGGTCCAAGTTTTACTTTAATCTGTGCCCACATGGTCATCAATCAATCAATCAATCAACCCACCCCGTGCCATTCCTTTGTTTCTGTGGTTGTGATGTTGTATTTGTGTTCCTGCAGGGTGCTGCCTATGTGGAGTTTGACGTTCACCTCTCCAAGGATTCCGTCCCCATCGTTTACCATGATCTGACCTGCTGTATCTCCACCAGAAAGGTAACATTCATGGACTTTGTTCAGAGTACTGCAAATCTGAAATCTGATCTTTTTTTGTACGCACCATAAAGAAGGGACGTAATGGTTAGTTCAACGTTACGTCATCCTTAACAGATAGACTGTGCACACTGTTATTTTCAAGCGATCAGATTACATTTGTGCAATCGGATGTCGTAGACCTGTCTACATTGGTTGCCGTGTTAACAGCATAAACATTGGCAGGGGTAATGTCACACCAGAAATCAGATTTGGGCTGCCTCTAGGAACATAGCCTCAGAAATGGGCCTGGGAACAGTCTCCCCTAAGAAGATTAATTGAATGTCAAGGCATCGAGAGGTTTATCGATGACACCACCCTTGACTCTGCACCAGTACACACAATTTAATTTATCCAGAACCATGTACATCCCAGCTCTCCATCTGCCAGGCTCTAAGATAAACATTAAAATGGAGTTTGGCTGGTTGAAGACCAAGCGAGCTGAGGCATTTTGGATCAATTGGAGAGGCTTACATGGCTCAAGGAGGGAGTTACAATAGTCAAGTTTTGACATGACTGATGTCTGGATAAAGAGCTAGAAATATTTCCCATGAAACCACAAGATAGTATTACTTGTTTTACTTGTGTTGTGTAACTTGTGGCAAACCCCAGCGTTATTGTTTCCATTTATGTGACAGAAAAACTCCAAGACTTCTCTGGAGCTGATTGAGGTGCCAGTGAGAGACCTGACCTTTGACCAGCTGCAACTTTTGAAGGTGATTGAATGAATAATTGTATTGTGATAACACGTTTTCTACTTAACATACATTAAGGAGAAATATATTCTCTACCCAATCTAGTCTAGATCCTCTATCTAGTACTTCACTGGTAGAAATGTTGTTTTATGCATTTGAGACCTGGGTTCGAATTCCAGGCAGGGCACACCTTTCGGCTTAAGAAAATAAATGTATACAAAACATTAGCTCCAAGGTATTGATTGATGATTTACCTTTCGGCTTAAGAAAATAAATGTGTACAAAACATTAGCTCTACGGTATTGATTGATGATTTGTTGATTTGTTTTCCAGCTGGTCCATGCCACTGCCATCAAAGTGAACGATCCCAAAGGTACACAACTGTTAATTAGATTAGATTCTCATTTCTGATTTATACATAATTGTATGACTGTGGCACTTTTCTGATCGCCACCGTCATACAACGGAGTATGAATTAAGCATTGTAATAAGCCATTGCACCGCTGTTGCAGCAGGGTCTTTGATTTACCTCTGGGCTTGATGCATATGCTTTCGAGCCGTGTAGGAGCCGTGTAGGATCAAAAGAATGGCTCGAATCCAGGCCTTTTGTTCTGATGAAAGATGGCAATCTTCAGCCATTGCTTACATCACAATAAAGCAGCATGGAATTCATCACGTGTGTTGACTTAAAGCAGGGGTGCCCAAAAGGTAGATCGTGATCTACCAGTAGATCACAAAGGCTGTGCAGGTAGATCACATGACATGCCCCTAAAGAATATTACATTTATTTAAATGTATTTAAATTTGAATTAAGTTGACTTGATTGATTGACTGACAGCTCAAACCCATAATGCAATACTTTGTTTTCAAGAGTGTTGCTGCGCACAGATGTCGGTAGGCCTATATTACAAATGAAATGCAAAAAAAACTCGACCTATTCCATTTCTCCCCTTTCCCATTCCAAGTGCTTTTGTCTTAAATATAATGCCAGCGCCGCGCTATTCCAAAGCCATTTTCAGCAATTGTATTGTATTGTAATAATTGTATTATAATGTTTTCAGTGAGTAGATCTTGTTGAGCTGTTCATTTTGAAAGTAGCTCTCATGTATAAAAAAGAGCGGGCACCCCTGACTTAAAGTCTCTGGGAACCAACTGTTTGTCCTTCAGATTTGATGGATGACGAAGAAGAAGTTGATGAACATCAGCCCTTCCCCTCGCTCTCTCAGGTAAATAACTGCTTCATGGCGACAGGTGGCTGCACGCTACTTAAGTAAATTAGTTATGCATCACGCTTTGCTTTTGCTCTCACAACGACCATTAAATGATCTGAGAGACGTGTACATTCATAATGTAATAATTCCTCAGCTGGTCATTGAGGCTGCAGACTGGTTCTATTCCCGGTAATAAACACCGTATTATTATTACATTTCTGTTCTCTAGATCTTCGAAGCTGTTCCTGAGCATGTTGGCTTCAACATTGAACTCAAGTGGATCTGCCAACTGAAGGTCAGTTCTTGAGAGTCAATTCAATGACGATTAGTGTGTTTTACCACTATTTCACTATTGTAGAATGGATTTAAATGTGTTGCGATCAAGTATTTGATAGTCCCAGTACTGCATTATCTAGAAACTGTTGTAGATTAAATAATCTTCCAAAGATAAAGGAATGACAAAGTTCTTCAGGGTGGAGTATTGAGAATTTATTAAGAAGATTGAGCAGAGTAACAACATACAGAGAGTGAGGAACAGGCCTCCTTGCCTGTTCCACCAGCCCCTCCGGGCGCAAGCCCCCCCAACCCCATTCTCAGACAGTCTTGTCTTAACAGAGATGCAAATACTAACTGTCCATATACGGATCTGCGCTAAACATAAGGGCGACACATAAATAAGTATACCTTTGCTGACAGCGTGGAGGAGTCAAGTCAGCTGTTAGATTGACAGCTGCATGAATTAGACTGAGCACATTGGTGAGCAAAGAGACTTAATGGAAGGAAGATAAATACACAATAATGCATATATCTGGCACTGTAGTTAGCATTCTAAAATTCCCATTACAAAACCCACTATATACTATATAATATATATTATTTTTACTTGTGTCCTTTCATTTTTATTTCAAAATGTAATTAGAGGATGAACTCCTCCAGATGCATCATCTCGTTTTCAAGGGGTCCTCAAATTTAAGCTATGCTTACTCTGCATTGTCCTTACTAGGTGTTACCTTTTTGTTTATTGACAGGATGAGTCGTGGGACGGCAATCTGTCATCCTACTTCAACATGAACAGTTTCCTGGATGTCATCTTGTCATGCGTCCTGCAGAAAGCGGGCAAGAGACGCATTGTTTTCTCTTGCTTCGACCCGGACATCTGCACCATGTAAGATGATATGATGATATGATGATGATGATATCTGTACCATGTAAGATGATATGATGATATGAATGTGATATCTGCACCATGTAAGATGATATGATGATATGAATTTGATATCTGCACCATGTAAGATGATATGATGATATGAATGTGATATCTGCACCATGTAAGATGATATGATAATGATATCTGCACCATGTAAGATGATATGATATGATGATGATATCTGCACCATGTAAGATTATATGATGATATGATGATATCTGCCACAAAGGGTCTGCAGAGTCAGCAAAACCTTACAAAACCTCACGCTACGATGCGTAGGTACAATGCGTGTCACGATATGAGGATTTGTATACGATATATCGTTACATGCCTAGAACAGAGCATGTTCATGCTCAGTTCAGTTTACACGGATGTTCTTTTTCACGGTGCTGCTGCTCACTGTGATCATCACTTCCCAGAAGGAAGGTTTTGCTGACTCTGCAGACCCTTTGTGGGAGAGAAAAACCTGTAGTGCACTTTAGGGTTTAGTATTTGGTGACCACCTTAGGTGTTAACAACTCTCCAGTCCCCAGCACACAGCTGAGATACACCTTCCTGTTGGTTACCGGTTGGCATGGCTTCTCCAAATCTAAGAACCAATGAACATCTAAGATGTTTTGTTGTTGTCCTTTGTACGTTCATTCAGTCATTTGACTGTGTGCCCAGCCTTGGGTCAACTCTGTTATGATAATTAATTTAGTCATTTGACTGTGTGCCCAGCCTTGGGTCAACTCTGTTATGATAATTGAGGTCCTGTCCTCTTCTCCCTTAGGGTGCGTCAGAAGCAGAACAAATACCCCATCCTCTTCCTGACCCAGGGTATCACAGACCTCTATCCCGAGATGATGGACATCCGCTGCCAAACTACCCAGATCGCCATGAGCTTTGCACAGAGCGAGGACATCTTGGTAAGCGGTACTGGTGCTAACGGAGCAATTTGTCTCTCTTTTTGACAGTCCGTGTGCAATTTTACACCCATTGGCAGCATACTGAAATCTGCTGCCTGACAAGCGAATACCACCAGTTTAGAATTCCAACCCGTTTGTATTGATTCTATGGGGGTGACAGAGAGTTCACAGATAAAGCAAACGGACTCCTGACCTGCAGTTTATCCATGACGTATCGAAGCACAATCAATCAGGATATAGATTGGATGGGTGCTGCCCATCTGTCCTTATTGATCATTCCGCTGCTCTGCTCCTCTCCCATCCGCCCAAATTGCTGCTACTCATCCATCATGCTGTATTATTTATGATTCATTCTTCTTCTTTTCCTGTCCCTCCAGGGCATCAGCGCACACTCCGATGAGCTTTTGCAGAACCTGAGCTACATCCGCGAGGCCCAGTCCAAAGGACTGGTGGTGTTCAGCTGGGGGGAGCACAACAACGACCACGACACCAGGACCATGCTGAGAGAGCAGGGGATTGACGGGCTGATCTATGACAGGTGGGTCAAAGCAGGTCAAGCAGAAACGAGTACATTTTGTACAAGGCCTGTAAGACCTTAAGTCGTCGGATTAGACGGATTTCTAACGGAGACATGAGCACAGTGTTATTAGTGCCTTAGTTATGGTGCCTTATTATGGATTTTATTATGTAAGTAGCCTTGCCGATCCATGAGGCCCATAGGGGCAGGAGCCTATCTCCTGTTTCTGTAGAGCCACGAGACCCATAGGGGCATGAGCCTATCTCCTGTTTCTGTAGCCATGAGGCCCATAGGGCAGGAACCTATCTCCTGTTTCTGTAGCCATGAGGCCTATAGGGCAGGAGCCTATCTCCTGTTTCTGTAGCCATGAGGGCCATAGGGCAGGAGCCTATCTCCTGTTTCTGTAGCCATGAGGGCCATAGGGCAGGAGCCTATCTCCTGTTTCTGTAGCGTGAGGCAGCTTGATGTACAAGTACATCAAGGACAGGGACTTACCCCCAATCCAACCCTTGATGCTAAACAAGGAGGCACTGGGTCCCATTTTTCAGAGTCTTTGGTATGACCCGGCCGGGGATTGAACCCCGACTTCCCAGTCTCTGGGCAGACACTCTAACCACAAGGCCACTGAGCTGGTCGCCTTATTATGTAACCTTATATTATTAGGTGCCCTTTACAGCTGAGGTTTGGAGGTCAGATGAATGCTATTTGTTAGATTGTGTTAGAGTTATAGACAGTCAAAGGTGAAGCATTGTGCTTAACTGCTGTTTTAACAGTAACCGAATATCGTTTGTTGGAACAAAGCCATTTGTGCATTCTCCCTTTTGGTTGTATGTAAAGCCGCACCTGTTAGGACAACAAAAAGCAGTAACCTAAGTAACACAGTGTGCTGTTAGGACTGTCTGCCTGCCAAAAAAGACATTCCATATCTTGCCAACACCATTGCCAGTGTCAGGTCAGCTAGATGTATAGATAGATAGCAAGGTGTGATAATGCACTAGTTTGAAGGCGGTATGTTAATGTTTATTTGCAGTACACATTACGTGGTCAGACGTTTGACACAGGGCTGTGGCATACAGAAATGTTCGTTCCAATGTTCAATGTGCCAAGAACAATTGAATTGTTAATCTTAATTATTCAAATTACAATTAATCGTCAATTACAATTTCATGATCGTGACAGCGCTAGCAGTATTTTAATGTTTATTGGCGGCACACATTATGTGTTCAGGCTGTTTAGTCATGCGAAGCTCAGCATAACACCACACCTGGGATGTCAGCTCGCCATGGTTGAACTGTTGCATGGTGCTCTATGGTGAAGTGTGTAAACAGGCTGTGAGGATACCAGTTCAGTTGTTTTCTGTAGAGGTTAGTGATGTGATTAAAATGGCTACTTTATTTATCCAATAAATATTATATGAGGGAAACATACAACCTATAGAAGTTGATGTCGTCGTCCCCTACTCTACTTACAATTTAAGCATTTTGACATATTTCTTACTTGGAAACTTGTCGGCCATTGTTTGTATAATATGCTACTTCGGCGGTTACAGAAGACCCTGTTTATTTTGGTTGCCTAGCAGCATACCCAGAATGTCCTTGACCTAGTTATGCCTTAAATGCCATGCCACAAGCACTGCGCACATCATGGGCTGTATTTTGCGTGTCTTAAGTACCAGGTCTTATTCCCTAACTTGAGTAAACTAAAGACCTGGAGGCGTGATCAATGCTCTTTGGCCACTCAGAATAGCCAAATGGCATTGATCACACCTCCAGGTCTTTAGTTTACTCAAGTTAGGGAATAAGACCTGGTACTTAAGACACGCAAAATACAGCCCAATGTGTGCAATCTGTAGAGGTGTTTTACAAAATATAGGAATCTTGCTTGACTGGAAATTTTGTTAGTTCATCTCAGGTTTGTTCTACCTCACACTAAGTTCAAACTTAGCCTAGTTATGCCTTAAATGCCATAAATGTCTTAAATGTCTCAAGCTACCACTGTGCCAAGCCGCAAGCACTGCGCACATCATGTGTGCAATCTGTAGAGGTGTTTTACAAAATATAGGAATCTTGCTTGACTGGAAATTTTGTTAGTTCATCTCAGGTTTGTTCTACCTCACACTAAATTCAAACTTAGCCTAGTTATGCCTTAAATGCCTTAAATGTTTTTTGTGCATTACTAAAAGCCATTTTAAGCTATAACTAGGCTAAGTTTGAACTGGTGGTGCAACTGGCTTCAGTTCACCACCCTCAAACTAGAGCCCTTGTAGTCTATTATGCTGCGTTCACACGGGCAGATGCAAAGATACAGTCTACCATTCATTTTCTTACAAATACGCTGTGTAGCTTTGTATCTTTGTATCTTTTCCATCTGTCAGTGTGAACGCAACATAATGATGTGGCCTCCCTGTACAATGATGTGGCCTCCATATCCGACCTTGAAACAACAATAGCCAGAGTTACTGTGTGTGCAGTTTGTGAATGAAGCCACACAAGCCACCGTGAAGCCGCGCTACACAGGCTGACATGTGGACTGGTGTCATGGCAGTATACAGTTAACACCTCATTTAGCTAAAATAGAGGTCTCCATAAATACTTCTCTCTATACCAACAATGGTGTTTCACAGCGACAACACTGTTCTTGTCAGGGAGGGTAGATAATGAAACTGTAATGTTACATAACTCTGAACTGACAGGCGTTTGGCATGGGCCACCGCAGTTGGTCCATAGCTGGGTTATTCATTACCTAATGTCCGAGCATGTCACTGGACGATGGGTAAAGTTCTATAGCTAGCTCAGCAAAACGGATGCTTCCTCAAAGGAGCCGTTTGTCTGCTCTCTGACCGTGTGACCGGAGCTGTTCATTCAGCCACCTCAGCTCTCTCTCTTCCCCATACCATGAGACGGTGTTTATGTGTGAGCTGCGACCTACATTTTTCTACCCCTCTCACAGAAAATTGGCCATGGGGATTAGGGAGTCAGGCCACCGATTGTCCGTTTGACCTACATTCTACGTCTCAGATGAGGTTGTTGCACCGTCCTCACGCTGTTATAACTGTGCCTCTTTCTTTCAGAATTTGTGAGTGCGTGGTGCCACTGCCATATTTTGACTCAACTCCAGATGCCTGTAATGTCTCTCTGGTTCCTGGTTGTGTCTTTATTGATTTGCTTACTCACCACCGCCTTACGGTTGATTTTGTTGTTTTTCTGTGTTTTGTTTGGTTGTTTGTTTTTGCTTTTGATGCCTTCTGCAAAACCACTGCCTGAAAGCACCACAGCTCAGCGCTTAACATTCAGCTGGAACAGAGAAGTGTTCCTTGACAATGATGCACAATGGTTGACTTCTCGCTGGTCTCAAACTTTGACTCTGCTGTCAAGACGGCTTGCTTCCCTGTTGGTTCTTTGATGAGATTCTCACAGTGGTTGGATGTCAAACAGCGATTTGATTGGTCAACTGCCCTGTCTATCATTTTGGACACTCTTAAGACGATACATGTCCCCTCCCCTCCTGCTGGTTGATGCCATCATGCCTATGACTGATGTGTTAAGCTCTTTATCCCTGCTTGTTATGCATGCGATGATGACTGCTTGCAGAAGTACAGAGTGAATGGCTTGAGTAGAACAGGAAACAGGTCAGACTAGACCTGCTTTTTAAAAGGTCGCCTGTTGACCTCAGGGTTGAAGCACTTTCCCTGAAGGCTAGCAGTAGCACCTCTTTTGTTTTAGTGAGGAAACTGGATAGTGTGACACCGTGGTTTAACCAACGAGGTGACACTTAACCACGACGTGTAATCTTTTAACTGCTTAATTTAAGTGGGTGGATGGTCTCGAATAACCCCCCGTATCTTATAGAAAGCTGCATTTTGGCCTCATATTTCTAGCTATTTGTCTGCATCTCGGAACAGGATGCCAACATGCCACGTACCTGTTCTACTTGTTCTTTATCTTTTTTCTCTTTTTTGTTTGTTTGGGGAGGATCTGATTGGTCTCATCTCCCATTTGAATTTATTTTAGTGTAATGTGAAAGCTAGTTGCAGCTATTGGACATACTGCAGTTGTTAAAGGGACACTATCATAATTTTCTGCATTATCTCTATTTGTTCTTCGTTCTTATAGTGATAATGTTCCATTAGCAATCATAACACGGAGCAGTCTTCTGGTTGTTTCTGGTTGAGCTGGAAGGTTTACTCCATTATTGTAGCAAGAGTAAAAATCCATGAATATGAAAACTACAGAAACTAATAATTCCAGGCTTTTAACTGCTTTAGCCTTGGTGGCTGACCTGTGACATTGACTTTGTTCATTGTGTTTATGGTAAAATGACGATTTTCATGTAAGAAAATATAAATCACTTTAGTGTAATGCGGTCATAGACTGTAGTGTATGGGCATGCAAATGCATCAGGAGAAATGTAGGAAGACTAAGAACTACTGAAATAGACAGACAACAAAGGCATTTTCAAAATGCGTTGTATATACACAGTACATAAATACTGTGGTTTCTATTAAATATAAGCTTCAATCATTACATGAAATGCACATCAGACGTGTGATAGTGTCTCTTTAATAAACCTTGGGTGCATGAAGGAATGTGGTTTGTGCCCTTTTCAACTGTAGCCTCTGTGATCGTTTGGAGTAGTGTTCATGTTTGAGCAGCCTAATGATAATGTAGATTATCTATTTGTATTGGGGATCTTATCCGAGTGATAAGATTCTTAATCGGTTGGAACAAAACCAATTTAACCAGTTGGATGACATAACATTTTTCTGCCTACTCATTCATTATCGGATGTTGTACTGCTGCATCTTGCATCGATACTGAATTATGGTTATTGTCATTTTTCTAGCCTAAACTTCATTTTGTCAGCTTAGTTGTGTTTGCTTATTTTTGTACTGTACCAAAGGCGATATCCCTGCAATAGGAGGGATCAGTTAACGTTCTATGCTTTGACACAGTCGGAAAGGGAGAATGATTGAAAGCCATGACAAAAGTTTGACTCTGTCTCTCCTGTTATTCAAGGATTTGTGAAGACCTGGGAGAGCAGCCCAACATCTTCAAAGTAGAGGAGCAGCACTCTCTACGGGAGGTGATAACAGAGGAGACCATGAAGCTTTGCACCTGCTCCTGCTACACCATCCCCTGCTCCTCCACCCCCTGCCCTACCTCCAAGGCTCGCGCGGGCAGCGCAGAGTCCGATTCCGGCCTCAGCTCCTCTTAAATCTTCTGCTCACTGCCATCACCTTTTCACGCTCACTTTTTTTTTCCAGTTGACAATGCATTATTTTGTGTATTTTTATTATTTTATGCGCATAGCAGTAGATGGTAGACTGGATGTTGGCGTTGAATAGAGTTGCTCCGATGCCGATGCCAGAAATGATGCGGCATAAAATGCCGGATCAGGAGTACGCAAGTCTATGCACCGGTCAGACGTCACGTCATTTAACGGGATGATAGCTTATTATACTACACAGGCAAACAACACATGTGGTGCTAGCAGAGAGTGTAATGTCACAGGCATTCCTTCTCTGTATGTATTATTGCATGTTGTACAAAGGGTTCATGTTGTACAAATGTACCTGAGCCAAGCCATACAGTACAACCATGATTTGTAATTCAAATCACGACCATGCAGGGTTACACACACACACATACACACACACACACTGACATCAGAACGGCTAGCGGTATTGGAACATCTCTAGCAACGCCCACATAATTGCAGGGTCCCTGGGATATGATTCCAGCAGCGTAGCTGTGTTGCATGTTGTTCCCTATGTACCATCAGCATTCTGTTTCTCTACAGTTTAAACACGGGCAACCTACTGGTGCCCGTTCATTCAGCCAAACTTCTGATTTACATAATTTTCTCGTGGCATCTGCGAAATGTATTATGCAGGGAAGTGAAATGGCTTGAGACAAGCTTTCGAATGCAATCAGTCTCATCCGTCTACGATGAATAGTTTAGTTCAGAAGTTCCGTATAGCAATGTGTTATTCACCACCAAATTGAAACATTATGAAAAATATTGAGTCATAGAAAGTTCCATGGCCTCCTGTTGTGATTTGAGGATGCGAGTAGTGTAGTGACATTTGCATGTACGTACTGTACACTGTACAGTACACACGGACAGTGTCGTTACAATTTTGCAATCACTGCACAGCTCAACTAACCAAGCGCAAGAACTGCCTGGAAAAATAATCTGTAGAGCTACACTTTTTCAGTTAATTACTCAACTACTGCCTCACGTCCATGCTGGAGGCCAGGGCACTGAGGTTCAGGTGAAAAGATAAGCAATTCAGGACGAATATGTGTGTGTACAGGGGACAGAGTGGCATTCCGACGCACGCCATTCCGACTACGTGGCTTAGGCGGTTAGGGATTGGGTTAGTAATGCAGCGAGTCAGAATGGCGATGCATCAGAACAGCGGGCTTCGGAATGCCAGTGTGTAACTGTGTGTACAGTACATGGGTTAAGGCTGGAGCTAGTAAATATTTCGACTTTTTCCTATTCTACCGTGCATGGCCAAAGAGCAAGGACTCTTAACTTGAGCCGGCGTTCACTCCACTCCCCCAAATTGGGGAAAGTTTGTAATTTTTATAGATGTATTTTGACCATTCATAATGTATCGTCTCTCAAATATCAATTTTATTTTTGTATATTTTGAACCGTGACTTACTTGTGTTTTCTGTATAAGCCGGTATTGTCCACTGCAGCAAAACGTATCTACAGCTTCAGTTCTCACAAGTAGTCTGTTACAAGTAATTTAATTACCAAGTCAACATCGTGGCAGCCACATGAATATTTGTGCCATTTGTTTTATTTATTTTTCATGTGTCAGTTTGACCAACAGAGGGCCTGTTTCAGGAATCAGGATCACACATCATATTATCATACATACAAAAAAATCTACTCAAGGAATTCATAATAAAGATAATCATTTAGCCATTTTATTTTATGTTAATGTTAATTGACCCTTGATGTCATGATGTCTAATGCTGCAATATTATTTTTGCTTTCTGTTTCCATCAGGATTGTAATTTCCTTCCTGCATATAACCAATACTTTTAAGAGTAATATTTATTGTATTCGAATAGCATCGGCTAATGGCAAAACAAATTGACTAAAGTCACTAAACCGTTCATGACAATATCCTGCTTAATAGCATGGATTTAAGGGACTTGATCATATGATTCCCAGTACAATGACACATCGTATTTTGCCATTAATGAAAGCTCACCTTTCAGTGGCTTGATATACAGCACTTCTAAGGCACCTGACCTACAATCTGAGGCAGGGATTCTGTCTCACCGCTTGACTTGACTCAAATGGACTGTTCAAAACAGCCTATAAATGCATGCTCATGCACCACACTGGGAATGTATAATTAGGTCATTCAGATGATTGAATGTGTCCTACATTGAGAAACTCACTCAATCCTTTATAATAATTGTTATCGTGTACATTTATCTGACGGGTGGGTGCGAGTGGGTGAAGAATGTTTTCTCTGCAACAGGGTTGGTAAATGGGGTACCTCACAGCCTTAAATGAGGAACTATATGTACTCTTTCCATTTATTTCTCTTGCTGCTGCTGCTTTATTCTTCAACAATACCTCGATCAATTTATTTCACCAGACCAAAAGTTTTCTTTTCTCTGAAACAAACCCTTTGCTCGCTTTGCACTTTCAGAATCACCACACCCATCATTTGACTTCCATTTGCTGTACGTCAAAATCATATTTTGGTCAAATATACATCTGGGAATATGCACATATACATGATATATATATTACAATGGTGCATCTGTAGATCATACAAAGACATCTGTAGATGTATGTATACTGCCTGTGTTCCACTTGAGAGCTGTAAAAACATTTGTATGCATGCTTCTCAGATATGGATGAATAGCGAGAATGTATAAAACCAGTGTATCAGTAATATTACTGTTCTGAACACAAGAAATTAAATAAACGAAAATAAACACCTTTACAAAAAAATAAATGGGTTTCTTTTTTTGTAGATTTGTAGATTATTTTGATGAATGTTTCCCCTAAAATAGGGATGCTAGATTTTGTGTGGTTATTAACTACAGTACTATCTATTGTGATCCCCAACCTGTAAGCTGTGAGGTTATTGCAAGTGGGCTCTCAAATAATCGATAACATTAATATAAAAAGTTTGTGGTATTTTATTTAAAACCTTATAACCTACCATAATACGTTAATTCCATTGATCCAAGTCGGAAGTCGGAACCAAATAAATTATTAAAATAAACAATGCTCTGGAAATGCAGCGCACCCATCTAGGGACCACTGGGGCGCCAATGCTTTTAAAGGTTTTTAAGTGGGGTCTGATCCAGAAAAGGTGGGAAACCACTGATGGAGCTTGTGGTTTTCTAAGTTGTTAGTTATTTTGCGCTCCTACTGTCTGTATTTGTCGTGTTGATATTTTCTGTACAGCACTTTGGTACAATGAAATTTGTACCATCATTGTGCACTGTGCATCTGATAAAGTAGTTGATGGTCATGGTATCAAGGGTAGCCTATCAATTATGCTTACATAGATCATCCACGTAGATGAGTGATTCACCACGTCATGCAGATAAAGATAATAGCCCAATTCGTAACAATGGGTCTCTCACTGTTATCTCTAAGTGCTCATCTAAACCAGTGATACTCAACCTCAGGCCCGCGGGCCACATCAGGCCCGCGGGACCATTATGACTGGCCCACCAATGAAAATCTAAAAAAAAGAAGAAAATAAAATCTGGAAAATGAAATAAAAATAAATAAATCTGAATGAAGTTATCTTTAATTACATTATTATAAGTAATACTATTAGAGTTGTACTATTACTCGAACGAAAATAAAAGCTTGGGGGGGGGGGGGGGGAGATGCAATGCAAATGAAAGACATATCTAATCTATTTTCAGGCAAATTGTGTTTATTGTATTTTATTTTACTCAGCCATAACAATTTATTTTCTGTTAACCAACTTGCTGGCTGGCAGGCAGGCAGACAGCTATCAAGTATCATTAATGTCGTAATTTTATCTACTGGCCCCTGGCCCCTTGCCATTTTTGTAATGTGGCCCACAGGTAAATCTATTTGAGTATCCCTGATCTAAACCATATCAGAGTGAACCCTGAACTGTTTATTCACTATCACTGTAAAGTGTAAAGGTACAAAATTGCTCTAGATAGGCTTACAGTTATTAAAAAGCCAGATTAGATTCACATTTCATATTACATTTTTGGCTTACTAATAAGAGAAGCCACACGCATCTGCCTGGGTGACGGCAGACTGCTGGGCCAAATATGTACGAGCTGCGTTCGCTTCCCGCGTTTGCGCGTCTTACTCGTTATGTTGCATTGCAGCACCTGCCTATCAGACATTCTGAGAGTGCATCATGACTAGCCTGCTGCTCTCAGCAGCTTGCTTGATGGCAGCTTTCTTGACCTTTCTTGACCTAAGGACCTTTCTTGACCAGGTGCCTGTCATCATGAGGGGTCAGGAAGTAGAGCAGGTCAGCGACTTTAAATACCTTGCAGCCTTACAATAAGGTCTGGCCACCATCTGGCCTCCAGCTTTGTCTTTATTCATTCAGATCCCCCCCTTTGCTGCCACCACGTAGCTAGCTACTCCTCCTGGGGCCCACAATAAATATCACATATAACACTATACAAACATGTACAATCTTGCTAAAACATTTCAGGACAATAAAAAACAAAGAAATTAATACAATAAAAGCATGACAATCCATTAACTGTACAGGCTATGTATTGTGCATTTGAGCCACGGACCACCATTTGATGACATTTAGCATCTTAGACCCAAAACTAAAGAATATTTTGTTGTCATTGGATACGATTTTGTCCACAAATCCATGCTGTATTGATGATCTACTACTGAACCTACATAGCAGATTAAATTTAACCCTGACACTAAACACAGGTGAATTTCACCAGGACAATTATATTTTCTGTAATGTTGCTGATGTCTAATTGCAATGGACCATGTGTCATGGTCTGTCACTCCACAGACCATGTCTCCTCCCTGGACATTCCCTCATTCCATTCCATCACACTGCACACCTGTCTCCAACTCTCTCATCAGCCCTGCAGTGCTTCCCGTTACACACCTGTGAGTGTGAACCCTTTGCCATTAACCTGCTTCCTATAAATACTGGACTCATTGCACACACAAACTGTCAGTACATAAATCATTGTCCGGTGCTCATCTTGGTGTTCCGCTGTACCTGGAAATCCTCGTTCTCGTTTCTGTAAGGTTTTGCATTTTCTGGACTTCCTGTGTTTTGCCTGGTGTTTAGTTTAGTTTAGTTTTGGATTTAGTTTTGCCTTTTGGATTTGTACTTTTGAAAAGTTTGGGCTTCCCTGAGTTAATGCTTGCTTTTGATTGTAAGCTAAGCTGCCTTCTGCCTGAATATAACAGTTTTTGACACTACTTTGCTTGTAGCTCTGCATTTTGGGTTTAGTCATTCTGCTACCGTGACACCATGTGGAGATGTAGGATACTGTACAAGGTTTCATAGGAGAGAACAGATGGCAGGAGTTTGTTTTAAAGTGTTCTTTATTGAACAATATTTTATATTTTTGCTTTATTTGCATCTTGATCTTTTTTATGAACAGATTCCATTAAAAAACAAATGCTTTTGGCACATTTCAGGGCCTTCCTTTTCACTCAATGCAACTGCCTTGCAAAATCCCCCAAAAATGAAACTGAAACTGAAATATAATTTAGAACCTGCCTAAAGTCTCTGTAGCACAACAGGATCAACAGGATCAACAGCCACTGTTCAAAGAGTTCAATGTATGAAAACAAATGTATGTACATTAATCTACTAGATCTGGTATACCTGGCACAGGTAAGTACAGTATGACTTATCGGCTTGACGGCATTAAATGCTGCTTTGCCGTTAAGAGTCGGAAAAGGTTGTGGTAAGGGGAACTTAGGCAGCAGTAATCATTTTCCCTGCAAACCAGCGGCCATGAAGTGCATTTACAGTGGCCATCGCTGTTGGTATTGAAGGACATTTCACATATACATTCCCTTGGGCAGAGTTCCTGTCCACATAAATCATCTTTGATGTCAGTATCCCAGCCAGGTAGATCCTCTGACTGTAGGCTGAACAGCTGCAGACAGTGCGTGGCCAGAGGCTGGCAGATTCATGGCTTGGACATAGTTTGGAGCAGCTGCTTGAGCTGGCATGGCTCCAAATGGCATGGAGCCACTCATCTGATAGGCCTGTTGGGCCGCTGCGGGGACCTTCAATCCTGTTCCCTACTTCCCTCTGCTCTGTCAGCCGGGCCCGTGGTGCCAGTCCTCTCCAGCTCGTCGTTGTCCAGGAAGGAGCTGGCGGTGGAGGCGTCACTATGCTCCGTCACGTTGCCCACCTTCATGGGCCGCCCGGCCAGCTCGAAGCCGTTCAGCTGTTCCAGGGCCTTCTTCGCACACTCTGTGTCTGCAAACGAAACGATATGAAGCCATATCCTTTAGATTGTCCAGTTTCACTGTCCATCATCAGCTGGATTGTTTATTGTTTTAATTAACATTAAACACTAAATATATACTACACCAAAATAGTCTAAATACAGAGAACCTTGTGCTAAGCACCATGCAGTGCAGTAGTTATGTTTATAATTTCTTACATATGATTTAAGCATCTATGTGTTCATATGTTTGTTGTTGAAAAATACATCAGCTTAGCCATGGGCTGTTTTTAGCACCATAGTAGCCGTCTGTTGGCGTCCGCTCTCTGGTGCACAGAAAGCTACTTCTATTCTACACCTTCCAACCGACTGATCTGATCTGAGTCGTTCCGGCTTCATTCAAATGCCAGTGTGTATTAGTCTGAAGTAGTCTGTTTGGTGGAGAGCCGATCGTTATGTTGCAGTGAAAATGTGAAATGGCCCCGGACATTGTTATATCAGAAGACAAAAATCATTAGAAATGGCGCAGACTCAACCCAATTACACACAGTTGCGAAACATATCTACTATGCCTACTGCCGCAGAATGACAACTCTTTTACTAGCCCCTTACACCATACCTAGGGTGACTAGATCCAAAGTGTTCATTTGAGGGACAGAAGTATCACTTGTGTGGGACGGGACGGTACACCGTACAGGGGCGGAGTAGCAACTTATTACTTAAAACCTTTGATGTAAACTTTTGATTCTGGCATATTTTCATATAATGCTCAGATTACGAGCCCAATTTTTGAGCTCTGGCTCATGGACTTTACTTATTTTGGTATTTCCATTAACACCTGAATGCAGCCTGACTACTGACCAGTAATGTAAACCAACCAGAATCTCAACTGAGAATACAGGTTCTGTTTCAAGCTCAAATGCAGAGCCACTATTACATAGACTTCAAAGACAAGCACTTTCCTGTTGGACTTTACTTATTTTGGTATTTCCATTAACACCTGAATGCAGCCTGACTACTGACCAGTAATGTAAACCAACCAGAATCTCAACTGAGAATACAGGTTCTGTTTCAAGCTCAAATGCAGAGCCACTATTACATAGACTTCAAAGACAAGCACTTTCCTGTTGTTGTTCTGTAGCTGCTGATGCCCTTTTAGGATGACCAGAATCAAATCCAAACTGTTAATTTGAGGGACAGAAGTATTTGTGTGGAACCAGGGGGACGGGGCGGCGTTAGCAACTTATTACTCAAATGCGTTGATATCATATTCGACCATAGACTTAATGATGCCTATCATTTTATTATTAAACCCCTCTGATCTCACATTTGGTTTTAAATGCAAATTTTGGTCATGGGTAGTATGGCTGACTTGGTACCGTAGTCTAGGGGATATTTCTCATGTTATTTTAACAGACTTAATAATGGGCTACATTTTGCAGGAAAAGGGCAATGAGAGCTTTACAACAGAAAGCCAACTATTAGGGGACTATAGGGCATTTGAACACTGCTAGTCACAATGTGGGACATGGTCTCAATTTGTGAGACGCCTGAAAAGTCCTGGCAATGAGAGACTGTCCCACGCAAAGGGGGACATCTGGTCACCCTAACCATACCACAAAACCCCCTGTTTGTTTTTAGTCTCGTCAGTCACTATGAGTTGGAATAAAAGATGGATATACCCAAGAAGTACTTGGATTCATACACCCTAAAATTATCGCTGGTAATTTGGTGAAATTTGCGGTAATTCAGATTCTGATTTGATGTTTCCGGCCCAGTGACTACAAACCAGGCACTCAAATAAATAACTAGACCAGTCATCCCCCAATAGTGTGGGGACATTCAGACCCAAATGACCCCCACTCTGGTGCCTATACTACAAACTTGACTACAACATGACTTGGGTATCAGTCGCTCCCGAACGGATCATAAACCTGAAAATGTTTATGCTTCCACGCGCTACGTCCAACCAGGGAAACTCCCCCCTGTCAGGTGTAAAGGAGCAACTTGGGCATGAAGGAAGCATGAGTTCAAGTCCGTTGCTCTCCCCATGTCCCCCACTATGTTGGCGGAGGCTCTGGAATATAAATTCCTTGTCATAGAGACACTTGTATCTGAGAAATACAGCAGATATACAATATCTATTATCTATTAATACAGCAGATATACAATATCTATTAGTAACACTAATAATATACATGATGATAAAGTAGGATATAATGTACAGTACCATTCTGAGAGGCTGCAGGCCTTTTCTCTGTTGGATCAGCATAGAGTTTTCCATTCAAGGCTGTCACTGCTGACTCATAGTCATCTGAAAATACACAACAAGTTCTGCTTCCCTTCTGTGTGCAGAAAACAATGTTTTCCTTGCTTAATTTCCCCTCGAGGATCAATAATGTATCAATCAACAAACTCCTCTCTCTAGAGACATTTGGTACTAGGCCGCTTAAAGGCACATTTAAATTCTATTGTTGCTAGGACTCAGAGAACCCTTTCGAATATCCTGTTGGTATATCATAAACTTTTATGAGTTATGTGACAGTCTGCTACTGCTTCTGTATTTGATCACGTGAGATTAGATGATGATCTTAATGAAAGCCTGGAGTGCACAGCTGGTTCACAAACACTGTCAGGACCCATTTGTGGGTCACGGACACATTTATATGGGTCCCTTTATCTTTTTGTTTCCTACATTTTGTTTTTAATTATTAATTGAAAACATTTTCCAAAAACATTCCCAAAAAGTTTGCATTAATTAATACCAAATGAAATGATTTTCCCAAGAAATGTCTTGAATAAATAAAATAAAAATCTAATTTACAGTGAAGTAGTGAAAATAGCCGATCTACAAGTTCAAAACACGGCGTGAAGCGATGTTGCGTGTTTAAGATATTCCAATAATAATTGATATCTTATAAGATTATCCTGTAGTGTGTGATGCAACCAGATTTCATAAATAATTTAATATTTAAAAACTGTAGTGTGAGCCCAGCTTAAATTTAGGACTGAGGCCGATTTTTTTTTAATATAATATATCAAAAATCGGCCTCAGTCCTAAATTTAGTATACTAGCCCTTACCCTTTGTGAGATATTTGCCCCCCTCTTGTGGTCACGGGGGGTACTGCGCCCGGGTGCGTTTTAATTCACTAATACGTTTCATTATTAATCAATGTGTCAAATCGAAAAAAGGGCTCTGTTAAGACCTCCATATTCATATGGTCAATGCCTGTGTGAAAAGTGGGAGTGATTGGTGCAGGCAATGATGAGAGAACGCGCTGTTTCTGACACACACACAGACAGACACACACACAGACATTGACTGAATTATAGTATGATTATACTGTAGATGGCAACCAGAACCCCAAAAGGAAAAAGAGAGGTGGCAGGTTTCACTTGTAGCTGCAGTCTCACCGTCATCTGTCCAGGAGTCACTGGTGTAGCCTGGTTGGTTCTTGTAGCAGAAGAAGGTGTGGGGCAACAGCAGCTTCCTGGCCAAGGAAGCCTGCTCAGCAGTGGGGCTCTTTACATACACCACCTCCACATCTCTGTCTGACTCACAGCCAGCATTACCTCCTTCGGTCTGTAGGGGCACTACACAACAACAAAAACATGAAGGGCAAAACAAACTTTGGGATGAGCCTGTAGGAGGGGCCATTAGGCCATAACATAGGATAAATTAAGGTGCTAGTACCATGTTGTGTAACAACTCTCTGTGTATATCCAGGACCAAGTGTTAGTTAGTTATAGAAACTCTCTAATTTTGTCCTACTGTCAAACTATTGAGCAAAGCATACAAAAATATTTTATTATTATTTCAATCATGAGGGGAGAGTGATGTCTTATGTCTTCTGCACTACGAGCTCTCCATAAGTAGAGTCTATCTCCTCTTCTCCTGTTTCTGTAGTGAGGTGACTTGATGTACAAATACATACCCCCACAAATCAAGAAGTAAACAACCTTCAGAAGCAAAACAAAAAAACATGGCAAACATGAATAGATAGTGATACCTTTCTCTGAGGTTCTGAATGCAGGTGTTGCTTGCGAAGCATGGGTAATATTCCCGTAGTCTTTGGATTTGGAAGATGCCTCTGTCTCAAAGGAAGATTTAGGTGATCCAAATATCTTCTGGTGGCTATTTGTGCCAAACGCAAGCTCGTGAGATCTATCTTCAGTGTCCACATTAGTTTTTAGTTTTATTTTTTTCAGGAATTTGAGGTTCCCCACCTCCTTCCACTCAAACAGACCAAACAGACCTCCACTACTGCTGGTGGTGTTTCCAAACAGACCTCCACTACTGGTGGTGGTGTTGGTGTTTCCAAACAGACTTCCACTACTGGGGGTGGTGGTGTTGGTGTTTCCAAACAGACTTCCACTACTGGTGGTGTTGGTGTTTCCAAACAGACTTCCACTACTGGGGGTGGTGGTGTTTCCAAACAGACTTCCACTACTGGTGGTGGTGGTGTTTCCAAATCCAAACAGACTTCCACTACTGGTGGTGGTGTTGGTGTTTCCAAACAGACTTCCACTACTGGTGGTGGTGGTGGTGTTTCCAAACAGACTTCCACTACTGGTGGTGGTGGTGGTGTTTCCAAACAGACTTCCACTACTGGTGGTGGTGGTGTTTCCAAATCCAAACAGACTTCCACTACTGGGGGTGGTGGTGTTTCCAAACAGACTTCCACTACTGGTGGTGGTGGTGGTGTTTCCAAACAGACTTCCACTACTGGTGGTGGTGGTGGTGTTTCCAAACAGACTTCCACTACTGGTGGTGGTGGTGTTTCCAAATCCAAACAGACTTCCACTACTGGGGGTGGTGGTGTTTCCAAACAGACTTCCACTATTGGGGGTGGTGGTGTTTCCAAACAGACTTCCACTATTGGGGGTGGTGGTGTTTCCAAACAGACTTCCACTACTGGGGGTGGTGGTGGTGATTCCAAACAGACTTCCACTACTGGGGGTGGTGGTGTTTCCAAACAGACTTCCACTATTGGGGGTGGTGGTGTTTCCAAACAGACTTCCACTACTGGTGGTGGTGGTGGTGTTTCCAAACAGACTTCCACTATTGGGGGTGGTGGTGTTTCCAAACAGACTTCCACTACTGGGGGTGGTGGTGTTTCCAAACAGACTTCCACTACTGGGGGTGGTGGTGTTTCCAAACAGACTTCCACTACTGGGGGTGGTGGTGTTTCCAAACAGACTTCCACTACTGGTGGTGGTGGTGGTGTTTCCAAACAGACTTCCACTACTGGTGGTGGTGGTGTTTCCAAACAGACCTCCACTACTGGTGGTGGTGGTGTTTCCAAACAGACTTCCACTATTGGGGGTGGTGGTGTTTCCAAACAGACTTCCACTATTGGGGGTGGTGGTGTTTCCAAACAGACTTCCACTACTGGTGGTGGTGGTGTTTCCAAACAGACTTCCACTACTGGGGGTGGTGGTGTTTCCAAACAGACTTCCACTACTGGGGGTGGTAGTGTTTCCAAACAGACCTCCACTACTGGGGGTGGTGGTGTTTCCAAACAGACTTCCACTACTGGTGGTGGTGGTGTTTCCAAACAGACCTCCACTACTGGTGGTGGTGGTGTTTCCAAACAGACCTCCACTACTGGTGGTGGTGGTGTTTCCAAACAGACCTCCACTACTGGTGGTGGTGGTGTTTCCAAATAGACTTCCACTACTGGTGGTGGTGGTGTTTCCAAATCCAAACAGACTTCCACTACTGATGGTGGTGGTGTTTCCAAACAGACTTCCACTACTGGGGGTGGTGGTGTTTCCAAACAGACTTCCACTACTGGCGTTGGTACCAAAGACTGAAAATATACAATAATACATAATATTACACTACTGGTACACAATACTATACAACTGGTGCACAGTAACAAAAGTAATACACCACTGGCAATTTATTGTCACATTACAGGTTTACAGGTGTAAAACAGTGAGTGAAATTAAGCCCCATCGTTTTTATTATTTACATAAGAGAAAGGTATGAAGAAGAAGGGGGGTTCAGTTTGTAACTTATCTACATATCACATGTATATAAATATAAACCTAACTTCAAGTAGTTGATGTGAACCACAACCTGACACAATAGAAGTGTTTTCATGTTGTTATATTTTGAACAACACAATAATATATTTGGGACTCTGACTCTGACGTCACTGTCCAGTACATTTCTGCAAAGTGTGTAGTCATGTACATGGAAAAACATGTCTGGACATACAGTACAAACAAAAACAGACTTACCAGGAGGTTTTGACAGGCCTTTTCTGCCAGCCTGGTAGTCATCAAGACGCAACTCCTTGATAGATAAATTAGATTAGATGGGTATTTTCTGTGGCATTGGCATGGCAATTCCATAATATACCGTAGGCAGAATAAGTGCGGCATCGTGCAGATTGCATCATTATCAGCTAATTAATAAAATAAATCTTGTATGTAATCTTATATTTTGACCAGATTCAATATGTTTTGGCAGTGTTTAAACAAACGTAAATGCGTGTTTGTGATGTGTTTGTTAAAAATAGCATAATCAAGACGTCCTGACTCCTGACACAGCCTAGGCATGTATTGTTAGAGCAGCCAAGAGAGGCTTTAATTATTGATCATACAAATTACATTTTGTTTGGAATTGGAAAGTAATTCAATCTAATTTACTCATTGTGTAATTTTGTACCTCAAAATTGCTTATTTTACTGAAATAGATCATTTGTTAACATAACAGATACATTTGACTAGCTGTAGGAGGCTAGAGGGGTGCATGTCCATATAATGTAACCCTGTGACTTTTACAAATAGCTTGTCTCATCACAAATACTTTTTGTTAAGATGGGAGTCCTTCAATAATATCTATATAATGCTATAGTCAGTCAGTCAGTGACCAGGTACACCACCTAAAACCATACCTAAATCTCTGAAATGTGCTCTCCTCAAATAGGGGCAAAAACATAATCTCTCACAATCTGCCATTTACAAATAAAATACAAACAATATGCTTTAGGAAGCACAGGCTTCCTCTGCTTTGTCAATTACAGCATTCCCATACAAGATAAAATACTTTCGAATGAAAAAATAGCAACCCCATCTAATATCACGGCCACAGCTAGGTCAAAAACTACACAATCACATATACAATACATGAAGGGTGAGAGTGGAGGGGCTACTTACGTTGAATTTGAGGGTGGTGCCAGGTTGTTGGGTGGAGGATAAACCAGACACGCTAAAAAGAGAAATGCAGGTTCCACCAAACAGGCTGGAGGTGGTGTTGGTGTTTCCAAACAGACCTCCACTTCTGGCATTGGTACCAAAGACTGAAAATATACAATAACACATAATATTACACTACTGGTATGTAAAATGTTAAATGGTGCATAGATTGTGCATTACATTCACCAATTCACACACCGATGGCGGTGGAAAACATGCGAGGCACCAACCTGCTGTCTTGCTCAAGGACACTTTGACAATAACTTTGAGGGAGCCTGGGAACCTCACGGTTTTCCCATCCTGCTGTTCTACCGGCTACTCTACCCTGAGCCAATGCTGCCCGTAATAGTACACAATACTACACAACTGGTGCACAGTAACCACTGGCACTTTGTCACATTACGTAAAACAGTGAGTGAAATTAAGTTTCTGTGTAAGCTCCATCATTTTTGTTATTTACATTACATTTACATGGTATGAAGAAGAAGGGGGGATAGAGGGTGAGAGCAGATATCTACTGTAGCTGTAGCCTACATGTTATGCTATGGACGTTAGTTAAGGTGCGAGAAAAAAATCAGCACGTTTACATGGGATTAAGATGCAGGTACATTTAGGGAGAACAAAAAAAGTCACTGTCCCTGCATGGTATAATCTACAGGTGGGTCTAAGAGAAAGAGAAAAAGTCCAAGACCAGCCTGTGATGACAGGCCGTGATCATGCCTTGTTCAGCAGCCTGACGGTAGCCGGGTGGAAGATGTTCATGAACCTGGTGGTGTTGGCCTTGATACTGCAGCGGTAGGATTCCTTTCCCAGCCGTGGTCGTTGTAGGGGTTTGAACAGTTTGTGGCTGGGGTGGTGCCTGTCCTTGATGATGCACTGGGCTTTGACTACACACCACTTCTTGTACTGTATAGTTCATGGACCATGGGGAGCTTGCCTCCCATTATGTGCCCTGCCACCAACCGCACCACTCAATGTAGGTTTTTCTTTTCTCTGGCAGCACAGTTTCCGTATCAGGCCATAACACAACCTAATCGATCGCTTTCTCTTGTCCCACCACCTGACGGTTTGACATTGAGTATTGTATCCAGTCGCACATGCGTGGGTGTAGCTATATCTCAGAGCTTTGTGTCAAGCGTTGCTGGGACAACGGTGTTGAATGCTGAGCTGTAGTTCACGAACAGCATAAATAATACATATTTCTCCTACAGCTTATTGTCCACTCATCCATATGTGAAATGACATTTAGAGTTTACGCTAAGGTAGTTTGGTTAACACCCCAAACGCCTGGGGTTATTTAATCCATTAAATCATAGCGCCCAGCGATTTATAGCAGTGGAGCACTTTTAGCGACGGACCGGATGTTATCCCGGATGTGGCTGAATTGGATGGAATGATTTAGACCAAGAGTTATTCACGTTTTAAGATTTTCAATCTCGTCAGCTAAAATCACCTAAATGATAGGGCGGAGAACATTGACGTCATCTCATATCCCATTCTGTCCGGTGGATTGCCCGTATGACTTAAAACTGATTAAAACGTGGATTAAACAATGAAAACATAACTCGGGCAACTCGCTAATCGCAGGGAAAGTGTTCTATAATTAATTAACTCGAGCAACTCCTGAATAGAAGTCAAAGTGTTAAAAACATTTGGTTTAACCACCAACGTGCCCATGTGTGTTCCATTAATCTACTCTATTTCAAATATCGCTTTGGCAGCAAAGAAATTGTCTTCTGACTTTCCCAATCTACTGTTTACTACGATGGCTCGTTGACCAAACATACATGGAAAATATTAATCTCACCTCTCTCTATCTCTTGGCAAGTTGTCTTCAGGATGTTGTCTAGTTTGTCTCTCAGACCAGACACAGCACCCTGCACATACGTGAAGGAACGTGGCGGATGTACAACAACACTGGGTAAGACTGGAGACCCACTGGAATTGTTGAGAGACTGGTAACTCTGGACAAAGAAAAGCAGAGACACAGACCAGTAGACAGGGATGGAAGAACAAAATCCAAATCAATAGATTAGTACTTTGATTAAAACTGGTATTCTTGTTTTCTCAGCTAGTTAACACATTTCAAGCCGAGGCCGATTCTAAAAACGCCTTCTGTGTGTGTGTGTGTGCTTGCGAAATTCTGTGCAATATCTTTCACTATCGGTAGCCGCCAAATATGGCGAAGACGCTGTTATTTGTACCCCTGAAGGGTGTGTGGGTATTTGTTCGGGATTTGCTGATTGCATTCTGTACGGCACCTTGTAAATATTTGTGTCCTTGTATTTGTATCTCTTATGTGGACATAAATAAATGATTAAAATGTGTGCGTGTTGAATGTCAATAATATGGGTCTGAATGTGTCTTATGACCTTTTGTTTCATTGGACCACTTCACCACTTTTCAACCTATCTTCATATTGGTCCTCACTAATGTTCATGACATCGTGACATCATCATATAGGCAAAAAGAAATCGGAAAGATATTTAGATTTGTATCCATTTTCGCATTGCAACTTTTCAGGAATAGAAAGCCTGCAGTTTCTATTAGCTTGGATCCCCATTCGATGATGTCACTGGTGGACAGGTTTCTGAACTGCCCACAGCCCTCCTATGAGACACAGACTGAGTAGAAAGAAATCGTGGTATTCAATAATGAACATTAGTGAGGACCAGTTTTATGAAGGTAGGTTGAAAAGTTACTAAACCCAGCACTAATAACAATAATAATTCTAACAATAATAATCTATCTCATACATTTTTCAAAACAAACCTTCATAATTAGTTTCAATTTATCATAAAATTTGATGATGTTGGAAAAGTGAAAGTTGTCTGTGGAACCTGAATGAAATAGATCATGTCATCTGTGTTGGACAGCTCCTCCAGCTCAGCATGTCTCCTCTCCAGCTTAGCTATCTCCTCCTCCAGCTGCTTCAGGAGTTCCTCAGCCTGAGCCACAGTACTCTTCTCCTGGTTCCAAATCAGTTTTTTAACCTCACTGCGACTCCTCATAATGGAGACAATCATCTCAGAGAAGATATTGTCACTGGCCTCCACGGCTTCTCTTGCAGAAGTCTAGTTAACACAACGAGACACAATGACACACACACACACACACACACACACACACACACACACACACACACACACACACACACACACTGTTAATTATATTTTACAAATATTTTAAAGTGAAGTGAGGGGCGCTCTTATCATCGTACATCATCATGACGTAACATGTCGATTTGCTCAGACACATATGACGTACATTCTCCATTCATTGTCAATGGGAATTTAACAAAAATACAAATTTGCTAGAAACACATATGACGTAAATTATCCATTCATTGTCAATGGGAATTTAACAAAAATACAAATTTGCTAGGAACACATATGACGTAAATTATCCATTCATTGTCAATGGGAATTTAACCTTTGTGTAGGAATAACCATGGATAACCATACATGGAGACGACTGGATCATCACCTAGATCTGCATAATTCGGCCAGCAAATCTACATCTGACCTCAAACCTCAAACCCGTAGATCTCCATATATGGAGCTGACCTGTTCTGACATTCCATATGTTGATCCTACCACACCCATCCTTCCTGTTCTGACATTCCATTATGTTGATCTGACCTCATCAAACCCTGTACACTCAAGACACTCTCCATATATGGCCAGTATGGCGTCTTACTGGTGGTAATAATAATAATAGTATTATGAATGTCTCTGTATTATTAGTTTACGTGCAGAAGTTTGCAGGGACAAAATTCTGTCAATAAATACCCAATAATTGGTAGTCTCATTAATATTAATATAGCATCACCACCTTATCTCTATCCACAGTGAATAACACAATATCAGGAACTATAAGCTCACCTTCAGGATCTCTATGGCCTGTCTCACGTCTATAAGTTCTTTATTTCTCTCCTGTATCTTCAGGTGGACATTTTGCTGACTCAACACCAGCTGTTTCTGTGAGAAGTTTGAATTGGAAGAGTTTCCACAAATAATATGAAGTCAACAGTGTCAACTAGAACTCCAAAATATGACAAGAAATATAATTAGTGAAATGTCACATCATTCTTCTTTGTTTTTCATTGGGTCCAAAATGCCTGTACTTCTGTGGTACTTTTTATTACTTGTTGTAGATCAATGCCTAAGTCAGGTTCAGATTTATTTATTTGGGTTTATACAGAAGGCAATCAAATAATGAATTAACCCCAATAAAAGACAACCTGATTTCTGCTTTGAATTAATGCTTCCTCATGATAATAATCTTTGAAACATTAACTAATATCTTGTCGAACAAGTGATTGCGGTCCTACCTGTTTCTCAGTCATCTCTGCTGCAGCTGACACGGTGTCGTGACCCTTATGTTCATCCATGATGCACAGATAGCAGATAGACTGCTGGTCTGTGCGACAGTACACCTCCAGCAGCCTGTCATGACTGGAGCACATTTTCTCCTGCAGTCGGGCCGTGGCTGGGACCAGCTTGTGCTTCTTCAGAGCAGGAACATTGTAGTGAGGCTGGATGTGAGTCTCACAGTAAGAAACCAGACACACCAGACAAGACATAAGGGCTTTGTGGCATGTGGTTCCAGAGCAGAAATCACAGGCCACATCTGCTGGGTCGGCGTGGACCAGAGCAGCAGAGGGAGAACACTTCTGACCTTCTGGAGGATTCCTCACTTTTTCCACAATCTGGAAGTCAAAAGTATTGGACTCACTGACGATGACAAAGACATAACAGGCAGCTTGAGATTAATGATTCACACTGAAAACTTACTTGCTCACCAGTTTCAATTGAAACGGGCCCCCCCCCTCTCTCTCTCCACCCTGGGCAAGACCTACGCTGAAAAGACTATAATTTGTTTGGGCGGATGTTGCAGGAAGTGTTGTGACCAGGCTTTTCTTTTCGCAGATAAGTAAGCCTCGGACCGAGGCTACTCTCTCTCTCTCTCTCCCATGATGTTAAGTTACACAAAACTATTTGTATAATCAATAGGCCTGTATCTATCAACAGAATAATTATGTCATAGGTGGGGGGGCCTCATATTTGGTCTTGAAACGGGCCTCCAGATTCCTAAGGCCGGGCCCTGAACGACTAGGACTACCTCAACCTTTTTTTTCCTCCCTGGAATTAAAACGTCTGGGTTTCCGAGGCTAACCTCAATCTTACAGACTAGTACATTTTCAAATCCAGAATTAGGTCATTATAGACAGTGGTCTATATGCATCAGACACTAGGTCAACAATCTGGTCGTGGTGAGCAAAATACAAATACACACACACACACACACACACACACACACACACACACACACACACACACACACACACACACACACAATACCACCACTTACTGCAATTACCCTTCACCACCACCAAAATATTTGCTCATTTTAATTCCCTCACCTCAGCCATCATATTGTTCTTCTTCAGATTAGGCCTGGGGCTGAAACTCTCCCTGCACTCAGGACAGATGCAGTCTCTGTTCTGGTCCCAGTAACCCTCAACACAACTTCTACAGTAGCTGTGACCACAAGGTAGAGTCACTGGTTCCTTTAAAAGGTCTAGGCAAATAGAACAGCAGAACTGATCTCGGTCCAGAGTAACTCCTTGCTGTTGTTGCGCCATTTTGATTTACTAATCACATCACTCTGTGTACTCACACTAGCCTCGATACTCAGGCTTTCATTTCGTCTATAAAATAAGTTTCGTTTTCTCGGAACAGACGTGCGTCATCAATGCCATAGCCGAGCACGTTCTGGGGTAGGGCAGTTGGCCAGTTGCTATGTATTTTATTGAGTCTGACTATTTCATTTCATTTCATTTTAGAGAGAACTAGGTGAATGCCTTTTAGTTTTTGTTTGTTTGTTTGTTTGAGTGACAGCCATCTGTGTACATTACGGGTGCGGAAATGCGCACCGGGAGCGCACTCGCCTAGTTTGCATTGCACAGTGCGCTCAGTGCGCTATTTCCGAACGCGCCCGCACACTGAATGGGAAACTGGAATTTTACTGCCATCTGCTGTCCAATAAATGGATGTGGGTCTACTTTCCTTTCCTTATGCGGCTTGGTTGGTACTAATTTGCTGTAATGTGGAGGTGTGAAAACAAACCAAACGTAATAAACATAAAGTCAGTTAAACATTATCCGTCTTGCAGAAAACACACTTTCAGTTCATGTGAAATACTAAGGATAATTTATGTTATTTAAATTAAAACCTGGTTTATTTATTTGCAATGCTAAACGTCAAATCCCATAATGCTTCGCGATCTCCAAAGCCAGGTGGGTGCACGCCCTCTATGGGTGCACGCCTACGCATCATAAACCCATCCATCGAGTGACTGACTGTAATCCGCACTAGTAGCTAAAGCTGAATCCTGTGCCGTTTAAACCTTACTGTTTGTTAGCTGGTGTTTTGCATTGAATACAGCAAAAATGGACAACTCCGGGAAGGAAAAGGAAGCGATTCAACTAATGGCTGATGCCGATAAGAAAATCAAGTCATCTGGCTCTCTCATGGGAGGGATGTTTGGAGGGTAAGGGATCATTGCACCAAACAAGCAGCTACTGTAGCTCTCTGGTCAAATGTTAGCATAATACGCTCGATCATGACAAGCTACACAGACAAATTTTCAGTGTTGTTTTCTGTGCACTTGTGAGATTTGACAAATAGGTGTATGTACAAATAGGTGGCTGAGCTGTATATTGCATTATATGATTACAGGGAGACGTTTTATGAGATCAATGAATGAGCCTGGGTAGGCAGCAGCTGCATCATGGTCATGTAAACAAAATGGTTTATGCATGTCAGACTCGGCCATATTTGAGATGACTATGAAGCTGTAACTGATGCGAACCTACATTAGTAGCCTGCACCGCCACAATTATAAAATGGCAGTGGAAAAACAGGCTTGACACATCTCTTGAAGGACTAATACAAATGGGGGTGCAATGGCTTTGTTTATGTGTGTAAGGTTTGTAAACACATGCGTAAAACAGACCTACTACATTGATTTATGACTGGGTTAAGAAATCCCATATGTTCTATCTACAAATCAAACCCTTTAAGAATGTTTAAAGCAATCTTTAGATTGAGCCTTTAATCACTATTTGCATGGTTTTACGTGTTGAAGTCAGTAAGTAATTTTTGGTGAAGTAGCAAATACATGATCTGATGTTAACCTACATGGTTCCCTTTCAAAATTGTAGGTAAATACCCCAATATATCCAGGTTTTATTTGATTTGCAAACATTTCATGATAACATGCAATTTATAATAATAATAATAATATAGATACAGTATTAATAATGACTGTATTCATGAAGAGTAAAGGTAAAATAATGAATGCATGCAAGAATTGAACCGCAGTGAGTAAGATGCATCCAAGGACAAAACCTAAAACAGCCAGTGGCTCCGTGACTCAGTGTTTAGTTTTCCAACCCTCAGTGGTAGGTGACCCAGATGATGCTGTTGTCATGGGGTATTGTGCTTATTCACTCTGGACTCTGGAGGACCTTTAGACAGACTGTGCACAGTGGCCAGGCAGCTGCAGCAGTGATGTCTACTATCCTGATTGGATGACAGCTTCAGAGGGCTCCCAGGGGGTTCCCTGTTTGATGATAAAGCCACAGTGAGATTTACAGTGATGAATATTGACAGGCAAACAAGCTTGACGTTAGTGTGAATTGTTGTGGGCCGAGAAATAAGCTATTGTTAAAATATGTGTTTGAGTGTGTTTCCTTTCTCTGTTTTCTTTTTGAGTAGCGGACCGCACAAAGTCGAAGAGGCCTGTGAGATGTACTGCAGAGCAGCCAACATGTTCAAGATGGCCAAGAACTGGACCGGTATGATATGATGACGCCTGTATTGTTGTCACAAACACATCAAGTTGTAATTATCAGTACATTTAATCAAAATAGTAAGTTCCAAAATACAGTACCAGAGAGATCGTTGCAGTTAGTGATGCACCGAATATTCGACCGCAGAAAATATTCGGCAGAAAATGGCTAAAAACGCATTTTCGGCCTATTCGGTTTCGGCCCGAATAGGCAGAAAATATATCACCGAATAGTGTATGCAATTAATGCATTCAAAAGAGCTGAATAAATGTTTTATGGACCCATAATAGTGATTATTATTTAAGTTAAGTTTTGCCACAACCATTTATTTTGCCATAAATCAGGTAGCTTTAAGGTACGGCCATGACAGCAATGGTAGGAAAAAAGATGTATAATATTAATCATATTCGGATATTCGGTTTCGGCCAAGAATTTCCCTTTCGGTGCATCCCTAGTTGCAGTAGTTCATTTCATGGGAAGAGTTACAATACGGCGACAGCCAGACGAATTTCCGGAAGTGCATTATTTGTCAATGGGACCCGGCAACTACTGGTGATAGAGGCGATAGCAGGCGAACAGGCGATGGTTGAAAAGTGGGTGGAGGGATGTCAGCCGAAAAGATAAAAATAATTCATCTTTTGGGCGACGTCGCCCGGCGATAGTGGGCGATTGGGCGATAGCCAATGAAATTCAAGCGACGCTCGCCGTTGGTCTCCCGCTGTTAAAATGTACTGTCACTGTTTGAGCAATTTTGAACATGCCTCAACTTCCTCAAGGCACACAAGGCATTGGACATGCATTATGTCCAATGTAAGCTATCTCCGTACATGCATGTACATATCGTATGAAGCTGCGATAAGCAATTTCTGACCAGCAGTAAGTGGAATTCAAATCGTATTAATGGAAAGTTAGCAGTTTGTGAACAATGCTGCATAAATCACAGTTTGGTGATCAGTGGTGAATAGTACCGACTATACAGGTAAAATACCCTGCATCAGCAAACTGGCTTCTGTCATGTCGACTAGCATTTTTTGGCCAAATGGAAATACTGGAAATGAAAAAGAAATTCTTAAACTTTAAGTGCAAAACAAACTACTTTGCAGCATTATTATTATCACTATTATTATTATGCTTATAGATTGTAATCTACTATGTGTAGCTACTATACAACTTTCACATTATGGTTTTACTTTTACACTTTGGTCCCTTGTAACCTTGAAAATGCTGTTTGACAAACCGTCAAAAAGTAATCGGTCGATGTGTACAGCAGTAAACTGTTCTGTGGGATCATTATCATCTTATTACATTTACATGATTTACAAGGAATCATTTGTTTTGTTTTTATCACCAGCTTCATAACCTCTTCTGTGTGTTCTGTGTCCAGGTGCTGGAAATGCTTTTTGCAAGGCGGCTCGCCTGCACTTGCAACTCCAGAACAAACATGACTGTGCCGTCAGTTACATCGATGCAGGAAACGCTTTCAAAAAGGCAGACCCCAATGGTGAGATGAGAAGTTTCCTCATTACATTTATGTCTAGACCACCTCCTCACATCACATAGGTTTTTAATTGAATAGATTTGTGTACGATACTGACATTCTAAAATGTATTTGTTGTACAGTATATATATGTCGTATAAATCCTAGAATACAAAAATATATAGAGTAGGACATTTTTCAGTTGTGCTGCAGTTACTTTTGTTGTACATGGTTTGTGTTCATTCATAGGCATTAGAAAGTAGTGCATTTCAGTGCAATAAAATCATTGTTGGGTTAAACATAACATGACCAACAGCGTATAAAACATACATAGTAGAGAGAAATAAAATAAAATAAGTTACAACATAATACAGCCTTAAATCATTATAAAATCAGCATTGTAATGTTCAAATAAAGTGCTAGACGTGTCATAATGATCATTTCATAAAGGGGATAGTTATTATTGGCTGTTACTCGGTCTATGTAAACACATGATGTGGCCAAAACAAGTTTAAGAAAATGCCAGGTCACAAGGACAGCCTTGCTCACCTTTCTCAGCTACATTGGCAGAATCTCTGTCCACCCAGAGTGCCTGGACCTATATACAGGTTTATCTTTCCATAGACAAACATTAAAAATCACACCCGTGTGAAGTGAGGGGCGCTAATATATTAAAGTCTAACTCATGTTGATTAGGTGATGTAATGGTGATGTAAAACAAACGGTGCAAACAACACAGGTTTGATTTTTTTAGATATCTTTTTGACATTACTCTTTCTCTCTCCTGAAACAATTTCGGATGGTTTTCATTTTCTCCCAACTTCAAACTATTCTCAATTCCCCCCATGTGTACTATGGTTCTTGTCACTGCTAACCTCCACCGTTGGCTTGGGCCCTCTGTCACTTGACAGGGAGGACAATGACAGTGGCACTGCTGAAGAGAAGCAAATTTACAAAAACCCAACAATTCCCCCATGAGCAAGGAAAAACTCCCCTTCAATGGGAGGAAATCTCAAACAGAACCTGTCTCTGTGGGCGGTCATCTTCCCTCTTCCCTGACAGATTGCTTACTAGCATCTTTGTGTCCCGTCCTCCCTCTCGCAAACCAAACAATGACTAATAATAAGCCATTGTCTATGGAAACTGTAGGCAAGGGATGGTGCGAGAAAACACAAAAGAATTGTGATTGTGGACAAATGGAGAGGGAGAGAGTAGGTGAGAGGAGCTCAGAGATTCAGAGGAGGTCCCCTGGTGGTCTGAGCATATTGCAGCAACGTAACATAATTGTTAAATTAGGACATTCAGCCACAGACTGCAGATACCAGCCTGTGACCTCGTTATCAGGCAAAAACGTTGTCTTCCGTTTTTCAGTCCATCTCACCTTACTGGTGGAGAGCAAGTGATGAATGTGTTGAAGATGTTGCTCTTCATTTGGATCTTGTTTTCAATTGATCCCTGTACTGTTTGTCCCCTGTGCTGCTTTGTTTATTGCTCTGTCTCTGAAGTGTGCGTCTGCTATGCAGAATGCATATGTGGCCTTTAATACCCACCCCCCACCTCCATCGGCAGCAGATCAAGTTTTGTCATAGGAGATTGAAGGAAGATGCTGTGGGGCTTTTATTCTATAACCTCTGTTTGTCCCTACTAGATCACAGGGCTCTTTCGTAACACTGTATTACAAGTTTATCCAGTATATTCTGCCTTTATGTCCAGTGAAGAGATGAACAGTCCTTTGGTTTAAAATTATAGTTCCATTTCTGTGTTTTAAGTCACACTTTCAGCGTGGCATTAAGTGCTGTGCTGCACCCGACGTCCCTATTTTGGGCATGTCATTATAGGTAAACCCCATACAAAACTCTTGTCGGTCCGTACATACGCCTCACTGGGTTAACCAATCGGTCCAATGGGTCTGATTTGAACAAAGCTAACCAATGCAGCATGTCTTTAACTGTGCCCTCCTCTTCTCTTAATGCGGCCAATAGAGGCAATCAAGTGTTTAAATGCAGCCATCGATATATACACAGACATGGTAAGATGCATGCAGACAGACACAAACTAGCCATTCTGCCTATGTTGCATATCTTCATTCTTGTTCATTTAGCCTTCGCTTTTCTTGAATGGTGTGCACATCTGTTTATTGTTGTGCTGACAAGATACCTTTCCCTATGACCAGAATCCTCTCGCAAAATCTAAATATTCTAATAAAGAAATGTCAATATTAGGCCACCTGCATTATTGTGAACATGTTTTACAGATTTGAGTC
This sequence comes from Protomyctophum bolini, assembly GCF_963924005.1. Classification (NCBI taxonomy): domain Eukaryota; kingdom Metazoa; phylum Chordata; class Actinopteri; order Myctophiformes; family Myctophidae; genus Protomyctophum; species Protomyctophum bolini. Next base: position 24,783,858 of record NC_137880.1, read on the forward strand.
ATCTCTAGAGATGTGTGTAGTGTAGCATGCCATTATGTCACCTGTCAGTCACACTGCAGCAGCAGTACTACTTGAGGGTTGCGTGGCGCCTCTGGGTTAGTAAAGATTTTTCCCTCCATCTCCAGGGAAGGTTCACCATCGCAGCCAAGCACCACATCAGCATCGCAGAGATCTACGAGTCCGAACTGGTGGATATCGAAAAGGTGGGTGTTTGTGGGTGGATGTGTTACGTAGGAGTGTACCTCCTTTATGTGACTGCGCGTGTACAACAGTGGTTTTCAACCATTTTCATATCAATGCCCATTATTTATTCTGCATTTGAGCCACAGACCACCATTTGATGAGATTTAGCCTCATAGACCCAAGACTAAAGAATTTTGTCATCTTTTGATATGATTTTCTCCACAATTCCATGCTGTGTTGATGTGGTACCATAGGAGAGATAACAGGCAAACGTTGATCAAAATAACAATTATTTTACATTCTCTAATTGTGTAGACTTCTTGTAATTTAAGTAATGCAGATGAAATGTAACCAATTTGGTTTAATTTTACACTCAAGAGTTAAAGATCTATAAGGGCCCATTTGTTTACCAACTTACCATCATTTCGGCACCACCTGGAACCCCCTCAAGGACCACTGGTGGTCCCCAGACCACTGGTTGAGAACCACTGGTGTACATTGACAATCAAATGCACGAGTTGTTTGTATGCATGATGCCACCCTGTGTCATGCTTACTGCACATGCACAGTATGGTGTTTGTACTGTAATCATGAAATTAGTCTTAATCAGTCATGGTGAGTGATTAATATGGGAGTGGTTAAACTTGTTAATCTGAAGGATCTCTTTAAAGTTCATCTTCCTTTTTTTTTTTACAGGCCATTGCACATTATGAGCAGGCAGCAGATTATTACAAAGGAGAGGAGTCAAACAGGTACCATTTCTGCTCCACACCACAGAAATCATTATAGCGTTAAAGCAATAGGAAATACTGTACTACATATTGTACTACAATAATAATAATAATAATGTACAATAAGGGATGGATATACAGAATAGACAAATTATATTGATCTCTTTACATGTTTTCAATATTGTATTAAATGCATACAATTCTAAAGTCTAAATATAGAATTGCACTGAAACATAAGCGATGCTTCTCATTCTCTGACTGCTCGCTGTGCGCTCCTCTGTCCTGTCCAGATGAATGTTGAATAGGTTTCGTACTAAGTGGCGAGGCATGGGACTGGCTATCTTAAGGATCTTTTCCAGTTGTCACTACAGTATCATTGAGCTTCCTCTTTATGTCATTAGTGTCAGCACTCATTATTCCTCTGCCAGCCACTCTAAAGCCTGATTCATACTGTGTCCTACAACGGAGTATAAATTAGGCATAATGTGCTTGTACTGTAGCGTTATGACACAGATGAACATACAGCAACAGCGATTTATGCGCAAATTGGGCTGTTGTCTTCACGTCAAAAACGGAGCGAGGTACCAAGGAGTCCTGGGACGAGGCATGCTGTAGTAGAAGTTGTTGTACAGTCTTTATACTAAACCTGAAAACACGATGGAGGACAGAGGAGTCATGCCTAATGTTTACTTAATCCTAGGATCATGTGGTCAGGAATAATGTGACTTTCAGCTGAACAATGTGATGCATTGATGATACCAAGACATGACTTTCTTTTGTTTGCAACACAGCAGGTCACATAACCTTGTTTGTCCAAAACATTTCAGGAAATGGAAAAAAGAACCTGTGTTCCAATGGATCCAATGTAGTTATTATTTAGTCACAAGCTCTTGTTAATACTTTTCATTGGTTAAATATTTATAAAAGCCCACAGTCAGACATTCAACTTTCAACCTGATCTCCCTATTTTGGTCTTGCAATTATCTTGAAAACATTTTCAACATCGATTATTTTAAAGAGTAAAACAGCCAATCCACAAATTCACAACACATTGTGATGCAGTGCCTCGTGAGCTTGTAGATTTTTTTCCTGTGACACTGTCAATCGAGAAATATACATACCGTAAATAGATTAAATATGGGCATACAAGGTTTCTGCCTGACGGCAACTATATGCTTTGAGTCCAGTTTCTCAATGTGCCCTGTCTTTTGTCTTAGCTCTGCCAACAAGTGTCTGCTGAAGGTGGGTGCCTACAGCGCTCAGTTGGAACAGTACCAGAAGGCCATTGAGATTTATGAGCAGGTAGGTCTGACCACTCTAGTATTATTTTTGTACTTTGTGAGCCGATCGGCACAGCTTGCAAGAGCTAATAATGCGTATTCTTTCTGCTTGCGTGACGTCTTTGTTTTGCGTTTGTGCAGGTCGGAGCCAACACTATGGACAACCCACTACTGAAATACAGCGCAAAAGAGTACTTCTTCAAAGCCTCCCTGTGTCATTTTATTGTGGACGAACTGAACGCTAAGGCAAGTTCTTGCCACCAGTATGACTTGTTAAATGATTCTGTGATTTATTAAATTGTGGACATAGTTAAGCAACCATAGAGCGATTGAGTGATAGAGGGCAGAACCCATGTGAAACAGAACGGAATTAGAGTACGTAACTCACTCCCAGTATGATGAGAAGTGACCAAGAAATAGGTAGAGGAATATCATGCATTATCATGCATACATTGTGTTTATCTTTTTTTTTACCCCAGCCTTGACAGTGCACTTTGATTACTGCTCTGCAGTATGGCCGAGTGCAGACAAAAAACATCTGTGTAAGCTTCAATTAGCTCAGAATAAAGCTGCAAGCTTGCCCTTGACTGCACTGTCCATTGGGTGTGAGCGAGGCAGAATACTGAGGAATTGCATGTCAGTCTCTCATGGCTCAGTAGAGGAGAGGTTGGCATACAATTAGTGTTTCTTTAGGTATTCTTTTCATAGTAAACAATCAAGCTTCGAAGTAAATGTTATTTATTTGATGGGTTGTGATGCTTAGTTTTCTTTTTACGGTACTTACTGTTTTTATTAAGACTGTTTCATGTTTTAATATGTTTTGTTATATGTGAGTGAAGATTTTTTTATTCATTTGTTGTGGACCCCAGGAAGAGTAGCTGCTTGCTTTTATGGCAGCTAATGGAGCTCTGAGTAAAGAATAAAAGAAGAATTTTGGTTTGTGTAGTTGTCTTGCCATGATGTAACTCAATGGTTACTACTAAAAAATCTATAATCCAAATTCTCTGACACTGCTTTAAGCATTCTTCAAAAATACCAGATTCACAACATTTCACATTGAGACATGTTATGAGGTTGTAGATATTTCCGTTATTCGACCACGTTGCGGCAAGGATATGATTCCTGTGTTTGCTGTCGTGTCTATCTTTCCCGTCACTCTTCGATGTCCTGTTCCAGTAACACAGGAAACACTCCATAAAGAAATCTCTGTCTCCACAGATCGCCGTTGAGAAGTATGAGGAGATGTTTCCAGCCTTCTCAGACTCGAGGGAATGCAAGCTGTTGAAGGTACCTAGCTGTTCATACTTAACATAAGGGTGTGTTTGTTTTGTACTTTAACTCTATGACGATGTCTGTTCGTCTGTTTGTAGTGGTGTCCGAATTAATAGTTATAATTATTATACCATATAGTGGAATCATCTGAGGTAGGTGGGTTGGGAGTGGCTTATTGTAGGTATCAGCCGGTAACACACAGGAGTCTGTCCCCGTAACAATGCGCTAGACCTCTGGGAGGTGGATTGCTGAGGTGGTGGAGGGCCGCACCTGCCATCAGCTGCCAGTACTTCCCGCACAACATGTTGCACCCAAGCTGTGCTACTACTCATACACTGAGTTGGCGGTGACCAGTATCGAACCCATGAACTTGCGGTCCAAAGACGAGAACTCTACTGACTGAGCTATCCAGACATGAATGATCTGAACCCACAATGTATTGTCCTGAAATAAAACTGCCAGCGTTGTTCTGGCACATTTCATGAACACTCATGCTTTTAAACTATGGTATTACATTTCAAGTGTACACAATGTACACAAACATACACACAACAACATAACACATTTATTTTTAGCCCTACTAATGAGAGCAGGTTGGTCGGCTAATCTACATTTCCTGTTTTGCAGAAACTCCTGGATGCCCATGAGGAACAGAATGCGGAGGCATTCACGGACGCGGTAAGTCTGTGAGAGTTGTGCAGTTTTCCAACCTAAAACTAGGTCTCGTTTACATCACTCATAATAACACTCCTGACCATGAGTCATTGGCTACGTTTACATGAGCAGTTAAATCCCCTTTTCATTCTGAATAGAAGTTCAATCCTATTAAACGTTGTTATGTAAACACCTACAAAAACTTACATCCGAATGAAAACGCTCGATGCGATCTAAAAACCATTCCGATGTCACTGGCTGGATTACTCCGATTTTCAATGCGATTGAAAGAAATTTGACTCATGTATACACTGCTTCGGATGTAAATTCATTCTGGTCTTTCTGAGCATGCTAAGGCGCTCATATCCAAGGCGCGCCGTCGGCGCCGAGGAGTTTGCACATAGAGCGCGTTATTTCGTTCCTTTTTTCAGATCCGAAATCCACAAAAAAAAACGTGGAGCAGCAGCAGATGAGATACCCCTGATCTGTGTGTGTGTGTGATCTGTGTGTGTGTGTGTGTGTGTGTGTGTGTGTGTGTGTGTCACAGTGTGTGTGTGTGTGTGTGTGTGTGTGTGTGTGTGTGTGTGTGTGTGTGTTCAACGGTCTCTCTCTCTCTCTCTCAAAAATAACGAGCGACCCGATACAATAATAATCATCAGTGTTGCGTTGCGTGCCCTGGCCGTGCTGTAGATACAAAGTATAGTAGTAGGCCTACAAATAAAAACGAGATGATCACCTTGAGACAGGTAACGTATTGTTGAGACAGTCACAATGAATGAACTGCCTATATTTTATGTGTCCAACAGATGGCGTAGTTTCACGTGAATTAACATGTATCATGTCTTCTATCACTTCTCCATATAAACACTCATTCGGAATGACCATTTCCCATGTAAACTCGCGGCAAAAAACATTACATCGGATGTATTTTATTCGGAAGTATTTATTCGGAATGATCACCCTTCATGTAAACGTAGCCATTGTGTATTTGTCTTCTAGTGAGTGATCAAATCTCATCACTCTTACTGCTGTCTTACCGTATTAAAACATGACAGGGCCCCCAAATCATCAACATATTGATTCCACCCTAGTACCAAACTGGATATATGGATGGATCTGGTAAAGCTCACTAACCTGACTCCGCCAGATTGCGGCAGTACTGAGTTCACAAGTTCCCAATTTCGAGTTGTAGTCTTGTTAGGTTGTGTAACTTGTGTTTACATTGCGCTGTGGCAGCGCTTCAATATGTCATAAGTCTCGCGTTGATCCCGCCTCTAGCGGCCTCATACAGCTGCATATCGCTCCGGCCAGAATTCAACCGGAGTACATCGTCTCTGCCTGAGAGATCCCAGACTCACCCAGCTGGCAGAATGCAAATGTTGTCCAGCAAGGGGAGTGGTTCTACCAGGCTAAAAGCTCACCGCATCGTGATATAGTTGGATTCTGCTGTGTCATGGATTAACAAGAATATGATAATATATACGGTTTATAAAATGGAGATACATTCAAGAATTTAAATTAATACGCCTAGCCAGAATTATATATAATTAATTGTATTAATTTCATGTCATCTTAAAGCAAAAATCCATCAAACATGTCTTGACAGTTTACATGAATATGTTAATATGTGCATTGGTGTGCGACACAGCACTACATGTACTGTTATATGAAAGTTTCACTTTTTAAATTATATTACGGAAGAAAATGAACTTTTACAAAATATTCTAATTCATTGAGATGGCCCTGTATATCGAGCCCTTCTCCATCTGTGTGTAGGTGAAGGAGTATGACTCCATCTCTCGTCTGGACCAGTGGCACACCACCCTGCTGTTGCGCATCAAAAAGTCCATCCAGGGTGACGAAGGGGACCTCAAGTGACGAGGGAGAGACACCACAGGGTGCAAACGCAGCATGGAGGGTGGACTCCATAACGGCATGCTACCCCATCACCTACACACTAACACTAAAGTCTGAGTTATATTTCTTTGCATACTGGTGTCACGCACCTACAAAAGCAGATCTACAAGCATGTAAATTGGCTATTTGCAGTGTGCGACACAATGTGCATCAAAGTATGAATCAGGCATAACCCTCACTCACCCCTTCACTCATTACATTTTCTTTTTTTTGTGAACTAGCCAACCCAGGTCCCCCTCTTACAGAGTACATCAGAATTATTAACTGCTGCAATCCATATATAATTTCAGGAGAAGTATTTTCTGTTCATTTACACATGTATTTTGATTCTGTGAGGGCTCCCTATTGCAACGCCTTGAAAGCCAGTCTGGACACAAACCCTCAGTTGTTGTTTATCATAATAGTTGAACATTCTTCAAAATTACACAAACGTTCGGTGAAAATAGGAGATCTACAAGCTCACGTGTTGTGAACTTGTGATGCGTTTTGAGCTTGTAGATCTGCTATTTCTGTTGTAGTGATTTGTAGAGCGAGAAAAAAAGGGGACCAAGTACAGCATAGACCCCTGGGGAATCCCAAACAAAGCATAATATCAGGGTTTAAGTGGTTAAAGGTTAGCTGCATTTCCCCTTCGTTAATAAGGAGTGACCCCAGGGGCTTACCTCATGTGGCATTGGAGAGGCGCATCTGATGTTAGTATTGACATGATTTGTACAATCAGTTCTTTGTTAGTCAAATATAATTTTCTATGTAGTTTTTGTTAAAAAAAATATTTTCTTTACAAGCTATTGTTTAATTGTCAATCCAATGCCTATTGTGCATGGCTTCCATTTGACAAAAGTATTATCAGTAAGTGTATTTTTGAGGTCCAAGGTAGACAGAATGACATCCTTAATATCATAATTGTTCTTTAACTAAATGACATCCTTAATATCAGAATTGTTCTTTTAACTAAAGTTATTTCAGTCATAAAAATAGAATACTCTTTCCAACAGGAAGAGACTTGACTTCACAAAAGGTTAATGCAAAGTAATGTAGACTGTTAGAACACCCATTACTCAAGTATCTCACACCAATGCTTTTTCTGAACGTACCATTCCTTATTTGTGAGTGGATCGACCAGTGTAATATTAATTTTGAATGTGTGAATCTATAAGCCATGATTTATAGTTTCTGTGGAAAAGCTGTATTTTTGAATGAAGAATTCTCCCCCTACTCTTTTACGTAAGAAAAAGAAAATACACCATCACCCACCACTCATTGTGCTGTATTGTATTGTGAACTTAGCTGTATCATTGAAGGTTTGCTAATGTAGTGCACCTTCCAAATGGCCAGTTACTAAGCATGCCATTGTGTATAGTTTAGTGTTGTACTTTGTGTACTAGTGAGCCGCACCAAAGTTTTTACTAAAGAGTCAGTCATCCTACTTATCAAGCTTCTTCCAGAAAGAATAACAGTGTACTTGTTATGACTTGAGCTGTATGCTTGTTCGAATGGACAAAATTAAAGACATTTATCTCCCAAACAACCCCTTGTCTTTTTGCTGTTCATTACGGCTCATTACAAAGGCAATTATGACATCTACTGGATATCGATTTGCTTTAAATAACTTTTATTGTACATCAAACGGCAATTCCATGCCATGTGCAGCTCAGATATTTCATAGTAAGTGCAGTACATAGAGACTACTCCTGGCAGTCTAGACTCTAGATTGTGTGGCCACAGTCTGAGACATAAATTAAATATGAGTTTCACTCAAGGCTGATTAAAACAAAGTAGGTGCATTTCTGCCCGTTGTCAGAACATTGCACTGAAATGATACCTTCAAGCATTGCTTCAGTCACAATCAACCAGGTACAAAATACATTAAAGTTACTGATAAGGTGAAGTGGATTTAGTTTGACACCCCGATTTAAGATTTTACACAAATCTCAGTATTGTCAGTGGGGACTTCCTCTGGTATTTTCTCAGAATTAATTTGCTCTACTGTCCTTTGTTGCTCGTCTGTGGTGGCTGGCTGTTCCACATCACACTCCTCCTCGCCGATGATCAAAGTCTGAATGTCGTTCAAAACGTCCGCCTCGGGAGCCGGGGCCAAAATGGTCTGCGAGACAACGGCTTCCAGGACCGAAGTGCTCGACACAGCTGGGAGCACTGAAACCGAGGCCAGCATGGATTCTGAGACGGGTACACAGGGAGAGGAAGAAGACATGACGGCAGCAGAGGACACAGGGAGAGGGTGGGCCATGCAGACGGGTATAGAGAAAGGGACGGAGATGGTCGAACCGTCTATGGAAATGACACTAGCCCCTGTGCCGTCGGTGGTCATGATGGGCTGGAACTGTGTCCCTGGTGGGACCTCGCCGTGGATGACAATGATGCCACCCAGGCCACCGTGACTGGCCCAGTTGGCTGACAAAGTGACCGGCTCTAGCGGCTCAGCTGGCATCACAGTGTTCTGGGCCGAAGACGCACCACTAACGCCACCACCACTGACGCTGCTGCCTCCGGCGCCATCGCTTCCAGCACTGCTCACATTCTCCCCTGCTGCTGTGTTTTCTGCTTTCACCTTGGCGGAATCTTGGGGTTTCCTGTCCTCGATATTTCCATCCAGCACCACCAGGTAATTCTTCCAGGGGGCGTCTGTGTCATGCGTCTGGATTTGAATGCACTGATGTTATATTTTATCTTGTCAAACATTATCAATGGAGAACTGCTCGTTTCTTAAAGGGCAATAATGGCCCCAAAATATAGAAAGAATATACAGTATCTCACCATGGTGTGCCTGCGAACTGTGGACTTGTCTGTGAAGGTGCGGTTACAAAGGCCACACATGTAGGGTTTCTCCCCTGTATGGATGCGCTGGTGCCTCTGGAGGGCATTGAGTTGGGTGAACTGCTTGTCACATTCCTTACAGCTGTATGGACGCTCGCCTACCAATGCCAGATGAGATATAGAGACAACAGTGAAGAAACTAATGACAAAATAAATCCTGATTTCCCAGTCAGGAAACAGACATGCCTCAGTGCAAATTACAACATGTATACTAATTGTTTTTGCATGTGCAGATGGTTTTAGGACATGGTTTGTCTGTATTTACAGTATGTCTTGAGATCCACACAAAAATGTGTATCTTGGACTTTGTGTGTTCATCAGTAACAAGACTTATCTATGACATGATTCAATTATTTTGAATGCTGCACGATCCCAGACCCTTTTTCTATCATACATTTAAAGTGAAATATTTCACAGTATAAAACATTTGTGAAAAAGATTAGTGGAGGTGCTTCTGTAGCCTACTGGCAGTATCTACACAAATGTGGTCTAATCAATCAGCGATTCACGAGATTAGCTCCGGACAGAGACACACACACAGACCATCATAGACAGCTAGCCTCTTGCAGAGCCACGGTTATTACCTGTGTGTATCTTTAGATGCTGATGGAGAGAGTTTCTCTGAGCAAAGCCTCGACCACACTGTTCACACTTGTATGGCCTGGAGCCAGTGTGGATGTTGGAGTGGTGCCTCAGGTACTCCTTGGACGCAAAGCTTTTCCCACAGGCCTCACACATGAAGGGCTTCTCTCCTAGGACACCAGACAAAAACACAAACAAGAACAATGCGATGACGTCTAGTATGGTGCTGTGTGCGTAAGATAGCTTTGTCTTCATGAGCACCCATGGGGCCAGTTGTCTGTTGATAAGGACCAGTTCAAAAGAGGACTCCTCCCCATCAGAGGTGTGGTGGGGATATTTGACATCTGTATACTTTGACTAATCCAGTGTACCGGTAATCGGTTATGCTGTGTGGTGGACTGGAGGAAAACAGCGTGCAATGGTATTTACTCACACTCCACTCATATGGTCTGCTCTAGACAATGCTTGTGATTCCACCAGATGTGTTTAAAACACATCCCAGAAGCAGCTCTCCCCTCCAAGATAAATATCAAACATATTTTATAATTATCAGAGTGGCCCTGATGGGTTTGTGAGCAAATTGGAAGGCTTAAGATGCAGATAATCGGTTCCGACCAGCCTCAAACAGGGAACGCCCCTGTGATGCCCTGTGGACGTTTCCCCGATTATCCTGTAGTGTAAGCCCAGATTTATTGTAAAAGAAAATAAATACTGTGCCAATATGGCGACATTATAAATTTGAAGCTGATGAAAGATGAAACCAATGTAAACACTCAATAGCTGTGCTTGTGTTACCAGTTAAGTCAGGTTTGTAAATCAATATAAAAAACCCTTAAGATTAAAAATGTCAGCAGCCCACATTTACTTCACAACTGGCCAGAGGTACTACACAAACAGAAAGTTATTGCGACATCTCTCACCAGTGTGGGATCTCTTATGATAAGACAGCATGTGCTTCTGGGTAAACCTGGAGTTACATTGGTCACAGGCAAATGGCTTCTCTCCTGTGTGAGTCCTGAATATAAAAAAAAGACAAAACAAAAAGAAAGGTGGGGAAGAGAGTGAATTTCAGTCCTGAGTGGCTCATCATTCATCACCAAGTGCAGAACTGGCCAGTAGCTCTTACCTGTGGTGCATTTTGAGGGCAGAGCTCTGTGTGAATTTGGCATTGCACAGGGCGCACTCAAAGGGTTTGGCGCCGGTGTGCGTTCTCTCGTGCAACAGCAGGGCAGTTTTTGAGCTGAGCGCCTTCCCACAGAGAGGACACATGTGACGCTGACTGCCCCCTTCGTGCACCTGTTCGTTCCAAATGACACAAAGAAGAACCAGGAAAAAGTGAAAAGCGTGCGGGTAGAAACTGGTCTCATGAAGAAGTCACAGAACACTGATTGTCAATCAAGTGTATAAGGAAAAACTGTTACTGGACTGATTTTGGCCAATCGCAGCATAATCCTCCTCACCTGCCGCTGATGGCGGATGACGTCCTTCTTGCGTTTGAAGGTCTTGGTGCAGACTTGGCAGTTGAACAGCCGCTCGTCACTGTGCACGTGTTTCTCGTGGATCTTCAGATTGCCGCGGTTGCGAAAGGTCTGCTGGCAGGTCTCGCAGCGATATACAACTTCTGCTTTCACTCCATGGTACGTGCTGGTGGGAACCACAGTGACAGGGAAACAGCTGTCAGTCATCTGAATGTGTCACATAGCGATAGAAATTATGTATTGTATAATTGTGCTCTATTACATAGAATGTGACTCAAAGTGAAATGTGCTTTAAGTATGTGAAAATGTGCTTTATAGACACAGTTTATTTGACATGATTGTATGCTTAAGATAAATAATTATTTAACCATCTATAGATTCATTGGGATGAAATTGGACTTGGAACATGATTCCATGCTTTATATAATTATAAATGAAAATATATATTTGATGTTGAGCATTATAAAAGGGTAAACATGCCATATAGAATGTACAGTATATGCTGCTACTGTATGTTATGTCAGTCTCAATAGCAGTCTCAAACTGTTAGGACAATGACTTAAACATTCAGAATAAAACTCTTCAGCAACCGATGAGTATGTCGCACCTGATGTGTTTCAGGTAGCTTCTCTCGTAGTGGAATGTCCGCTGGCATTTCTCACACTCAAACTGGGCCTTGGAAACTCTTTTGAGCATCCTCTGTGCGTCCCCTTCCTCTTCCTTCAAGGTCAGGTACAGAGGGTCTTGAGGATCTCCAGGGTCTTCCTCTGGCATCTCCTCTGGCTCATCATCTTCATCGTCAGAGGCATGCACAACGTCCTGTGAAACCTCGTCATTCTCCTGGAGTGGAGCTTTGTCCTCGACCTCAGCTGTATTTTCAACAGCAGTGTCCATGTCGGCATTCTTCTCCAAACCCTCTTTGGCTGCCTTGTCTCTTTCACGCTTTAAGACCTTCACAAGGACCTTACGACCAGCCAGTCTGCTGCTGAGCCGCGGTCCTCCTCCCTCCTCGCCACGTGTGGATTCATCTTTACCCTTGACCGTGTTTTTCACCTTAGACCTTTTAGAAGTGCCCTCCCCTCTCTTCGAGCTCTTCGGTGAGAGGTACCGCTTCCGGGTGGCCTGTCTAGGTGGTCTCTTTGTCCTAGTCTTCTGTGTCGCCTCAGAGTCTGTACCCTCCAGCTCAGATTTGTCCTCATCCATAGATAAGGTTTCTGCTGCGGGCTCCAATTGTCCGGCGTCCAGGGCCTCGCTGCAAACCTCCGAAAGATCAGTGCAGTCCAACATCGCCGCCACTTCTCGGACGTCGCCGATCTTGTCTCTGGCCACCTCCACTTTGCCTGTATACACAAACTCCAAAAACGTGGAAAAGTCTGCAGTGTGCATGTTTGAGAGGAATAGCTTGCTAGGGGCAGCATCTTGGGAGAGGAGAATCCTCTTGAAGTAGCCACTGGATGCAGCGAGCATCACTTGGTGTGCCGGAAACTCCTCCGTCTGTCCCTGGTAATCTACCAGCACAGTTACATCACTCAGCTTCCCTTGCAGCCTCAGCTGATGAAGGGAGCCCAGGATGTTCTCATGATGACTCTTAGAAGACAGCCTTACTACTTCGTCATCCATGCTTTTATCAGAGCTACAGAGGAAAAAAAACAAAGGGCATGAACTTAATTAGTGTCTAGCTGAATTGTGAACGAAGGCCTATTGATCCTTGATCCTCCTGTAGCCCTAGAATATTATGTCTGATATTCCCTACAGTGAGTGCATGTATTGCATACCGGTATGTTATACACAGAACACATTGTCGTGGAAGGATCAATCTCAATGGCATTCTACTGTAATTTGAAGTGCTGTGTGTAGTCCAATAATTAACTGCAGAGAATTTCATAATACATCTGGCAGAAAAGGTGTAATTGGTTAAATATCACCACTTTTCCGCCAGATCCATGCAGACCACATTCTCTAATCTCTATAATCTATATGGCAGGATGACATGAACAGCAGCACTCAACAGCATCAATATGTATGTATTTGGTTAAAATGGGTAAGGTTTTAAAAAGGCAAAAGCATGCTCTGTTGCACTGGTATGCATGTATGTATCTATGTGGGGGGACACTAATTGACAGATTACAATTTCCCTGCACCTGTGCACCAACAGCAACACACGTCAATTACGGTACACACGTGCTCTTGAAAGGAAATGTACGTGTTCAGATTGGTGTGAATGTCCTCCTCCTGTCATGTTGTACAGAGAAATGTGGAAATTATCTCGTAGAAAAGTAGAGATATTTCATTTGACTGACACATTTTCTTCCAAAACGTTCAAATGGATATGGAACTATTTCAACTATAGATGACAAGTCGCAGCAATGTATTGGTGGTGAGTACACTACACACTAAGAATTCCGCCGAGATGTAGGCTATCATGTATCCATCCACGGAAATGTCCCAATTGTTGGCTGTGTTTATGAATACATGTAACATTGGAACAACAATTGGAACATTCTCAATTGTATCATTATTTTATCCTGTTGTCACAATTGGTGCACACAAAGACACAATGGGAATGTTGCACTGGTAAAACGCCTCAATATTCACTGCCCTGCTCAAAGGCACAGTAGGCTACATTTATTATATAGGCTAATGCTCTACTAAATCATTAGCATTTTTAATTACCCACCCTCTCCTAGTAATGAGTTGTTGTAATAATAATGATGATCTGTACATCGACTTTAATCATAGATACCCGTCCCTGCCATTACAAACACAGACGTTCACTTGGATTTTATATAAACAATGCTATCTGCTAGCCCTAAGATTAGCTAACGTTAGCCCCTGCAGACACAACAATAGTGACCTGTTAAAATGATCTATTCTGTGAAAAGAATTGGTCACTTTTAAGTAAATCCAGCTTTAACGGACAACAACACACGGTGAACGTCCACGGTTTGATAACGTTACAAAGTCATGAAACAACCTTTCTTACCGTAAGCTCGCTAAAATGGAGGCCCCCCACAAAGGTAGAGTCTACATCCCATAGCCCGGGGGAACGAGCGCTCTGTGATTGGTCGGGTGGTTGTCTGGAAAAGTGGTCAGCTGTTGACCACTGTTGGCTGTTGAGAAACGTTTGTGATTTTTTTTGTCCAAAGAAATTCTAGAATTTCTAATTTTCTATAATAACATTAATCCAGCTTTTGTACAAACAAACTCATGGAAGAGGAAGATATCTGCTCTGCTTGCTTGGAAGCTGTTCTGCGGCCTCGGCCTGACAGGTATGCAGTCCAGGGGTTCCCCAGCTAAATGATATGGGTGTGTACAAAATAGTAACATTTTGTATTTTTGTACACTCTGAGTTAAATTACCATTTAAATTGGGGTCTCAGAGATAGAAATGTCATTAAATGGGGACCGTCTGTCTGTACTGTCTGTAGCCTTATGCAATGCATGTCAAACGGGTGCCCGGCCTGCCCGGGGATGCTTGAAATTAAATAGTTGAAATTGAGAAGCACTGCTTCTGCTAGTATTATTTTCAAATGGGGGTCTGCTCTCTGAGCCTCTGCCTCCTGCCGCGGGGTCCTTGACGTCGTTGAAGTCTTTGTATTGAGTTTGTGCTTGAAATGTAGGCCTACTGTAATTCTGCAAACTGTTAATACATATTTCAATCAATCAATCAATCAAAAACCCACATGGTCTAGGCAGAATTTTAATCCTCCACAAGAGACAACCTCTACAATGTGTATAAATTAAGCATATAAAATGGAACAACAACAAAACTGTCATCATTATTAATTTGTTGAAATTGATGTCAACTTCAAATTCGACAACGTTGTCTGCTTGCTTGACAACCAATAGCGGCGCTACCGACTGTCCATCCGGGCTATGGGATGATGTGGCCTCATCACAACTGCGCCTAGTGCGTTCTTTACAGCGGATTGATTGATTGAAATATTTATTAACAGTTTGTAGAATTACAGTACATTTCAAGCACAAACTCAATACAGAGACTGTTAACTGTGAGTGGACGACCCAATTAAGCATTACACTTGTTTACAACAGGGTCCACATTGTTCAATTCATCAAAACATTTAGAGACATACAAATAGACACTTCTATATACTTAAAGTCAAAGAACAGAACAGGAATTCATCATAAGGGAAGCAAAAAGGGAAAAGATACATACAGTGGGGGGGATTCAGATTTGACAGGGGAAGGTATTTAATATGATTTGCTTCGTCTTACGCCTTTTAATACTTTATGGTCTCAGATCAGTTCACGGTTTCAAGGTTGGGTTTTACACGCGCAGCAGGGACCCCTTAGAGAGGGACCCCGTAACAAAATTACCCTGGATCAGTTTATATTTAATATAAAATAAAGACAAAATTCTGGCGTTTATAAACAACGTTGTGTTTCGATATGATGAAACCATGCAGCATATCTGATACATTTTTCTTTTAGCAACATATAGCGGCAATGCAGTCGCAAGATGCTTTTGCTTTAATGCCTTTTTTAATATTTACAACTTTAGGTAGTACCCTAAGGTAGTAGGCTACCTCTTATAAGTTCCTTTCCTGATTAGCTATAAAGTGTGTATTATTATCTCATGTCCACTGGGTGGCACCACTATAAAGAGGCTACACTGATAAAAGCCACAGGAAGATGCTGACTGAAAGTGAAACATTTGGCTCACATTTAAAACATCTATATATATTTTTTAATTATGCTTAAACTTGCACTGCTAACACCTACATGGTGAATTAACCCATAGTACTGTAAGAAGAATATATATTTTCTTCTTCTCCTTTGAGTTCTTTTGACCTGATTATTGTCAGATTGGGAAAAACAAGGCAACACGACCTTCAGCCTCTATATGAATAGGAGATCAAAAAGTGTGTGTGTGTGTGTGTGTGTGTGTGTGCGTGTGTGTGTGTGTGTGTGTGTGTGTGTGTGTGTGTGTGTGTGTGTGTGTGTGTGTGTGTGTGTGTGTGTGTGTGTGTGCGCGCGCCAGTTTTGGGACCTATATATTTTTTATAAACGCCGGTGCTGTAGTAGGACTGCTTTTGAAAAGACGTCGGGCCAAGGTGCCTTAGGTTAACTTCCTCCTGTATATCCATTCCAGGCCCACATAAATCAGCCACACTAGAATGTGCTCTGTCATTCTAAGGATGTATGGAAAGCTACTTGACGATTCACCTGGGAGCTGTGTGGTACAACAACGGCCAAGGTTTCTTTTTCATTCAGTTTTCTTTTTTTCTTTTTTTTTGACAGAGGAAATCCATATACCTTACACGTGTCTTAATTAATTCTGCAAGCTAGCAATCTGCTCTGTTCCGGTGACTCATACCTCTCTCTCTGGTCTGGAGGCTGTGCCTTTTTTACAGCATTGACCTGGAACACTGTGTTCACATGACCCCCACCCCCATGTCCCCCCCCCCCCACACACACACACACACACACACACACACACTCACACACACACTCACACACACATTCTATCTTCATGCACATATAAATGCCTAAATTGTAGTACAGACAGTACACACCTGCATGTAACACAACACACACATACATTCTCTCTTCAAGCACCTCTACAGTACAGTAACAGTACACACCTGCATATACACACACACACACACACACACACACACACACACACACACATCACACACTGGTGCCAGACATTAATTTGATGCAGCAACTGCAATTAATTAATTTCCATTAAATGTCTACCATATATTAAATGTCTGTCTTAAGGTATACAGTACCATATCTGCTCGTGGGAATGAAGAGTATTTGCATAGATATTATATGGACAGGAAAGGACAGGCCAGCACATCCGCAGCTGCTTGTTAAAAAGTCTTGTGACTAATAGCTAATGTCAACGCGACCAGGGAAGGAAATACAGTTAGCATGAATGCCTACAGTATGAACCATAATCAAAGGCTGAAATTAGAAGAAAGAAATTAGAAGAAGGGGTGATTTTGGTGATTTTGGCCTTTCCTGTAGCAAGCGCCACCCGTAGGCCAAACATCCACTGGTATCTTGTCATTCTCTTGGAGCAGAGTGGACATTCGTCTCTTTTACGTTTGCAATGTTTGAGCTTGTAGATCGGCAATCTTTTTTGGCAAAGGGAAGAGAAATTATAATGAACCGATCAAGCATGGTCATTTAAGTGGTTAAAGGGACACAAGGGGAAAATACATGTTAATGACGTTTAGAAGATTTAGAACACTTTCCTGGGGTCTTTATGCGTGTAACTGTAATAGGTGGTTTTAGATATTTTAGATTTCCTCAGTGTCCATGATGTCATGGACAATGGTCTCACTTCCTTCCTGACCTGTACTACAATTCCCATAATGCTTTTGGTGCACTGCTCCTCCTTGCGGATAGGGGGAGGTCCAGGAGGTACGTGAGCCCAGTGTCCACTGCTAAAATTATAATTATTTTCTGTTTAAACTGATGTCTCAAACAAAAAACACAGAAATAAGTTTCCCCTTGCAGTGTGGATACGTGAAAGTGGCATGATGAAGGTTTCATGAAGAATGGGAGAGGACCACCTATTATAGACCCCTAAGAAAAATATAGGGGTTAAAAGGTTCAATGCAGAAATGATGAGTGACAACAAGTAGAGTAGAGGAAGAACGATTACTGGCTCCACACAGAGAGAGTGATTGACTGAACAGCTGCTACGGAAACAAAGCAATTTGGGATACCGGGGAATGCTTGCTGTTGATGGTTTCCATTTGTTTGCGATGGGCACACTGTTATCTTTGTGTTGTTTCAGTTCTTCTTTGTGACAAACCAATCAGTATTCGAATCCAAAGTATAATACCAACACTTGTAAATCTAAGTGCCTTTGTCTTGCATTATAGGACTTCAAACCATGCGTATCTGCATATTGGATTCCCTAACATCGCATCACCAGGGTGGAGAAGATGTAGGACTTGCAGCAGGGGACGTCCCTAATTTCTTCACATAGAAGGTGAGCAAGAGCAAAATTTCATTCTTCAAAGAGTTCAAGGATCTTAGGGTGTAGTTCTCAAGTGAGGTGAGGTGAGGAGAGCCAGAGAATCTGAACAGCATGAGTGCTATTCTGTTGGCTGTATCATTGGGATGAAAAGAGAGCTGAGCCGGAAGGCAAAGCTTACAATGTATTGTAGCCTACCGGTAAATCTTCATCACCCACCTATGAAATGTGGGCCATGGCCGAAAGAACAAGATCGTTGATACAAGTGGTATCAACCTTTTCTCAGGGGGGGTAACTGGCATCTATCTCCCTTTTGTCGATAGGGTGAGAAATTTAGTGATCTGTGTCTATGAGATCTAGTGAAGATTTCGAGTCACATCCCAGCTAGGCTATGGGGTAGAACAGGGGTTCTCAACCCGTGGGTTGCGACCACTCAGGGGGTTTTCAAGACATGGAAATTAAGAGTTTAACATAGATAGCATAAACTTTCCTTAATGATTAGATCTGGTTTCAGTATTAATTTATGATATATTTTCTCTATCATTAAGGTTATTCTTGCAGTCAGTTATTTTAGCAGTCAGTTATTTTTGTATTGGGGGTGGGGAAGGGGAACAGGGCGGGGGTCGCGAGACATGGCCAAAGCATTTCCGGTGGTCCCCAGCCAAAAACGTTGAGAACCCCTGGGGTAGAGACTGAGGACCAGGTGGGAGATGATATCTCGGATATCGGAATCCTCCAGCCAGAGCTAATGTGACCATGCCTAATGTGACCATGCACTATGCAGGCTGGGATAGGGAAGTCTGGCGTTCTCTTCTGGAACTGCCCCATCCGTGGAAGAAGGCTACTCCAATCACGACCTTAAAAGTGCATTATTTCTTGTATAACATGGTTGCAAGATTAGCAGAAGGATTCACTTAAAAAGTTATCCAAAAGTGTAATAAAAGAAAATAGCTAGTGTAACCTAGCATTATTGTTATACAATGTGTTCCGGTACATAGACACCACAGGAGAGATCAGGACTTTGCACGCACTCATACAAAATTGAATCACACTTTTATTAGGGCTCTTTAAACAACGTAGAGCTAGAAGCAGTCATACACATATAGGGAGCGCCACAAAGCCTACAAATGTCACAGTTGAAGATACAGGATTTCCCCCCAGACCAAATTAGGCCTTGTGGTCTTGTGAGTCATGTGACAATTAGTGTCACTGGGCTTTGATATCTCATACAGTCGCCTTTAATTGCCTTTAGAAATGTAGTGTGCGAGGCCTATCTCTTACAAAAATGTGATTTGATTTCCGAATTGGAATGAAATGTTGAGGGGCCCTGTAAGTGGATGGCTATATAATCATCCACCTGTGACAAGTTATGTCAATCATAAACCCCAAGTGCTGGTTATTTTCTATTCTACAGGGAACTTAATTGATCTAAAGTCTCAGCTGACAGAGCTCAACAGTGACCTCCCACTTTTTGAATGGCTTTGGATTGGCACGGGAAGAGTATTTCTCGTGAATTAGACAGCATAGACATTTCAGAAAATCCTGACATTGAGTTTTAAGCCTAGAATCACGCCATCATGATGATCATGATGAATCACCATAAAATATTTGATTATGTTCATAAAAATAATTTTAAAAGCAAATAAAAGTAAAAGGTACACGACTATGTACTGTACATATGTTAAGACCTTTGTGAGGTTTATTTTTGACTTTTGACTAGGGTAACATAAACTCATGTGTCACATGCAACATTTCCATGGCAGCGTAAGGTCCAGTAATCGGACACGTTTGTGCTACACTTAGGATTGTTTGTAGTGAAGTATTTCTCCATGACATCGTGAACTAGAAAAAGTGCCCTTCTGGGCACAGGTCTTCACCAGAAGGATAGGAGTGTGTGTGATGTTTGGCAAAATGTAATATAAACATTTGTTTTGCAACAATTTTCTTCATTTTGTTGAGGAAATGCAGAGCCAGATCACTCATAGCATCTCTGAGGATATAATTCTGGATGAGCAGGACATTTGCAGCATTGTGTACGAACCAGGCCACTCCTGAAAACTTTGGAAGGCAATCTTAGCCAATCAGTGTAGAATCTGAGAAATCCAACAGACACGTCTTGATCACATGACAGAGATCATGGGCTCCATCTTGCAGCAGGGGCCCTTTTTCCTTAATTTGGGGATTTAGTATTGTGTAAGAGGCGTTCCCCTGTAATAAATGCTATCTTGTGCCACCACCTAAATCCTTAAAACACCTCCGCTACCCTGCATTACATTATGCATAGGTGTGGTTTGGGAGTTACGCAACTTAAACCAATCAGTGTGCTAGGTACCATTCCCTTTTAGAGATTTATTATCCATAATTCATTATAATTCATTGCCTTATGGAAGAGCAACGCGTGCTGCCTTGGAACACATTTATTTTAGATACAGAGCGTTGTTTTGTGTCCAGTATAGTATCTGACTATTCTGCCATCCACTCCACGACCAACACAACTAAGTTGTGCTGCTATTGCACACTGTGTTTGTGATTTGTGGCATTTTGTTCGAAACGGACCAATCATGTGAGCTTTGGAAGCCAA
Source organism: Protomyctophum bolini (assembly GCF_963924005.1). Lineage (NCBI taxonomy): Eukaryota > Metazoa > Chordata > Actinopteri > Myctophiformes > Myctophidae > Protomyctophum > Protomyctophum bolini. The sequence continues at coordinate 24,804,331 of NC_137880.1, forward strand.
TCTTAGCCAACCAGGATGGAAGATGGGAAATGGTGCAGATCTGTGATGATCACATGACTATGGAGATAGTGTATACCAAATTGTGTGATGTATGGATAAAATGTGTACGCATAATCTGCAGAAATAGCGCTATAACAGGCCGTTGTGGAATATTTGGGGCAGAGGTTCGTCGTTGGCATCCAGGGATGTGTGTGTGCACAGTTTGGCATGGATCGGGCCAACACGTTGCCGGAGATTAGCTGGTAACAGACGGACACGGACACACACACACACACACACATAGTGCAAAACAATGATTATCTGCCGGTAACGTACAGACAGAAGGACGGACGGATGGACGGACACACACACGGACGGCGTGCAAAACATATTCTCTCCCCGTGCCTTCGGCCTGGTGGAGACAATGGAAAACCTATTTCTTAATGGTGCACAAAGAGGTGTGGCTTAAGTTCTACAGGACCATATACTGTAGCATTGTTTTACCACACTGCTTATGGTAAGTCTACGTTAGATTACGTTAAATTCTATGGCAAAAAATTAATACATTTTACTTCCGGCAGCACTGTTGGGCTCTATTTAAATCCAGTTTAAGGCATGTTCAGCCTATTCTGCCCCCTGGGACGCCCACATGCAAATGCCATTTCAGAGATTCATGACAAATCTGTTGTTTCTTTGGAGGATGTGGTGAAGGCACTTGATGAAAGGTGATGGGCTCAGCAAACACAACATTCTTCCGACACCGGGTCGTGTTTGCTCAAAACGACGGGTAGACTCCTCCACAGCGCTTAAAATATCATCGCTGACGTACCACGGTACACAAACAACACAATGTTTGCTGTGTGCACGGCCAAAAAAACAAAAACGCCAACTACCCTGAATTCTTTTTTTATTCATTTTTTTTCCTTTTTTGAGGTTTGTGAAGACATGCACACAAACAGTGGAGGATTCAGAAGCTTGGTCATGGGGGCTGGTGGGTGTTCTGACTGCACGGGGACTGAACTGCAGCCACACAAACCCAGTAGATTTGGATGCAGTGAGGGCTGTGTCTGTGTCCTCGCACAACCTCTCTCCACACAGTTCTTTAGCACGGTCGACTCATAATCCACTCAGATTGAACTGAACCAGTGATGGTCAGCAGAAGAACATTACATGGAAGCGAGGCGGATTGCGGTGCAACTATAAAACCACAGCATTTTCTTTATGCTGGCCCATATACAACCACACGACTGCTGCCAGGCCCCTCCGAAACCAGTCCAGCTCAGTATCCTGCGGTTCTCTCTAGCCAATGGTGGCTTCCGTCTCTCTCATTGAGCGAACTCCGTTAAAGGAAAACATATTTGGAGATAATGATACAGGAGTCATGTGGGGTTTCAGCTTTGAGCATTTGTGCATGTCCTCCAATGGTTACGTTACTCACTGTTTGCTACCCTGCCTTTCCATGATACTAGAATATTCTTTATTGATTTTGTGCAAATGTTGAGTAACTGGGTTTGTTTTTTTGGTAATAGACGAGACTATATCCACCCATATTTATACAATGAAAACATGACATGAGTCACAGTGTGTGTGTGTGTGTGTGTGTGTGTGTGTGTGTGTGTGTGTGTGTTACCGTCAAGGCCAAGGCTCAAACGTGCTGATAAGCCAGCGCCAGGGTACACACACATCAGTTCAGCCCTGTCCATGGTGCGACTTAAAGGGGGTGTAAGTGTCTGGAGAGAGGGGGCCTGACCGAGATTGTCTAGGCCTTAGGGCCACGATTCTTCCAGATTCGGCCTTAGTTCCCTGAAGTGCATTGAAACACCGTTACCTATTAGAGATTACAAGAGAGTACAAAAATAATCAGCCAATGATCTGTCTTTTTTTTCTCTTCTCCCTCCTGCAAACTCAATTTCATCAAACAGAGATGTTTTTCTCCTTTGGCCTGCCTGGCTCGGAAAATATTTTCCCATTCATTGATGAAAAGATATACAGCATTCACAGATGAAATTACTTTCCAAATGGCCTCTGACTCACCATCTCTATTCCCAGTGCTCCATCACTCTCCCTCCCACTGCCTCCATTGCCTTCCCCACCTTCAGCTGTCCTTGTGCATGTTCTGCCTATTGTAACTGTATACAGCACTTAGCACTTCAGACGGCAGACAAAACCAGCTCAAGGGCAACTGCCCGTTCTAGCGATGCTCATAAATAGACTATTTGTCCGGGCTTACCAATAACCTTACCCACCGAGCGCGTGTGGGAGAGCTTGTGGACACTGTGTGGCTTGCACCAAAATAGACTGTACTGTATACTGCTACCATGTGAGGGTGGACTCCAGCCTACAGCAAGCCAGAAAGACTAAATGTGCTTGTTGGAGAAACAGGATGACTCAAACTGTTGTTTGGTCTCACAAGACATTCAAACCAAAGAGAAAAACATATTTTTAAGAGAAAAACTCAGGTAAACCTTTGACTGGCTGAGCTGTTATAGTAGTCCATGGTTCGTCTGTTACACATTTCTTGTGTGTCGGCCCTGTCGGGATGGTTCTTAACAACTTTTCAATAGTTATACCCCAGATGTTCAGATATCCATCTGATCATCTAGCTACTTTCTTTGAGAATATTCAAACCCTGACCTGAATCGGGCCAGAAAAGCGATGTTCATCACACACTGCACCTCAAAAAAACAGGTGGTGTCACCTCCGCACATTTCCCAGAATGCATTGCGATCCCCCGACAGACTGCGTGGGCCTGGACCGTCAGCACATTCCTGGAGAGCTGGATCCCCCAGAAGCAACAATTCCTCCTTCCCTCTCATCCCACCCTTCCTTCCTGCCCGCCTGCGTGTCCTCTCTGCTGTACGCTTCCGCTGGTTGCATCACTCGCCTCCTCTGCTTGGACCCTTTAATCAGACGTCTCACACACACACACACACACACACACACACACACACACACACACACACACACACACACACATACACATACATACATGCATACACACAGGCATACTGTATACATACACATTACACCCATATGCACACCTACTGTATGTGCACAAATATGCACCCATCTAAAATACACATTCATATGCACATGCACGTATGGTGTAAACAAGTCTTAGTGCTTATCGGTTTTCATCCTCGTAGCATTTTTTGTATTGACTTGTGCTTTCGTTTGAAATGCATCCATTCTACATACTGTGAATAAAATAATCTATCAATCAAAACGCACTCAGATACTGCACACACACACACACACACACACACACACACACACACACACACACACACGTGCATAAACATACACACACACACACACCCTCCCCCATTGTGGGCAAGCAGCTCCCAATCGAGTGCTCATACTGGATTTGTGGCTTCAGTTGGAATTTTATGGTTGGTTTGAGCACAGGATTCTGGAGGCCTTCCAGCCACCCTCTAAATACTGCACTCCTCTCTTTTCCTCTCTCTCTACAATTTACAATTTAGGCATTTAGCAGACACTCTTATCCAGAGTGACGTACAAAGTGTCATTTAGCAGACACTCTTATCCAGAGTGACGTACAAAGTGGGAGATGGGATTAAGTGGCATGAACCTTTGTCGCATGGTCGAGTAAATATGAGTGCAAAGAAAACAGTTCTACAAAGAAACCTTGCATCTGGCTACATGACATGCTATCTAGTTTTCATTCTTAATTTGTCTTTGTTTTCTCCCTCCTTTCCAACGTCCTCCTGCACCCCAACTCGCTGTTCTAAGGTCTGATATGTGCTATCGTTCAGGATAGGTAACGGGTTAGTGCAAATTCACTCTATATATATATACTAGAATTTCACCGGCCTTCGGCCGGCGAATCCTAGTTACATTGCAGCGCAATATGGGAAGAAGGAAACTGCGGGAGTTGACAGAGTCCACTTCATGTTTCAGCTGTGTTTTTAAACTCAGTAGTGTGCCCTGCACATGTAGTAACGGATGGGTTATAAATTATTATAATAACAGAAAGTGTTTTTTATTTCTCATGAATACGCAAACATGGTGAAACAACTACAGTCACAGAGAGCAGTGCCAAGGTAGCTGCTGCCTGCTAACGATGCAAACAACAGCCTTGCCTGTCGTGTGTGTGTGTGTGGGGGGGGGGGGGGGGGGGGGGGGGGGGGGATAGCACTAATTTTCGACATTTTACTGTGTCATAAATATTTACATCTGTAGCCTATATTGTGATTACATTTGACCGTACATTTGACTCTTGTGTTATATTCTTGTGAAATATTCAGTAAAGTATTGTGGTGAAATATTCACCCCAAGTTGATAAGATATGCAGAGAATATAATACCAAGAACCCCCAGTTTGAAATGCATTAGGCCACAGACCCCCATTTGATACCATTTGCTCTCTGGGAAAATCAGGGTCCATTTGGTTCCATTTGTATGCTCTTGGAGTATGATGACTGTGCTAACAGTATTATGATAAAATATGTCTCAGTTTGAAGATTCAAAAAAACATATTTCATATGTGTGAGCTTGTAAAGTAGAACGTTCAACCTAGAGACAGTGTTGCCAAGTCTGATCATTATAAGCTACTTTGGACTTGTTTATCTATTGCAAATGTAACACTGAAACAGCGTCCACGTTCGGTTTAATAACTCCCGACCTGTTTTATCAAAAAAATAACTTGAAGTGGTTTATGGTAGCTGACATGTGTAGGTCCGTTGCCTGAAAATATCACATGTGTAGCTAAACGGATCTCTGAGTTAAAAAATTAAATGTGCAAAATGTTACATCCTTGGCGGCTCTCCCCTATTAGTTTACTCACAGCACAGCACCGTCACTCCTGTCAGTTATTTCATCCTAATAACTTGAAGTGGTTTATGGTAGCTGACATGTGTAGGTCCGTTGCCTGAAAATATTACATGTGTAGCTAAACGGATCTCTGAGTAAAAAAATGAAACGTGCAAAATATGTTCTAAATTTGTATTGTATTGTGTAGTGTATTCTAAAATTAGTTTAGGGTTGTATAACATGGTACAACTCAATCAATCAAACGTTTGTTTAATCAATGTATTGCCCCATTGAAGAAAAAGAAATGGCCCAACTGGTACACCCGATACTATTTAATATTTCCCTTATGTTTGATACATTTTCTTGTCACATCCATGGTATGAAAACAATGCTAAGGAGTTGCTTCAATGAAATATAATTGCTTTAAGCTGAAAACGATATGTTTAATGGTGTTTTGTAGCGTTGTTACATTTATCATGCATGCCGTTACAATTAATCCGATATGCGCAGCAAATGTAACACTGAAACAGCGTCCACGTTCGGTTTAATAACTCCCGACCTGTTGTGTGTAAGTCGCGTGGTTAAAAGGCCGTGTGTTTCTGTGGTAAGCAACGAATGTTAGGTCTGCGCACACTGTACGTTGCTATGGCAAGTGGCTGCCTGTCATCAAATGGTGCTAACGTTAGCATGTGTGCTATCAGGCAAAAGCTGAGAGATGTGAAACTACTACTGGGGAAAATGTCATACAAAACGCAACACCTAAATTTGGAATGTTATTGTGAGCTATTGAGCACAAACAGACCATCATGATTTGCTTGCTGGACCTATAATTAATTTATTTGCATTAAATGTCCACTCTCCCATGCACACTGTACGTTGCTACGGCAAGTGGCAGCCTGTCATCAAATGCTGCTAACGTTAGCATGTGTGCTATCAGGCAAAAGCTGAGATAGATATGAAACTACTACTGGGGAAAATGTCATTCAAAACACAACACCTAATTTCGGAATGTTATTGTGACCTATTGAGCACAAACAGACCATCATGATTTGCTTGCTGGACCTATAATTAATTTATTTGCATTAAATGTCCACTCGCCCATCAAAAAGATGCGACAGAGTGTGAGCTCGACGGACAGAACAGAGCTGGTGACGTAAGAGGCAGGGTGTTGCCAGGTTAGCGAAATCTAAGCGAGTTGTAGTGTGTGTAATTGCATTGGTCCAAAGCAAACGTCAATTGAAGTAAAATAAAAGGTTTTTAATTTTCAGGTCATGTACGCTTTTCATGAGACAGAAATAAATGTGAAATGCAATGTATAGGCTATTGTAAAATGCCAGGGTGATATAATACCCAGTCCTGTGTGATTGTAAGCGAGTTGCAATGTATGTAAGTGGCGTGGTTTTTTCTGGGCGTGTTGGGCTTGTTTGTGTCCCTGTGTGGCAAACAGCAGTTTCTTGGGGAGCCGGGACTGTGTGTGTGTGTGTGTGTGTATATATACACTCCGTCGGTAATTCCCTGTAGGCTATACCCACATATTGGTAGGCTATCTCAATATTGGCGTGACGCATTTCACGTGAATAATGTTGTGTGCGCGCGTGCGGAGAAATGGAGTTATTTAATGAGTCGCATGTTGGTGTGTGTGTGTGTGTGTGTGTGTGTGTGTGTGTGTGTGTGTGCACGTCAGGCGTGCGTGTGCGTGCAGGCGTATGTATACATGTGTACTGGGTCTGGGCAGTTGGCTGTCTGGCGAAAATAGGCAAAGTGCTCGGTGTAATGGGGATATTTCGGCCCAATCCAATGAATGGCAAAGAACAATGTTGATGTAACTAAGGGAATCGTCGAGTCATTTATTTTGTAAATAAAGAGATTTAGATGGAAGAAGCAAAATAGCGATCGTATAATCTGTCCTCTTCCTTCTTTCTCTCATCAATGTCCTGCGCGAGATCAGATTCTGTGCTGCGCGAGATGTGTTTCTCTGTGGGGGCGGGCCTGGGAAGAGAGGGAAGCCTGGCTCCAGGTTGCCAGGTTAGCGAATTGTAAGCGAGTTGTAGTGTGTGTAATTGCATTGGTCCAAAGCAAACGTCAATTGAAGTAAAATAAATGGTTGTTAATTTTCAGGTGATGTACGCTTTTCATGAGACAGAAATAAATGTGGAATGCAATGTATAGGCTATTGTAAAATCCCAGGGTGATATAAGACCCAATCCTGTGTGATTGTAAGCGAGTTGTAATGTATGTAAGTGGCGTGGTTGTTTTCTGGGCGTGTTGGGCTTGTTTGTGTCCCTGTGTTTGGCAACAGCATAGGCAGCATTGATTCCGTGTTGCGTGTAGGAAAGGCTCGGGGATGTGGGTGTTTGGGTGTTTGTCCCGAGAATGTGTGTATTAAAGAAATGCATTGGCGGCGTGAGTGTGGAAGTGAGGCATTATTAGTGCCAATGCCGAGATTATTCTTTGTGGGCTGGTGCTGAGTTTTGTCGAACGACGGTTTTTGAGGAGATAGGCCAGGACCACTGCGAAGGCCTACGAAGGGTAAGTGTGTGACGTCACTGGCGTGTGAGTGTGTGTGGGTGTAGTGTGTAAGATGGTGTTGTGGGTGTTGCAATAGCGACGTAGCGGTTGTGGCTTTGGGTTTTTTTCTTCTGTATGGGTACGACTTCTCACTTGTATAAATAGATATATATATATACGTCTGCATCTCCCGCTCTCCTCTCGCTCTCTGTTTCTCTCTCTCTCTCCCTCTCTCTTGTTTGACCCCCTCTTTGTTACTCTGATCTTCTCTAGCTGTTTGCTTTCTTTCTTTCTCTCTCTCGCTCTCTCTCTCTCTCTCTCTCTCTCACTCTCTCACACACACACACACACACACACACACACACACACACACACACACACACACACACACACACACACACACACACACACACACACACACACACTTTAACTATACTGCCCTGAGCCTTCCCGTACAGGAAACACATGCTGGGATTGGCGAGGCGGGGCTGTCTGGCACTACTACTACGCACACGCACACACACACTCCCCCTCCTACCCATGCAGGGTTCAGCGGGTCGTCTGTACATGTACAGTAGTGGTCTCCTGGAGCGAGAAAAATAAAACCTTCCTCCGTACTGTAGAACTTGGCCCGTGGGCACCTTAGAACACCTTTATCTCTCTCAAATCCAACGTACTCAGTAACAATATATACCCGGGCCGACACTGATCCGGATGTGGGAACTTCTTCCCACAGATGATCCACAGGCAATGTTGGGGTTTATTTATTTCATGGCGAGGGTGGCCAAGTTAACCCGTTTCAACCTGGTGTCCCTATTTTGGCCATGTAATCATAGATTTTCTTTTTAAATAGCAAACACAACCGATGTACCGTGAGCTTGTAGATTGATTATTTGCAATTATTGAGATTGTTTAACGCTTGTTTGACACCATTGTACGACGAAGCATAAAATAGTCCTTCAGTGGTTAACCCTGGCTCCTTTGGTTCACCCGTTGCCGGAGTTGTGTAACATGGCAGGACTCCAGCACTTGTGTAACAATGGGGGGGGGGGGGGGGGGTAGAGGCTCTTGGCTGACTGCATGCCAGCTCCTCTCGGTCATCCTTGCAACCCTCCGCCCCCGCCCCCCAAGTTAATGGAGGAAAAGATGGTCCAATTACAGGTCCAGTCTGGAAATGATCTTGAGTGTATTGATCAGTTATGGGTTTGTACGTAAAATGTTCAAAGGTCACTTTTTGTTTTACATTGCTGGCATTTAACTGGTGTCATTATCCACTGGCGACGAGTGAAGTAGAATGGAGTAGAATGGAGTAAGCTGACATTTCTGTACGAGCAACATTATAAGCAAACAGTTATGTGGAGTGAGAGGATAACATCATCTGGACAATGGTCAAGTATAGGACGATAGAGATACTGTCATTTACTAGAAAGCGATTATATGGTATGCATTGCTTAAAGCTGCTGGGTGGAGAAGGTAGAACAAAGGTCAAGGATTTAACCAAATTGCATATTGGACAGGAGGAGGGTTATCCCTCTAGGAAATTAGTTTTCAGGTTATGCTAGTACACAGGAAGTGACTCTGCTGTCCCGATAAGAGCCAGGAGATTATTCTACTGAGGAGACAGCAGGGAGACGAGGTCAGAGAGCACCACTGCTATGCTTGCTCCAGTGGGTGGAAGTACATTTACTGTACTTAAGTACAATTTTGAGGTACCGGTATTTGTATTGAGTATTTCCAATCTCCAATATTTTCAATTTATTTTCAATTTATACATTTGAGAACTTGAAATGAGACATTCTGCTTTTACTTTTGCTACTTTAAGTAAATTTTTATGCCAATACTTTTGTACTTTTTTAATTCTAGACTTTTACTTGTAACAGAGTATTTCTATAGTGCAGTATTTGAGTAACATTGAGTAACAGTACTTTCTCCACCACTGCTCACTTGAAACTGTCAGATTGCATCATGACTGACAATGCGTTGATTAACACCACGTTACTATTGTGGCGGCGGTGGCTCAGGAGGTAGAGTGGCCCATTGGGAATAATCGGTTGGATCCCGGGCTCTTCCTGTGTGTGTGTGTGTGAGCAAGACACTGAAGTGAACCCCTAACTGCTCCTGATGAGTAGGTTGGTACCTTGTGTGTGTGTGTGTGTGTGTGTGTGTGTGTGTGTGTGTGTGTGTGTGTGTGTGTGTGTGTGTGTGTGTGTGTGTGTGTGTGTGCGCGTGCGTGCGTGCGTGCGTGCGTGCGTGCGTGCGTGCGCACGAATGGGTGGATGTAATGCACATTGTAAAGCGCTTTGGATAAAAGACACTATATAAAAGTACCATTAAAAAAATAGCCCAGACCTGCCCTACTTAAATTGTACATGTATGCCTGTGTCACACAGTAAAACATAATTTTGCCATACAATGGTACAATGGCTGTAAGAATTGTACGTTTCTGCCAGTGCTTGTGTCCAGAGGTCAGTCAGTCGGTAGCGTCGCATTGATTGTTTTGACTGGGAGAGCTACATTGTTATTACTGATCGGGTCTGTAGCAACATAGAAGAAAGGCCCAGGCGATTAAACAAACCACAAATTGTCCTGTGGAAAATGCCACACCGCGGCGCTCCATTGCAGATTATTGACACAGCGGCTCAAGGCAGATTGTTTTTCAAATACTCCACCGGTTGTCAAATATATACACTGCAGAAAGGGCTTTGGTGTTGCTTTCCCTGGATCTGTTTTGTTCGGTACTTCCATTTTATCTGTTTTCCTTGGGTAGTCTCCCAGGAGTCAAGGACAGCAAAACATTTAAGCATGTGATAGATATGTGCTCCTGGCCAGGTATTTTTGGCCTGGCTCTGAAAACATAATTGATGTGTTATCTATTTAATTATTTTGTTCAAAATGATGTTGTTATAGTTCTGTTGACTCCGTTTGCAGTGTGTGTTTGTGTGTGTGCGTGCGTGTGTGTGTGTGTGTGTGTGTGTGTGTGTGTGTGTGTGTGTGTTTGAAATTAGTTTGTCTTGTGTGCTGTATTTCAAAAGCCTTCGGTGAATGATTTCAGGTTGACTGTACCTGGTTGTAGTGGAAGCCATTATTTGCTGCACAGCTTCAGGTTGTCCAAGCAGGAGGTAAAGACCTGAACACTGAGCCTCGGTGAATTCCTCATGACTCTGTGGATCACTGCAAAGCCCTGATTATCCAGGGAAACGAGGATTTGTTTTTCAGAGGTCTGAGCGTTTTCTCTCTCCGTCTTTTTTTTGGTCTTGTGAACCCCCCCCCCACATGTACTTTATAGAAATGTCCAAAAATGGAGCAGAGAGGGTGGTGTGGAGGTCACACCGGCTGATCCTGCGGTGAGAACTGTGATTGACACATTTTCTGTGGAAACAAGACAACTGGTGGTGGTGGTGTGTGTGTTAGAGCGAGAAGGTATGTATGAGGAAAAGAGAGAGGAGAGTGTTTCACAGACACACAGACACACGTGTACTGGGCCTACTTGTTAGCAAGACCGTGTGTCTGTCTGCTGAGCGAAGTCACGGGACTTAAGCTGCACCTCAGTAATTTCATTCCATTCATCGCCCGGCCGGAATCTGCAGTGACACAGGCATCCTGCCGGGCCTGCTGTCTCTTTATAAAATAAAGAGCATATTATATTCCGGTAAGCCTCCCTCCGTGGACACAGTTGTGTCACATTTTCCATAACGAGTTCTCTCGTTTGATCCGGAGCCTTTCGAATAGGCCCCCTCGCCGAGGCAACTGTCACTGTTTATCCACATTATGAAGATAACGGGCCCATCTTCTCTGATCCGGCGGTGTCGGATGAGTGGAGAGAGTGGGGGAGACTGTCAGGCAAGAGAAGACTGATTCATTGTGTTCCCCTTGTAATTGAATAATCCGTTATTCATCGTGGGCATGGTGGTGAGATCATGTCCCCTCATTAGACCTGGGCTCTTGGTGCTGGTCAGGATGCATTACAGTATGGCCGAAGCATGCAGAGACATTGAAGAGGGCATGGACCCAGCGAAAGGGCATTCCTGCACGCCACTTAGGTTGGGTTCACAACATATGGAGGTTGGCTCTGTTGTCAAATAGATGTCAGGGTGGTCGCAGCGACAGTACAGTGATGATCGGTTTTAACTGGGAGGAGACATTGTATTATACACCCCACAATGGTATGCAATTCGAGCATTGGTACACCAAGCCTAAATGTCACACCGAGCCACGTTATCCTGTCACAATATGCCCCAATATGCCCCAATATGCCCCCTATGCACCTCACACCACCTCCACCGTTTTCTTCCCAAGTTGTGCAAAATTCACCTTAAAGTGAATTTAATTCTTTCTACTGATTGAATGAAATTGGTATCCCAGCCTTAAAGTGTATATTCTGCTGGAGATATGGGGATACCCCTGGCTGTTACTGAACACACTTTCTAGAGCAATGAGTACCAGTACTATGAGAACATAGCTCTTGCTATTTACTGTAACACTTATTTACTCCTGATGGCACACCATTTTGGAATGTTTCCACCTAACAGTCTGTATGTCAGAATGCTCTGAAGAATTAGAAGAAAATAAAGCGGCTGTCCCCCCCCCCCCACACACACACACACACACTTCTGTTTTGCTTTTGCAGTCGCATAATTAAGTCCCACTAAAGATATTATGTATTTTTTGTGACGGATGACTGCTTCCAGTTGTGGGTTTCGCAAGCCGCATTTACAGGCTATATATGTAGCTAAGAGTTGTCTGGCTAAAAGCAGGAGATGGACAGACTGACGGACCACTATATATCATAAGACCTTGTGCAATCATCCACACTTGGCTGCCATAAAGTCAGTGTGCTGCTGATTCTTATCAGCCCTTTACATGTTAGAACAAAGAACAACACGGTATGTTACAGTTTGTCATCTAAGTGAAGTCAGATGTCAAATTGCCATCATTAGGCTTGGAGCGAGTATTGCATTGTGTGCGTGTAGTGTAGACTGTAGAGTACTGTGTGCATATGATGTGCTCTTTTTTAAGATTTGTTTTGGGGCTTTCTATGCCTTTATTGATAGTGACAGTATAGACAAACAGGAAAGGGGGAGAGAGCTGGGGAATGACACGCGGCAAAGGCCGTCGGGCTCACTGTACGTTTTAACAGCGGGAGACGTTCCTCCGCCCACTTTTCGACCATCGCCTGTTCGCCTGCTATCGCCAGTAGTTGCCGGGTCCCATTGACAAATAACGCACTTCCGTAAAATTCGTCTGGCTGTCGTCCTCAAGGTTTCGGCCGCTCTGCCGGCCACTCTACCCCTGAGCCACTGCCGCCCCTATAAGTGGTTAAATGTAAGTTCTGTAATAATAATCAAAGTACGTTTTCAAGTTGCCTAATTGTAGTGGAGTAGAAGTTGATCGGAAAATAAAAAGATCACACCGTGTGAAGTGAGGGGCACTCTTATCATCGTGCATGATCATCGCCGACTTCTTACTGACAGTTGAGAGTATAGAAAGCCTCCTATACAACATATCAATGTTTGTGTTTACACTATGACGTGACATTTTCCATTCATTGTCAATGGGATTTTAATGTTTGTGTAGAACAAAGTTTGTGCACAGTACACACACTAAAAGCTGGCGCCTCTCAAAAATGTAAATACTCAAGTAAAGTAAAAGTACTTAAAACTTGACTTGAGTAAATCTACTTAGTTACTTTCCACCACTGGCAGGTATAGACAGATAAAAATATATACATTTTGTCTAAGGGGCAGAAAAAACCCCCTCATACTTCTCAGCAGTCCTATCTGAGAGCCGGAGTTGTCATGGCAACAAAGAGGCATTGTGTGGCAGCCTGTTCTCGTTGTGGCGTCGTGTCGTTGGATCTCTGGGTGCTCGCAGCAGCGCGCCGCGCCGCACCGCGCGGGGACACTCGCAACGCTGTGATACTCTGCAGCGCTGGCCGATGACTCATGCACATCATTTACCTGGAATAAGGAACGGAAGGACGGTGCGCCCCCAGAGGCAGACGAGCACGGTGACTTACTGTGCAGTAGTGTACACACATACAAATACATGCATAGTAAAATCCTAATCAAGTGTTAATTTGGTGTGTGTGTGTGTGTGTGTGTGTGTGTGTGTGTGTGTGTGTGTGTGTGTGTGTGTGTGTGTGTGTGTGTGTGTGTGTGTGTGTGTGTGTGTGTGTGTGAAGATAGAATCTACACTATAGCTGTTTATAGGAGAGGCTAGCGCTCCTCAATAATCTGACAGATGATGACGGATTCACATCAGTGCAGACGTACAGTGTATTCTTTGCATCTGTCCAGCATTGTAATCTGTGCCGTTTGCTCTCGTTAGATGTGAAGTAGATTACGTGCTCCAAAGTCGCCCTTTGCTCTCTCAGATCGGCTGTCGGTTCCTGCTTATCTAGGCCGCCAGATGTTTCAGTCCTAAGGTCCTTATGATGGCCCAATGCTTCGTTTGGTATGGAACACCAATCTTTTTAACCACTTTCAACCTCGCGTCCCCATTTTGGGCGTCTATCAGTATCTGAATTTCTGTAATCTGTAATCCACGTGACTCGAGAACCGTTCGCCCAACCGACTTCAAATTTGACAGATTGACGCACAGTTCCACACTATAGTTGTCCAGAACCAGCACAAAAGGCCTCTGCCCCGGCTCCGGTCAGGGCCCAAATCCAGATCACCCCTAGATCTCCATATATGGAGCTGGCCTGTTCTGACATCACACTGATGTTCTGACATCAACCCTAGATCTCCATAATGGAGCTGGCCTGTTCTGACATTTCTGGCCTGTTCTGACATCTGCATAGACTCCATATTTGGGCATGCCTGACAAAGAACTGGGCATAAAAGGGACACAGACATAATAACTGGGTGGGGCATTCATTTCCAACTTGCATCGATCGTTCCAAGCTAAGGTTCCAAGTAGCGCCCAACGGGCACCACTCTAGTGTCATTAAAGGGCAACTCTTTCTTAATAAATGAACAAAATCTCTGTCTGTGCGTCCGTCCCGTAGTATACGCATTTCTAGAGTTGTGTTGTGAGCTTGTAGATCGTCTGCACTATTTGGCGTCCAACAAAAATATATAGGGTATAATTTAAGTGGTTAAGGGCACAGTTAGGGCACATTTCCATCACTGTGACTTCCCCATGCCATCTGGGAGGCATTCAATGAACTAGCAAGGTGTGGAGAAAAGGGGGCACTTTAAAAGCACTGAATAGAATGTCTGAGGCGGCCATTTTGTGGCCGAGCGGGCACCGATTTTAATGAACCTGGGTTAGACAGAAAAAGTAAGAGACTCGCCTGGGATTGTTGTGTTCGGTGGTGCTTGGCTGATGAGCTCCTACCAACGTTCCCCGTCCAACCAGCCTGTGAGTCATCCTACGCACCACGTGATCCTTCTATTATTATATGCGCGCGCACACACACACACACACACACACACACACAGACACACACACGTGCGCGCGTGCGCTCTCGCATGCACCATGGGCTTCCCTCACTAATGGAGTATCACGCACAAGAATATCCCTGACGTGCATACAGAACAGGGAAGCCATGTTTGTGCTCTTTTAATGTATTACACGTGTCGTATTGGTGAGTACAGTATGTGTGTGCATGTGCAGTGCACCTGTGCATGCATGAACTCTCCAGAAGGTGTCTCTGCGTGTGTTTGCATGCACAAGACAAATGTGTGCGTGTGTGTGTGTGTGTGTGTGTGTGTGTGTGTTAACTTTCCTAGAGGTCCAGTGTTTGACGAGGATGACTCATCCCGTCAGAGACCCTAAGGAAGGAAGACTGGTGAAGGCTGGTGATTCACCCTGCGAAAATGTGTGGGTGTGTATGCATCCTCCTCCTCTGTGTGTGTTCTCATGAATGAGTATGGACATGAATGAGTGTACATGTACATGAATGTAATGGTGTGTGTGTGTGTGTGTGTGTGTGTGTGTGTGTGTGTGTGTGTGTGTGCGCGCGTGTGTGTGTGCGTGCATGCATGTGTGAGAGAGCACGCGTGCTGTATGCATACATAATGTGTCTATAGTGAGTGGACTCCTGCAGGGAAGCCGAGCAGCATCAGCCTAATTTATGGCATCGTGCGTAAATAGCCTATCTACAAGCTTACCGCCCGTCGCATCCGTGTACATTGTCTATTTTCAGACACCATATTGTATGACATATACAATTATACATTTTGAAACTGTAAAATGGGGACACCAGGCTTTTAATGTGGTTAACATAAATTGTGTTATCAGACATATGAGGAAGTCCTACATAGTTTCCCAAAAGGAAATGCATGTGTTTCAGCAGTTTACTAGTGTGACCAGAAGCAGTGGACTAAACAAAAATGAATGACCTTGAGCGATGACCAATATCGAAAGCAGAGGCATGTTTTTACTCCCTCACCACCCGACACCAATCAAACCTTGACAATGATGACTGAGTGACGGACTACAGAACTGATACAATCAGCTGCAATCACTTTGCTCCACCGTCCGTGACTGTAGGGCTCATTATTCCCCAGTCAACCAGCTCTTTACCTTCAAAGGACAGAGTACAATGGAGAGGCTTTTTTCTGCAACAATTACCGTTACAATTTGGTCATTTGGCGGACACTCTTATCCAGAGCGACTTACTAAAGCTCAAGATCGGAGTAAATGACATGAACCCATTATGTCAACAAACGACAGGGCAAATGGCCAAGTATGTAAATACAATTTACAATTTAGGCATTTAGCAGACGCTCTTAATCCAGAGCGACTTACATTAAGCAAGAACAAAAAGCATGGGGAATACATCACATAAAAACATTTATCATGAAATCATGCGTAAGCTAAGAAAGTAGATAGAAGAAGAAGAAAATAGAGTGCAAAGAAAACAATTAAGGGCTATAAAGTAACTAGGATACCAGGAAAACATCAGCATCTGTCTATGTCCATGCTATCTAAATAACAGTAGGTCTATCCAAATTACAATGTGAAAGTAACTCACATGCATCTACGTGCAACCAGCATCCAATGTATTAGAAAATAGCCAGAACCCTCAATCTGGAACTTCCTTTCCCTCAAACCGATTTGTCCCATAAAATCTGCTGGCTACGAGAGAATGAGTCACGCTTTTATTCTTATTCTTCCAGTTTGGAAGGTCCAGATTGAGGGTTCCGGCCTGATGGCTTTCCTCCGAGGTGGAAAGCCTGGTGACGTGAGGTTAACTAGCATCTGGTAACAGAGACAGGAGAACACATTGATAATCTGGTTGGCTTTCGAATTTATTGTGTTCCTCTTTATTACGGAGTCAATGCCCTGTCTTATGGAGGAGTCCTTTGGGAAGAGAATGAAATTAGTTGTCTAATTTTTCTGGGGACCCCCCCTTCGAAGAGCGCTGGGGGTCCTGGACCCCACTTTGAGAACCAGTGGGTTAATGCGCTGGAATATGGCCAACGTAAAATCGTCACCAAAGGTGTATTCAGGGCTGAGCAACTAAATGTGCCTGTGTGAAGAGACCCGTAGTCGCTAGTGATTGATCAGTCAGGTTGTCTGCTGTTCTGACAGCAAAGTGTGTGTGTGTGTGTGTGTGTGTGTGTGTGTGTGTGTGTGTGTGTGTGTGTGTGTGTGTGTGTGTGTGTGTGTGTGTGTGTGTGTGTGTGTGTGTGTGTGTGTGTGTGTGTGCGCGCACCTGTGTGTGTGTGTGTGTGGCTTTAGTTTCCTCCTTATTTACTTGATAAGTGAATGCAACACATTTATTTGTTTAGAACTGTCAAGCTGAATCACAATGGTGCTGATGAGGGCTTTGCGAAAAAGAGGAGCATGCACGCAGCTTTGCAGTCTCAAGGGTCACCTTGGCCTAAAAGGCTGTTGTCTCAGTGTCTGCAGATTAGTGACAGTGTAGCTCCCCTCTCCCTCTAGACTCTCTCCAAACTACTGACTCTTCTTCTCCTTTATCTTCACACTTTTGTCACACGTTCTGTTTCTCTTTTATTTTATTTTATTTTCCTTTTGAAGCTGCATTGTGTGACATCTTTTGATCATTGCCGGGTTAGAAAATATACTCTGTTATGACTGTTTCATTGAGACATCACATAAGGCTGCTGAACCAACATGTGTATCTGACTGTCAGCACTATAGTCTACGTCTTTTAACACCTTTTATTAAGGGAAGTTGTCAAAATCTATCCTGACCGATCGTGTGCTCCTCCTAAAGGGCTTTTCGGACAGGGAGCTATTGACGCGCCTGGTAATTCATTTTCAATGAGAGGTGGTGGGTGACTAGTTGAGAGGCGTGGACAATCTGAAGGGCGTAGTGGCAAGCGGGCGCGATCCTGTTCAATTGTCGCTCTACGGCCGAAAGGTCCTCAAGACTTTGTACTCCCCCAAAGTCCACAGGTTCCATTCTATGTTGAAACACCATGTCACCTCCCCTGCTCTTTATCCACATGAACCCTAGCATCCCTATTCTGGGGCGAACATTCTCCAAAAATAAAGCTTTGGTGTAGACCTAGTATATAGAGCCCTGGGGGACAGAGACTGTTTATCCCAGAAGTGTTTTAAATGGTAAGGTTTGAGCGAAAACACAGTATTTTGGATGTACCACGGATACGGCTGTGAGAGTCAAGTGCAGGTTTATGAACAGATTTTTTACATGGTTTTGCTTTCGTAATATTGGGCTGCCTTTCACTTAAATTCATCAAATATATCCATGAATGCAATGCATCTGGGGGTGAGTAATTGATCGAAAAAGTAATTTTGTAGTTAAAGTATTCCTTTAAGTTTGTTACAAGTATGCAGGAACAAAGTCTAACGTAATCCCGTTATGATCCTCTCTGACCAATCTGTAATCTGCAGTTATATGTATGGCACCGTTTTTTGTTTTAAACATTATTGCTCACTGTCGCCTTCACTCATTTAAATTAGTGATTTTATCTTCGGCTATATCGAATAGTAATAAAATGAACCATGTACTTGGGGTAGTGTCTTCACTCTTCATCAACTGAAAGATACATCAAATACTACCATTTAAGCAGCACAGGCAATTATGTTCTGCAACACACATTACGTCAATTTACTCTCATTGATGTAGTGGCTTGCAATTTGCATTGCATGGAATATGTTTCACATGTATGCACGAATGTCCACATGCACAAATAAATCTTTGAGCATGTACATTCACACAGATATTGTTACATGTAGGATATATAATGTGTTACATATAATGGACAGTAAATACTGTATACAGTTTGAATATATATGTACTGTAGATATTATAGATAGATATACCCATACCCAGATGAAGTGACAGACAGAAATGTCGAACACAATTTTCTGTCCAAGTGATCAGTGCGAGCAGTGGTCTCTCTCTCTGATGGGGACGCTGTAAGTTCTCCTCTTTTGTCTTGCTACTGCCTGCGTTGGTTGGCATGGAAACCCCAGCAGAGCGGGGAACACTGTGTTCGATCAGCAAATGGGTCACATGGAGAAGCAAACACACACAAACGCACACACGTACATGCGTGCGCACATGCACACAATCAACCACGTACACAGACAGAAGCAGTGAGTGGCAAAAACCTGGAGCGTCGACTGCAGCACCACAAAGTAATTACCCATTTCTGACCCAAATCACCACCAGAGAAAAGAGGAGATTCATTATTCTGCTCCATATTGCTTATATTACAGCATTCTCCACAGTTCAGCTACAGTAGCTGAGTAGAAGCCTCCAGAATCAAGAGAGGTTTATTCGTCACTTAGTCATACAGTGAAATATTGTTCCACTGCACTGAGACATAATATGTAATACATGATTATTTTTATAATCATGAACTTTTAACATTTATAATTTATTATAAATAAAAAAGATTATAATGTCTTATAAGTGTGTTCATAATGCGTTATGAACATGGGATGCATAGCAAGTGTTACCCCTGGAAGTGTTACAATTTAGGCATTTACCATCAGGTCAACATTTGTGTCAGATCCTGTGTCTACTGTCCAGGTGAGACATGACCTTTAATGTCTCAATAGAAGAGCAGGGAGACAAAATACAACCACTTATAAGTTAAGTAAGGGATAATATCTGGCTAGGTGGTCATTGTCTGGAAATAATTCACCGGGAGTTTAACCTTCAGGGAGGTTAATCACCCTGGCCGCCAGGCCGCACCAATGCAACCATAGTCGCAACTCCTTGCAATTATATTGCATGTTGCAAGGAGTTGCATTGGTGTGGACTGATATTAGTTCTCTTTGCCCTACCCAAGCACCTGCTGTCATACTGTATGTCCTGCAGGGAGAGAGGGGAGCTCCCTGTGGTGTGCTCAGACGACCTCACCACCTTCCGCAGCACGCGTAGGACCTGGGAAGAGCTCATTTCATACCATATAGCCATATATAGATGGCCATATAGGAAACCACCTAACTCCATTTTGGAGGATTATTTTTCATAAATCAATGCTATTCAACACCCTTTATGTGTGTTGGTTAAAATATATTGAACCAATGAAAAGTATTAAAACGTGCTTCTCATGGTAAAACCTCTTAACTCCATTGGACCATCAAAAAACTGTCTGTTAAAGTAAAACAGCTAACTCCACCACCTCTCCCCTCTCAAGCAAGTAATTGACAATATATATCATAATGACAACTTTGATGAGGCGGTATTGCATTGCTTTAAAAAATATATATACGTTTTTCTTCATTTTCAGAAAAAAAGATATCTTTCTATTTCCTGAAAAATGAACATTTTGGAGTTTAATATGGTGGTTTCTCCCTGACAGCAGATATATGGTGGTTTCTCCCTGACAGCAGAGATATATAGAGATATAATCCTTGATGGCCCCTGACAGGATGTTCTGGGTTGTTGACGAGTAGAAAGGACCTTCTCTGAGACCTTGAATTTCCTCATCTGGCTGAGGTGATAAGAGGCGTTGCCTCGCCTATTTTGGGCCACAGTCTCTGTGTGCATTCTCAAAGTCAGGTCCTCTTTTTGATGTGCACCCCATGAAGGTACTTGAAGGGTAACAGGTACCGTCACCCTATATAATCCATATCGCCCACTTTTTTCCCGCCGACCTCACACGACCGCTCAGTACGGCGGTTCTTGTATTCTTTATTTTGTTTTACTGAGAATAAGGTTAGAAATAAGTTTAAGGTTATGCATAGTTTTACTGGGGTTAAGTTTAGGAATAGGGTTAGGTTTTGGCACCGTTTTACTGAGATATAGGAATAAGGTTAGGTTTATCTGTTTAAGCACAATTTACCTATAGGTTACTTTAGTAATTCCAGGCTGAGCTGTTCCGCCGGCTGTACGCCCATGGTGCGAGTTGGTAAAAGGGTATTCATTTGAAGCTGCCCACAGTCTCCACTGGTATCTCCAGATTAGCCCTTTCATCTTCGTAGGCACATTTAACAATGGCGTTTAAGCTGTTTGGGCTTGGCCACACGGTAGTTGGTGCACTGTACACCATATTATGCTTTTGTTTTGGCTAAATTCATCATCTCAAGTCAAGTCCGTGATGCTTGATTCATACTTGGTAATGCGGCTGTGTTTTTCGCAGGTAGAAGCTCTATGGATCTTCTATTTTTAATCAGTGACACTATCATATTTTTAAGCTTCCTTTAAACCACTTTAACCACCTTTTAAGCATTTTTCTTTTTACATAGCTACAAGCTACAAGCTACAAGCTCTCAAAGAGCTTTGCGCTTAAGACATCCATATGATTGACATGTCAAGAGGGCTGATGACCGTGGCCGAGGATGGAAAAGCCGTCTGCAGTGAAGCGGATGAGAGTGAATCATCTGGGAGAACGTTTAGCGAAATTAACAACTGCCCGCTTCCACCCGAGATGGACAGATGCCGGCAGTGAAGGAGGAGATGGCGAGGGGAGGTGGGGGATGGGGGGGGAGGTAGTGTCAGGGAGGGGAGACACAGGCCCTCGCCTATCGCTCCTGTTCCGGAGCAGCCCTGCTTTGGTGACTCATCAGTGGCTAGAGGAGAATACACACAGGAGACAACCACTGCACAGGCAACAGGAGAGGGAGACAGAGTTTGTGTGTGTGTGTGTGTGTGTGTGTGTGTGTGTGTGTGTGTGTGTGTGTGTGCGTGTGCGTGTGCGTGTGCGCGCAGTGTGCGCGAGCGCCAACACGAGCGTGTGCATGAGTAGTTTCACTGCCTGCCCAGGCAGGCACACACAGAGAGGAGAGAGAACAGAATAAAGAAAGGAAATATAGAGAGGTGAAGTCAAGCGACACAAAGCAAGTGATCAGGACAAAACGGGAGAGAGCTGCGGTCATGTTAATGTCCCATATACCTGCTGCACACGACAGCCCCAAGCCATCAGTATATGTCCTGTAGTACGTACCTCCTGATCTGTGTATATGGTCCGTTCCGCAAAGCAGTCAGAGATTTAGTGCTTAGAGCAGCCGCGTCTGTGTGTGTCTTGGTCTAGTGCCACGTCCCTGTGACCTTGTAAAAGTATCTGCAGGCCAACGTGATGCAATGAGGGATCATGTTTACTGCAGACAAATCTGTGGTGTCACAAACGACAGGGCGAGAGAGGAGAGGAGAGAGAGAGACGGTGAGGGGGGGGGGGGGACTCCCAGCGCCTGACAACCCTGCAGCAATTAGTGCCATGTGAACTGTAATAAGTGATGTAAAGACATGTAAAGACTGCGCAGGGGCTGGTAATGCATGCACGCATACGCACAGACACACACATACACATACAGTATGTGAGCATACCCATTACCCAGACGCGCGCGCACGCATACACACAGACACACACATACTGTATACAGTATGTACTATGTAAGCATACCCAGACGCGCGTACACACACACACACACACACATGCACAAAAACACAGACAAAATTGCACACTGGCAGATACACACATAATATATACAGGATTTGAGCATACCCAGAGACGCACGTGCGTGCCCGCACACACACGCACACACATATTTGTGTGTCTGACTGGCTGGCTCTCCTCTTGGTTTAGAGCTGGCATTCAGTTACATCACTCTTCAGAGAACGGAAGCTCAGATTACAGGAAAGGCAAACACAGGCCTCTGGGGGTGTGTGTGTGTGTGTGTGTGTGTGTGTGTGTGTGTGTGTGTGTGTGTGTGTGTGTGCACGTGTGTGTGTGTGTGTGTGTGTGTGTGTGTGCATGTCTGTGTATGTGCTCGTGTTTGTCTGCGTGGCATTGTGCATGCGTTTGTGCGCTGGCTTTCCCTGCATGCTCCATATTATATTGTTGGTGTCAGGCAGATAGATACCTCTTATCTCCGTATTTTAACTTTTTGTGTTTTTTTTGGAAATGAATGCCCTACTTTATCATACTACAGTTTACACAAAAGTAGCAGATCTGCTACTTTTTCTGTTTTTGACATGGAATCCTGAGAAGTAACTGTTTTGTACACTAGACTAGAGAGACGATATGTACGTTCTATAAAACAAATCAGGATGTCCCACAGCCCACACATGGATGTGGCTTCGTATGGGTTCAGGTTTCATCATTCATCACAGTTTCAGGTGTGTTCGTACAGGTGCGTGATGTGCTGTCCGCTGCAGCCTTTTACGTGTCTGTCATGCCATACAATCTTTGATAACATGCATGGTAGTATAGCTTAAAGACAGCGTTACGTTTGAAAATAGTTGATGAGAGTTACACGGTAAAAATACTTGGTGTTCAGTTAAACACAAATGTAACCAAATGGACTCCCTGCATGTGATTTAACACTTTGACTGTGTACTCATAATAGCTCATATAATGATTTTTAATCTGATTATCCACCTAAACCCTACTGTACAGTATACTGTATACTCAGTTGACAGGAGTCTATGCTAGGTCCCTTCCTGTTTTTTGCTACACACTAAATATCTTTGCCGAAAATCGGTGATCTTGTAGATCTCCAAATGTCCACCCTATGTGTTTAAACTAAAGCTACATTATGGAGTGACTTTTGTTGTGGTAAAAAGGAAGGGCGAGAAACGTACTAATCAGTGTTAGGAGTTTGTGTCCGCAAAGCTCCAGTGAAACAAGCAGCGTAACATGAGAGCACTTGGATTCTCCTGCAGTGTGTTCCAATAAGACAATGGCCCTCAGAGTTAATGACGCACAGCAAGTGAGTTGTTTCATAACAGTGGAAAGCGTCTAATACCACATATTACTGTTAGAAGAAAAGATGTCGGTTAGTATACATGTATTAGCCAGAGCAGGTTATGATCTGAGCTGTAGGGCTGCAACTATCAATTATTTTCTCAGCAGTCATTTTATTGCTGCAAGACGTTTTTATTTTTAACAAATCAACATTTTTAACAGATTTTGTTTTATAATTGACTAAATGTATTAGTCTGATTAACCACTTAACGCCTATTTTATACTTTGGTTTTGAGCCAAAAAGCTCCTAATATTGCAATCTAAAAGCCCACAACCCATGTCATGTTGTGTCTATGAGCTTGTACATCTGCGATGTTTGGTATTTTTGCTATACTGTAAAGAATAAGTGCAGAAGTATCTTTTTTTCTGGCTTTTCTTGCCTTTATTGATAGTTACAGTTGTAGAGAGACAGGAAACAGGGAGAGAGAATTGAAATTGAGTGAAATGCAGCAAAGGTCCACGCTGGCCCAAGAATCGAACCAGGGCCTACAGTACGTGCATGGCCCTCTGTTTTTAATAATCTGTTCATGATTAGTTCAGTTATCTGTTGCAGCGCTGTCTGAGGACAAGTGAGTGTAAGGAGATAATTACTTTAGGCTAACATCTATCCATTGATATCAGGGATGGCCGTGGTTCGTGGGTAGACCGGCCATTTGGGAGCCAGAATGTTCCCTAGTCACGGTTTGATCCCTTGCTCGTCCTGGCCTAGCCGCAACTCCTTGCAACAAAACAGTTTTAAGTCCACCACACCATTGCAACACCTTGCAACTGCCATAATGGTTGCAGGTATTTGCAAGGAGTTGCATTGGTGCAGCCTGGCAACATGTAGTGTGTAGTGCGTAGCCTACCAGAGCTATTCCCAGTGCGAATCGGTGAATGTGAAGAACAGTGATTTGAAAAGTGCATTTCAGTGGTCAGAAACACGAATATAAAAGCAATATGAATTAAATCAATTTACAGATTAGTGACTGCAGGGCTACAGTTAATCTACATTGTAATCACGCTAAGCAGCACTGACATTAAGAATGGGTTGTGTTTCCTCTGTTTGTGTGTCTGTGTGCGGATGCAGTAGAGACTAAGGGACAGATTAATGTATCTGTAAATGTCACTGTTGTGCTGTTTCTGCCGACTAAACTGAGGGTGAGAAGCGACCTCGCTTTAAAGTGTGAGGTCGCGTGCACACATCCGCCTGGGTGACGGCAGACTGCTGGGCGAGCGCTGGCGCTTTGGCATGGGGAGTCAGATCAACATATGGAATGAATTCTGTACTGGCCATATATGGAGCGTGTCTTGAGTGTACAGGGTTTGATGAGGTCAGATCAACATATGGAATGTTAGAACAGCTCAGCTCCATATATAGAGATCTAAGGGTGGCAGTGAAGGCAGTGTCTTGAGTGTACAGGGTTTGATGAGGTCTGGCCATATATGGAGCGTGTCTTGAGTGTACAGGGTTTGATGAGGTCAGATCAACATATGGAATGTCAGAATAGGTCAGCTCCATGGAGATCCAAGGGTGACAGCGGGGGCAGTGTCTTGAGTGTACAGGATTTGATGTGAGCCCAGGTAGGGCCTGTAGGTGATGATCCAGTCTTCTCCATGTATGGCTATCCAGGGTTTGATGAGGTCAGTGTCGTGATCTTCATATATGGAGATGGCCATATATGGAGCGTGTCACGATGCGTGATGGACTGACGGCCATATATGGTGGTGTGATGTGTCATGAGGCGTGATGTCACAATGAGTGCTGTGTCACTAGGCGTGATGTCACGAAGCGTAACAACAAAATAACAAATAACACAAATTATGTAATAACAAAAGATTTATTATCTAAATTTGTAAAAATGTCCAGCATAATGTCTTACATTCTCTGTAAAGCGCCTTGGATAAAGGCGCTATATAAATGCACCATTTACCATTCCCGTTCTAGTGAATCCAGTGTCCGAGGTCTTTCTCTGATTACCTCCTACAACAAAAAAAACACTTCTTCTATCTATCTAGGTCAACACCAGAACCTTTATTTGCTGCATACTGGGGGACATCCGGGTGGCATGGAGGTAAAACAATCGGCCACCACTGCAGTGAACCGTGCCATTCTGGCAGCAGGGCCTCCGGCTTGGCTGGGAGCTCCGTCGAACACACAATCAGTCGCGCCAACATGTGGGAAGCCCTTGTCGCTGCGGGGAGGGGAGGGGATCAGTGTTCATTTCGGCGACTAATACTATGACGAAAAATGTTTGTCGAAAACTAAATGCAAACTATTCTCCTCCCTCTCCCTGTGCAGGGCTAGGTAGTGTAGTGGAAGTTCTCCCTCTCCCTGTGCAGGGCTAGGTAGTGTAGTGGAAGTTCTCCCTCTCCCTGTGCAGGGCTAGGTAGTGTAGTGGAAGTTCTCCCTCTCCCTGTGCAGGGCTAGGTAGTGTAGTGGAAGTTCTCCCTCTCCCTGTGCAGGGCTAGGTAGTGTAGTGGAAGTTCTCTGTTATGTGATATCGAGCGAGGCACGTCGTTGTCTGCTCTATACTCGCTGGTGGGTTGGCAGCAACAGGGATGGGGGAACATGCGGGAAATAGGCCATTTTGACTGAAGTTGAGGATACGATGGAGGGAAACTAAAGGAAAAGTGAATAACACATAACATGTCAAGGCTCTCACAGTGGAACAAGTTCAGTCTGTTCTGTCACCATGGTTATATTACGGAATACACTTCCCAGGCTCACCGTCGGATAGGTTGAAGGAGAAAAAGAGAGTGTGCGTGTGTGTGTGTGTGTGTGTGTGTGTGTGTGTGTGTGTGTGTGTGTGTGTGTGTGTGTGTGTGTGTGTGTGCGTGCGTGCGTGTGTGTGTGTGTGTGTGTGTGTGTGTGTGTGTGTGTGTGTGTGTGTGTGTGTGTGTGTGTGTGTGTGCGCGTGCGCGCGCGTGCCAGTTCACCAAGCATCCAACCCAATGTCTCTGAGTTAAATTAGTGCTGTATAATTAACAAGACCAAATGGACTCGCAGATGTTCCAACGTCAATTAAACATCAATAACGCCAGCTGTGTCTGTTTACTGCCTCTCTGCCTACAGTGCTCTGTCTCTCTCTGACTATCTCTGCCTCACTGTGTCTCTCAGTGGCTCTCTATCTCTCTGTGTCTGTTTACTGCCTCTCTGCCTACAGTGCTCTGTCTCTCTCTGTCTCTCTCTGAGTCTCTCTGCCTCACTGTGTCTCTCAGTGGCTCTCTATCTCTCTGTGTCTGTTTACTGCCTACAGTGCTCTGTCTCTCTCTGTCTCTCTCTGACTCTCTCTGCCTCACTGTGTCTCTCAGTGGCTCTCTATCTCTCTGTGTCTGTCTCTTTCTCCCTGTCAAACCGTGAAGAACAGGCAAGAAGGATTTCTGAAGCAGCTTTAAACTGTGTAGATAGATAAATCGATGGCCGGATGGATGGATGGATAGATGGACGGATGCTGGATGGATGGATACAGCTGCTGATGCTGCCTTTCTGTCTGACTCACATGTGTCAGCTGTTCTCTGCTTCTGCACATTCAGAGAATTCATAATCACACTGATTTGACTCGGTTCTGTGGATCTGACGGAAGAGACATTCATACTTGCCTGCATGGTATGCAAAAGAATCCCGACGATAACCTGGTTGTGCAAGTGGAGGACGAGAGGCAGACTAGCTTTTCGCCCCAACTAGGCCATCCCAGCACCAATTTAGAAATCTGAGGTGAATGAAAACCACACAATGTCGCTCTGTCCTCTGTGGATTTCTCTGAATCTTAATTGTTGATTTTTTTTGGCTGGGGCAGCAACTTTTGCTCTTAATTAGTTAAAGAAGTGGTGCATTTCCACCCTAAGGTTTTATTAACTGAGACTCTGATTTGGGCAATGATTAATCTGTGCCATGGTGCACCGCGCTGCACATGCTGATGATCCGTGCTGTAGGACACACACACAGCCATGTTGGGAAGGGAAGGCAGAAGGCTAATTCACAGGAGGCATGAACAAAAAGTCACCCTTTAGTGAGAGCAAATTTAATTCACTTCTGCCTGGAGAGGACTCTCAATCTCTCTCTCTCTCTCTCTCTCTCTCTCTCTCTCTCTCTCTCTGGTCTTCTTCACTTGCTCTCTCTCTCTCTGGAGTCCCTGTACTCTCTCTTCTATAATGTAATTCAGCAAGGTGACAATAATATGGTCGACATGCAAAGGCTGCAGGCCGTCTATGCAAAACCGTTGTGTCTCAACGGTGATGATGAAGGAAAGCCGTGGTTTGTAATTTCAATCTTCTTATAATTCACCCATAAATCACCAGCTAGCGGGCTTGGATAGTTATCTGTTGGCCTGCTATTATAACATTGCGCCAACCCAGTGACAAGGTGTCTCAGCATTGTTCTGTGTGTGTGTGTGTGTGTGTGTGTGTGTCCGTGTCCGTGTCCGTGTCCGTGTCGGTCCGTGTGCCGTTTTGTCTGTCTTCCACTGCCTTTCCAATGCCTCCCTGTTCAAGTTGTTCTCCCTCTTTCCCTCTTGTCCTCCATCTCTGTCTCTCTCTATATATCCATTGCAGTCGGATGACTCATCCACGCTGATAGGCAGACTGACTGTTCCGTGACACTCTGTTCTGTCCGCGATCAGACCCAAACACCCCCCCCCCTCCATGTAACAACAACAACAACGCAAATAATGATCAAGTGAAGTACTCGGGAGGATGACGAATGGTGCGAAATGCAAAAAGTGAAAAAGGTGGTGTTTGGGGAGGTGTAGAGGGGTGACAGACGCTAAGAGAAGAAAGGTAGAACAAGAGTGACAGAGAGAGAGCTAGAGAGAGACGGTAAAGAACAATAGGTTTGAGCTGAGGTGAGTCAGTGAGTTTGAAACGGCTTTCTTAGCAACCGAGCGATGATGTTGTTCCACTGGGCTGCAGTGCACAGTCAAGGTAACCTGGGTAACCTGGGTAAAGCAATTAGCCACCCACGGCTCTCATTTTAACATCTGGCCAGTGATAACAGAGTGCACAATCTGCACACGCAAGCACTCACCTGTGTGTGCGTGTGTGTGTGTGAGTGTGCACAGATACATTATTTCAACACATTACCTCACTTACCACATCACACCAAAGTTACAAACACTATACAGACAAGCACGCGCACATATAGAGAAAATCACACCCGTGTGAACTGAGTGGTGCAACTCCCCTCTCCCCTCCCCCCCCCTCCTCTCTCTCTCTCTCTCTCTGTCTCTCATTAGCAGGCAACAGTGCACTGTCTCTCTGTTTCTGGCACAACAGCACCCCTACTGGTACTCATAGTCATACTGGTGCTCATTAACGTCACATAGGTAGGTGAACCAACACATAGGTAGGTGAACCAACACATAGGTAGGTGAACCAACACATAGGTGAACACGGACATTGCTGTTCCTTGGAGTGGTTGCACCACTCAAAAACCAAACAGTGAAAGGACTGTCCATATGGTGTTCTGTCTGCATAGCTGTCAGTCTTCCTCCCTGCAGCAGCCCTTGTGCATCATCTCTCAATGTCAAATGATGTAAATGCATGTAAAGGGTGTGCAAATTCATCCCGGTGGTGTGACGCACGCCCAGAGCACCTGTGAGCCTTGTAGTCGCCAATGCCCTCTGTCTGGAGCACTGTAGTACAGTGTCTGATGCAATGGGAGAAATCAGTGCACGTCAGTTATAACTCCACATTGTTTTTCTTCAGATAAGGCTTGGCAAGTTTGCAGCGACAAGAGAGAGAGAGGGCGAGAGGGAGAGAGAGATAGAGAGAGAGACTGGCAGACAGAGATGCAGAGACAAAGAGAGACACGGAAATTGACACAAAAAGGAGGGAGAAGGAAAATGACTTGATGCATGAGTTCTACGGTACAGTCACTCGCTGTGTGCACACAGCCAGTCCCTCCCTGCATTGCAGTAAATCGCCCCTCTGCAACGTATCAAACATTAAACGTGGCGTACGTGTTATAAATCTTTGAAGTGGAGCCCCCGAGATTAGGTAAATCTTAAGATGCCGTCGCCGCAGTGCATCGGCATCTGCTTGACGTGTGAATCGTCCACAGTGGCATCCTGGGTGTGTTATTATTAACCACTTAATCCCTGTATACTTATTTTGTACCACGCACAGGGAAAGTATAGCCTATCTACAAGGCACAAGTTCATGCGACACCTGAGCTTGTAGATGGCCTATTTTTTTTGAGTGGTGCAACCACTCCAAGGAACAGCAATGTCCGTGTTGTTCACCTATGTATGTGACATTAATGAGTATGACTATTAGTACCAGTAGGGGTGCTGTTGTGCCAGAAACAGAGAGAGAGAGATAGTGCTGTACTGTTGCCTGCTAAAGAGAGGGAGAGAGAGAGAGGAGGAGGAGGAGGAGGGGGGGGGGGTGAGAGCGGAGTTGCACCACTCAGTTCACAGTTGTGTGATTTTTTACTATGTTTGAAACTCTTTGCCAATTGTTGACTGTAATGACATGCCCAAAATAGGGAGCCATGGTGGAATTGTTTAATCAGTTTTGTCCATTGAACGACGTCCAGGCTCAAGGGATGTAAAAACCGGTAGCACAATCTATGTAGTTGGGCTCAGTTGGAGTAGATGTCATCAGACCAACACGGCATGTAATAATCTCACACCCTTTGTCTCTTCTTAC
Organism: Protomyctophum bolini; assembly: GCF_963924005.1. Classification (NCBI taxonomy): domain Eukaryota; kingdom Metazoa; phylum Chordata; class Actinopteri; order Myctophiformes; family Myctophidae; genus Protomyctophum; species Protomyctophum bolini. The sequence goes on from NC_137880.1 coordinate 24,834,361, forward strand.
TTCTTGGTTGTTGTTTCTTCTGCTCTGTTTCTCCCTAAGTTGATATCTCTTTCTCTTTCAAGATTCTTTGCATTTTTTACATCCCATAATGTATGTAAACAAGAGCTCCTTGACATTGCAGAAATAATGTTCTTTTCTCTGGCAATTGTTCTCTCAACTGTACAAATTAGACATTTTCACAGGTGTTGTAATTATTCTAAAACATGCAAAGCAGATCAGCAGTTGAAATTTGAATTTCATATCCACACAAATGTGTCTTTTTATTATTAATAGCTCAGTGCATCTGTGCCCTGTACACTGTATTTACAAGCCCCCTAAATTTTATTCACTTACCCTGAGAACTGACCTTGAGACAAGATAATTTACATGGATGATGAATAATCCAAAGACTACATTAAAACTTCTCACTATGAATAATGAATGCCGTAGTTTAAGAAACCCTGGGGATGGAGGGGTCAGATGCAAACTAGTCATTCTAGCAATGGTTAGGACTTTTATCACTAGTAACTATGCTTCCTGAACTAATTTAACAGTTACCTGCATAGTTAATACATGAGGATACATGAGGATATATCGTAAATAAACAGACCATCCTCCTGTATATTGGCTTTACTTTAGTTTTTGCGCTTTTAAGATTTTCTCCAAATTCATTAATATGTTGCAGAACTAACTTACCTGAACAATTGAGTGAACATTGGCTAAACATTTACAATAGCCAATGTGTTGTTAAAATCACAGATCTTTGAATATAATTTGAAATATATATATACAGTATATATATTTATTTTAATTTTTTTAGTGGTGCAATCACTCCTATAGACAGCTATGTGTGTCTTTGGCTGGATGGCTGGGTCTGTCCCTGCACGAAATAGTGTTTGGGTAGTTTTCACAACCAACTGTTGCGCAGCCTAAAAAAACACACGCATATTAACTGTATATATGATGATTTGGGGTGGTACAGTACAGTAGAGGGACCCCCTGGTCCCTCGCCTAGACTTTCCAATTTATCCATGCTTTAAACTGCATTAAAATGCAGTCAGAATCTACCAGTGTGCGTGTGCGTGCATGTGCGCTTGTGTCCATGTGTGTGTGAGTGTGCACGGTACATGTGCATTTATGCAGGTACAGTATGTTTACCTGCCAGGCTGTGTGCGTGCTAGTGAGTACTTATCATGTCACATTGAATGTACTCATCACACGATGGTGCACTCCCAGGCTAATTTGCCGTTGCCAAGCATTAATCCCCAGGTGTCACATATTAGATTTAAAACTCATAAACAACAACTAATTGGTCAGAGATGTTCCTCTGAAGAGTGACTGGCTATTCAGAATTGACTGCAAACGATGAGCATGTACAGACTAGTCTCGAAATATTGCAACAGACGTTGAAGAGGAGAACTATCACTGGGACCTCAGGCTAGACTAGGGAAATACACAGTATTGACCTTGAGGTAGACAGACATGATAGTGAAGTGCAGTAACATGGGCCTCTCCTGCTCCCCAGCTCTTAGTAAACAGGAGAAACAACTGATAATAGGATACAGGATAAACAAGTCAAATTGGAAGTGATGTCACAAAGGAATTAGCAGACAAATTTAAACTGGAACACTATCAAATTGAATCTGATAATGGGTATACTCTCCTGATTGAAGGAAATTGGCTGGCTATACCCACGCCGAAATTGTCTGTGTATTAGAGAGCTGAAAGATGTGGAGGCTGCTGTTACTTAACAAACACTCTATAGCAATGATTAACTAGGCCTATCTGATACAAGTTTTGTTTTAACCGGGAAGAATGCCCGAGCTGCCTAGACACTAGACAGTAAATCAGTGCAGTGGCGACCTTCAATAATGAGGTTTTATTTGTATTACTTAAAAAAAGAAAAGAAAAAAAACTTTAAAAAGACTAGAGGCAAACTAGCCTTGGTCCCAGCCTTTAAAGCCTGGTCCCAATCTAAGGCAAAGAGTGCATAGCCGGAAGTGTCGGACCGGAACATCCATCAGATGTATATCCCCTGGATATGATATTTTCCGACCAATCACAACATTTCATCCACAGAGAATGTAAACAGATTTGTAAAACCTCAACGTCATTTGCTTGAGCTGTACTTCCGCCAAAATCCCACACTTCCGTTTAAGCACTCTACAGCGTAGGACAGGTCTTTCCCAGCGTGCATGCAACCTCATTTCATCTCACATACATCGACTGACTCTCTTACAGTATATCTTGGTCAGTTCCAATTACCTGGCTGGCCATACCATTCTCCAGGTACCTCCCCACTATTCCCACACCTATCAGCACACACATTTACCTGAAAACCCTACCACATGCATATGCGCCCTTAATACATATTTACAGTTCCTACTTAGCCTACTAAATAAACAACCACCACATACATTATTATTAAATGTAACAGTACTACCGTTATCTGCAACAGTAGTTTAGAAATGTGCAATCAAATGAGCAAGTGTGTAAAAAAAAAAAAAATGAACGCGAAATGGCGAGAGTCAACAATTCAGCAAGACGAAGAAGACAAGCAATTAGATTGGTTGTTCCTCTTTCCTCAGGCCTCTTCCTCTCAGAATGACCCAGAGGTTGACCCTGGTAGAACATAAAATCAAGGGAGTGAATCATTTTATGACGGGAAGCACTGCGGTTTTGATGTTAATTGGTCTCGTGGAGGAGACAAGAGGCTGCATTTGCACTGGTGGGAAGGGGGGAAGAAGTACACGGCTGATATGATAAGGTCACACCCCCTAACCACGCTGCACACTAAAACTTACACACAGCACACACACACACACACACACACACGCATGCACGGTCACACGCACACACGCACGCACACACACACACACACACACACACACACACACACACACACACACACACACACACACACGCACACACATACAAACACACACACACACGCACACATGTATGTATATGCACATATACTGTTACTTCCATAATATAAATATGCACATGCACTCGCACACAGTATCTTGCTATTGAATTAGCAAAGAGGAATCCATTTAGCCTCTAGAGTCTAGTGCAACGTTTCATATCCTGCCAGTGCCTCTCTGAATGAATCATGACGGCTTGAAAGACGGCATCTATTCCAGTTCACCCATTTAAGGTTTGGAAGAGGGAAGTTTGATTCAGACACAAATGTTGACCTGTTCTAACAGAGAGGGACTGTGAAAGGAAACAAAGTGGTAATGAACACGTCTCCTCACATGAGCACACATCCTAACCACATTTGATACTAATCAAGTTATCACACGGATTTAGGCAAGTGGCATCGGAATTGCATGTCTTCTCGAGACACAATAATACGATAATAAATTAATACTATATTGCAATGTTAGTGCAGTGCCTAGCACTGTGAATGTTCACATTACTAAAGGATGTCTACAAATCCATATTTTCTGCGATTGTGGGGCTACTATCTTGGCGTCTACTTAGATTTTACTGTCTTGTTTATTTAAGTTGAATCAAGGCCAGGCCTGCTGTTCAGTGGACATTTTGCCAGCTTGTTCCATTCCCTCAGAAATGGAGGTTTAATAGAGAAATTTCATCAGGTGTGTCCATCTTCACTGGAGCTGAATCGCAGCTTGTTGCCTCAGTGGCCCGCAGGGGAGAAGTCGAGCCTTATCAGCAGCAATCAAGGTGAGTCCCCCGCAACCCAACCACCCCACCCTCGTCGGGCGAACTCAAGCCACCCAGCGACATGTTTCTCACTCACTGCCTTGCCTTGCATCATGGCCTGATTACAGCCACAACACTGAGCAGCAAATGGTGGAGAGACAGCAGGCTGCAGTGGTCGGGGCTGAGGTAAAGATCTGCAAAACTTTGCGTCAGGACTTCTTGAAAGGAACGTCTGGGTCCAGAGAGCCCAAAGAACAAGTCTCAAAATAGAGCGTTCTAAGCCGAATGTACTGCATGAGTTGTCGCATGTACTGTATGCTATAGGCTACTAATGCTAAATATACTTTTTAGGTTTTGGTTTTATGAATGCTTTATGAATTCATATATATTTCAAATAAAATATTGTGCCACTATAACCACCTTTCAACCTGGCTGCTATTTTAGTTTTACTTCTTTTTTTTAAAGCCATTTGGAAATAGGGTTGGGGGCGGAGCAATCAGTGAATACAGATATTTTTGGGAACCCTTGGCCTATGAGAATATCGATCGCGGTTTGGTCTGAGACAAACCTCCTCGGACCAGCGCTGTGTGCCGTGGGTCTGTGTATGTTAACCTGTGATGAATGGGAGTGCTCCAGTATACTGCTTCCATCAGGACTCTCCTGTCCATTAATGCATTATGAATGATTCCTGCAGCATCTTCATGTGAGGCATGTGAAACACCACAGCCCAACACTTCCTGTCTTCCCGTAAGAAGCGTCCAATTCCCCGTGACCTGGCCAGAAGGAAGCCATGTGACACGTCCAGACCACCAGAGCGAAGGGGGTGTGTGAGTACACACACACACACACACACACACACACACACACACACAAACACACACACACACACACAAAGCTTTATCAGAAGGACAATGTTTTATGAGCGGTATCTGGCTTTACAGAACATTGCACGATGACCATTTACAGACTGCATTCATGTGTTTGTGTACTACTCGGTCAGTAAGTTGAGATTTATCGGTGCTGCGTGTTTGCTGTGAGAGAACAATCTCGATAAAAAGACAAAACGAGGGAGAGAGACAGACATAGAAAGACAGAGATGGAGAGAGACAAGCAGAAAGAGAGACACCGATAGAAACTGACCACAGTTTCAGTAATGTACTCTACTGCTGTCAGAAACATCCACTCAGTAATGGCTTACACCCTACATTGCTGAATTTTATTATGACCCAGCATTACTTGAAGCTTAAATACTGATTTTCGACTTTGACAGCAACAGTTGAGGGATGTTTTGTGTTATTTAGACGTTCTGCAAATTAAATTCTAAACATAACAAGTTCAACATGGAAAATGAATGAAAGTCATCAAGCATACATTACAGTGATGTAAAACGGCTTGCTGCAACTTGACAGCATGCTGTGCCATTGTCCTGGCTCAAACCCCAAAGCTACAAGTGTTGCAATGAGACGATAAAGATGTAAGCGGTGTCTGTCTTTGATTGAAGCTTGTATATAAGGCATGTGAACATCTTGGCATATTGTACACACAAATGAAGACTGTAATGGGAAGCTGCGGCATGTTCCCTATTGCCTCCTCATTTGGCTATCTACTAGCAAGCCATATCAAATGCTTTATATTGGGACATTCTCATTACATGTTCAGTGAGAAAAGTCTTCATTGCTTCATCAGCAATAACATCACAATGGCACCACACTTGAAATTGGAAGCAAAAGTCTGGCACCCGGTTTTTCTCTATGTTTCAAGACTTGTCAAAGAGTCATCCAGCTAATTTATTTTTATTTTAAATTGCTTACATCGTGTGGTTGTCATAATCTAGAGCGATTTACAGTAAAGGACAACACAGGGTAATACATCAAATGCGTAGAAATAGTATGTACAGCCCTTTGGGACATGTTTTGTGACATATATTTGACTTGACGTACAAAGCTTGTAGATCACCTAATTGTGAAATGGCCAGAGTATAAAATGGTTAAATTAATATAACAGGTGCGGTGTGCCCATCTCAAACCTGCACCTTTCCAGCGTGCCATGACATCATCGGTTGCTGCCTCATGTGACGGGTCGATATATTATATGTATATATTTTGACTCCCAGAGTGAAATCAACACTGATGATTTCATTCATGAGGCAGGATCAGAAGGGTTCCTAGCTTTGTGTTTCTTGCTGCTATATGCTCTGTGATGTTTTGGTCGGCTCTGCATCAAACGACACCCTCAGCCACATCCATCTCCATATACTGTACACACAGTGCATAAAGAGAGAGGGAGAGAGCAGTGCTTTTGGTGGAGAGGGTTGGAGAGAGAGAGAGTAGATGGAGAGAAGAGGGGAGGGGAGAGAGAGAGACAAAGAAAGGGAGGGAAAGAGAATGGAAGAAAGAGAAGAAAGATTGATCATGCTTTCATCCGTTTGGCCTGGAAAAGCCCTAGAGCGAGGAGAGCAGCTACAACCTATACCTGGTTAGTGTGCAGTGCACGCACGCACGCACGCACGCACACACACACACACACACACACACACACACACACACACACACACACACACACACACACACACACACACACACACACACACACACACACACACACACACACACATGTATGTATGCACACAAACATACGTTCACACATGCATGCCACACACACACTACCACAAACCCTCAAACATGCATGCACACATGTACACTCTACACTTGCACACGAAAACATGGAGGCATGGCTAGACCGAAAAATACTCTCTTGCGCGCAGCATGCACACACAAGAAAGAGGGGCCACAATGGAAACTCTGAGTCATGTGTTCTCCGCTGCCATTCTAAACCTAAATCACTTTAGCATTGAGTCACTACAGGGCTTCCTGTGTGTGTGCGTGTGTGTGTGTGTGTGTGTGCGTGTGCACAAAAGGGCTTTGCGTGTGCGTGTGCACAAAAGGGCTTTGCATATTTGAGGATGTGAACATGCCGTGGTGTGATTTAGCATCAGTGTCAGGTATTTTCCATTCAGTTGTATGCGCATGCACTCGCTCCGCTGGTTTTGCACTGGCACATATGTTTACATGCTTACTCAGTATGCACCTTTGAGTACAGTGTGTGCACATAGACACTAGCCCGGTGAGAGAGAGAGAACGCTGTCTTTGCTTTCAGCCATGTTGGAATTGCTGTCTTTGCAGTTGCGATGTTTAGAGGAGAGGAGAGGAGAGGAGAGGAGAGGAGAGGAGAGGAGAGGAGAGGAGAGGAGAGGAGAGGAGAGGAGAGGAGAGGAGAGGAGAGGAGAGGAGAGGAGAGGAGAGGAGAGGAGAGGAGAGGAGACACCAGTGATACTGTATAAGGAGTAAGGCTGGGCATTACAAACCAAACTAAATCAAAATATTTTTGACCAAATACATGATCTATCGACATTCTGACGACATATGATGACAACATGAATCGCGATGTGACACGTGACCCTGTAGATCTTCTATTTTCACTATTTTTTCAAAGTATAATATAGGGCTTAAGTAAAAGAGAATACTTGTAATATCATGACATTATATCCAAAACCCCAGATCATATCTAGCCTTATATCACAATATCAATAGCCTCATAAGTCTCATAAGTCATAGATGCTATGTATGAATGGAGTAACTTTATCTTATTGTGAACTCTCTCTACGTCGTCCTCAGACGAGCCCTCCATCGGTGTCTCCAGTCATCTCGGTTCTCCTCATTTGTGCTTTCTGCACCAGTATCTTTCTTTAGTACGTCCACATAGGTAGGTGTGGGACGTCCTCTCGATCGATGCCCGTGTGTTGGTTCCCACAGTACAAGCTTTTTCTTGGTGTCGGTGGCAGTGGCCAGCTAGTCTCATCCTCCTTACTGCTATCTTCTCTGATTATTGTGAACTCTTCTCTTGGAGTTCACATTGCAGGCTTGACTATGAGATTCCTTGTATCACTTATTGTTGCCTATAGCTATTATTCCGTTGTACTGCATGTTGGCTACTTGTTCTTATGTTATTTAGATGCATATATGATTTGCTTGCCCAGAAATTCTATGAATTCTATTGTGCATGTTGCTTAGACAGATGCTAGTTTATGGATGTTTACCGATCCTAGTTACTTTGCAGCACTTCCAGTACTTGATGTCTTTATACTCTTTACTTGTCCACTTTCCCTGTGTTGTGTGTTGGCTAGGTTCATGCCATTCAGTCCGATCTTGCACGTTGTAAGTCACTGTTGATAAGAGCTAAATGCCTAAAATGTAAATTTAGATAACAAGGGCTTTTGACGTAGTACCACTACGCACACACACATGCACACGCACGCACGGACAGACAGACAGACAGACAGACAGACAGACAAACAGACAAACACAACGGGGTTCACAGAGGGCAGAGTGACCTGTGGGAGAGCTATGATGTGTTAGTGGTTTCAGTGGCGTGATAAGCAGGATGCATGCCTACATAAAAATGCATGTGAAAGCAGTCCGCGATAAGCCACTGTACATTGTGCCCCTGCTCTCCTGGCTGCGATCCTCTTTGATTTGGCACCTACTGATGCTATCACACAGCGCTTGGCAGCCTGCTAGCCGTCATGGTAACACGCTTGCAACAGGATTTAAAGATAGCATTTATAGAGCAGTCACCACCCGGATATATTGCAGCTCCCTGGTTTGGCAGGGAGAGCTGCATGTTGAACTATGTTGGAGGAATGGAACATTATGACCAAAACAGCTTTCTGTGCTTTCCGCTGGCCATTTTGAGCATTCATCTGAGTTTGTGTGGATTGAAGTGAATGAATTGCTCCAGTTCTCCAGCTTGGCTCCTATAATCACACAGACAGTGATTCTGGTGTTTGATTCACCATCGCCAGATTGCCTGCAAGTCAAGATTGTGTAGCCTACATACATCCAAACCGAAAACTGGAATTAATCAAAAAAGCTGTGGGAGTGATTATGAGACAGGAAGGTGGGAGGCTTTGAAACTGAAACCAGAGCAAATGGAATATATGTTTTTTCAACCAACTGCTTTCTGCCTACAACTGACTGTCTACCAGTGTTTGACCCTTGAGAATGACACACACACGCACGCACGCACGCACGCACGCACACACACACACACACACACACACACACACACACACACACACACACACACACACACACACACACACACACACACACACACACCGCAGACTTGGCATTTAGCTACTATAGAGGTCAACGGTGGACTCTGCTGCTTCTCTTGTTGTATGTATGTAATCAATGACACTTGGCGGGAAAAATAATGATGTAGCATTATTTATTGATTTATCTAAGCCATTTGACACAGTAGACCACCAACTGTTACTGAATAGATTTGAAATCATTGCTTAGAATAGATAATATAGATAATAAATTAATAATGCACAAAATTGTTAGCATAACTATTAACTACTTATCTGACGAAACAGGAACAGTCAGCCTCTCTAGAGATGAAGGTGTACTGCAAGGCTCCATACCTGGAGCATTACTAGCATTACATTGCTAATTGAATGAATGAAGGAATATTTATTTTGAAAAAAAGAATATTAACTATTAAATACACAATAATAACACAACAACATTTCAAAACATAAGCAAAACACCAGATATTGCACAATTGTTCGAAAAGGAGTATGATAAGCTTATCTGGTCCTGACCCAATTCTTACCATTTAAAAATAAACTTAAATCTATCAAGGTTCTATTTTTTATTTTTTTCTGTATATGTTTGTCTATTTTTGCATTAAACCGAACCATAATGTACCCCCCCCCCCCCCCCCTCAAATTGTAATGTGTATTTCTATGCTGATGACACGGCTCTGATATGCTTCTAGCTCTGCCCCCTCAATCAGTCTGTCTGTGTCAAACATGTGACTTCTTATGCCTTTTGGGGAGTGAGCCAGTGTTGTCAATATCCTACAACTGGGACATTCTTAATGGCTTAAGCCCCATATTGTTCTCTACGATGCGTTGTAACATATAAATCTGCTATTTTTTTATTAAAATCAAAATATGCACAAAATAGGGATTCCCTTTTTTAAATACAATTTAACTTTGATGATCAAACATAGTAGACAGTCTATATTTCCCAAATGCAGGTATTTTGAGATAAAAAGTAAAACATATCCCCACCAACGATAAAACGGAATGACCAGAGGGAGGGATTTCAAAAGCAGAGGCATGGAGTCCCTCAGTCATAACCTCAGCAAATCTTACCCAGTTTACAGGATGCTTACAGCATGCACTGGCAAACCTTAAACCAATACCAAAATAATACTGAGAAATCGAACAAATAGATTTTCTTTTCAAACCGCTAAAGGATTGCGCAAGCCAAACTCTTACCAGTTCTGGACTACACAGATACATTATATATGCATCGTGTCGCAGCCACAGGCCTGTTCGCATTCTTTGCAAAACTTCCTTTTCATCTCACCAGACATTGAGCTTTGAGAAACTCGATGTATTGCACAAGATCTCAAGATTGGAAACATCATGACTCAGAACAGAATTGGAAGAACTGCTTTTAAAGTATATACACACCACCAATTATCAGGAAACTAGACACCTTGGTGTCTTTTGGGGCAACTTAAAGTATTGGTGGCTGACTGGATCACTGAAGATAGTGTTTGCAATTGCTTTCTATAATCTAGTATTAGTTGTATTGTGTGTGTGTGTGTGTGTGTGTGTGTGTGTGTGTGTGTGTGTGTGTGTGTGTGTGTGTGTGTGTGTGTGTGTGTGTGTGTGTGTGTGTGTGTGTGTGTGTGTGTGTGTGTGTGTGTGTACATGCATTTTATGCACACAAACATTTTAATTCATTATTAATTAATTTTCTCCTCCATGTGCACACAACAACACACACACACACACACACACACACACACTTTTTTCCTTTATATTTTGTTATCTCTATAAGGCATAATCCCTTGCGTCTGTGAATGTGGAACCACCAGTAAGAGCAGCCAGTCACAGCTAGCATCTTGGCACCTGTCCACGCAGGCCGGCACGTCAGGCAGGCAGACTGAGAGCTGAACGAAGGGGAGTGGAGCGGCTGGCTGCCTCACATGACTCATCTCCATTGATGAGCTTAACAGCCATCAATTCCACTCCAGGGAGTGGGGCCCAGCGCTCTCCCCCACCCACAGCACTTCAGCCTGGGCTGGGCTTCCTCTTCCACACTCCCCCTCGCCCCAGCAGAAGGCCCGGAGCTTAAATTAGCGCTCTGGCAGTGAGCCATGATGTGAGAGAGGAGCACAGAGTGAGAAGGAAGCAGCCATTCATTCCTGTGGAAGCATGCATGCGAGAGAGAGAAAGTGAGAGGGAGGGGGGGGGGGGAGAGAGAGAGAGAGAGAGAGAGAGCACTTAGAGGTGGCTGCAATTCGGAACTGTCCCCTGTAAAAAGGCTATAACCATAATTCCACGCCCCCCCATGTACATATTTTTATTTTTTTGATTAGTACTTGTTGATATGATGTTTTTGCTTAGTATTGTATATATGTCAGTTAATGTTTCAATGAATCGAATACACAGGACCCCAATGGAAACAGGCCATAGTGCTTTCTTGGTTTCAATCCTTTTAGCATTGTAATCAATCAATCAATCAATCATCTTCAGTCATCTTAAAAGGCCAGACCACACCCACGCAACTCCTTGCAACTGTCATTGGGGATAATGGTTGCAAGTAGTTGAAAATAGTTGCATGTTGCAAGGAGTTGCCTTTATTTGTACTCTGCCAAAGCCTAATTTATGTAGTGTTTGAAAAAGGAAAGAGGGAAACTTTTGATTAAAAACTGGGTAGCGTGGCAAGGAGTTTGTAAATGGTCTTATTTTCACTATTCATCGTACAACGTAGTACAGTAAGTAAGACGCCCTGAGGGCGAGAAGCGACCTTCGCGTGCACGCATCGGCCTGGGTGACGGCAGACTGCTGGGCGAGCGATGGCGCTTTGGCATGGGGGGTAAGATCAACATATGGAATGAATTCTGTACTGGCCATATATAGAGCGTGGCTTGTGTGTACAGGGTTTGATGAGGTCAGATCAACATATGGAATGTCAGAACAGGAAGGACGGGTGGGGTAGGATCAACATATGGAATGTCAGAACAGGTCAGCTTCATATATGGAGATCTAAGGGTTTGAACTTTGAGGTCAGATGTAGAGTTGCTGGCTGGCTCCATATATATGCATGATCTAGGTGATGATAGGTCTTCTCCATGTATAGATATCCAGGGTTAGATGAGGACAGTCTTGTGATCTTCATATATGGAGATGGCCATATATGGTGGCGTGACGTGTCAAGAGGCGTGATGTCACGAGGCGTGACCACATATGGAGGCGTTAAGGGTCTCCATGATGTCACACGATGTCACAAGGCGTGATGGATTGGCAACCATATATGGAGGTGTGACGGACGCCAGATGCATAGTAAGTGCATCAGTTCAGGATGACGACTCATTCTGAAAGTCCATGTGATCTTCTGTTTGTGTTGTGTGTATGGATGTAGGCTGGTTAACTTACCTTCCTGCCACAACTGCTGACACTTGTCAACTCTGGCCATTTCAGAGCCAGAAAGATAATGTACACTACAGTGGAGCACAAAGTTGTGTGTTGGCTGGGCAATATATTGATATTATATCGATATCGTGATTTGAGAGTAGATATTGCCCGGGTCTGGGATTTATAATGAGTGTGTGTGTGTGTGTGTGTGTGTGTGTGTGTGTGTGTGTGTGTGTGTGTGTGTGTGTGTGTGTGTGTGTGTGTGTGTGTGTGTGTGTGTGTGTGTGTGTGTGTGTGTGTGTGTGTGTGTGTGTGTGTGTGTGTGTGTGTGTGTGTGTGTGTGTGTGTGTGTGTGTGTGTGTGCGTGCGTGCGTGCGTGCGTGCGTGCGTGCCCTGCTGTACTGTATTTATGTACTTGTGACGCTGATGGTATCTCATAATCTCATCCATGTAAATCGACACAAAGTGGAAGTCATATTAGGTTGATGTCGTACATCTGCGATCCATTGTTGTATGATATTTGATATTTTCTTTCAATGCAATACTTGTATCTTTCCACGCGTCCACAAGTGATGTTATCACTGTCTGAGGAGATTGCTTCTACGCCTCTGTCTCCATGGCTCATTTCTCCGGCTGTTATTACATCTGAAGTCAGGGAGGTCACCTCGGCATATTGCACAAAATGGGGAAGGTTCGTGAAATACCATCTGTTAGCTTTCATATACCATAAAGGCCCGCTGGCACTCTCAGTGCATATCAGTGCAATAATGCAACGATGTCCAAAGTACATCCCCCAATGTAATTTACACAGCAGAGTCTTGCTGGCAGGGAGGCAATATGCACTGTACCCGTGCCAGGTCTGATACACAATTGGATCACAGTTGGACATATTTCTACAAATAACATTATCCTCTGTGGTTGCGTGCTGCTGTTTATGGGGTACGTTAAGGTCTCCCAAACTTTTGACTCTGTCTCTGCCGCGGCGAGCGGACCAGAGCTGGAAACCAGTCAACCCATGCGGGTCCATTTCAACATTCATATGATTAAACTGGACTGTGGTTTTCACGGTGTACTTGATAGAGTAAGAGTAGACTGGGTCCCACTGAGCAATACACGGCTATTAGACTTGCGTCTAAAAATGTGATCAAAAGTACAGACCCTGGACATGACGCTAGCTATGTCGCATAGACTTACCCCAATCCAACCCTTGATGCTGAATGTCAAACAGGGAGATATTAAGTCTTTGGAACCCTGACCTCCCAGTCTCAGGTTGGACACTTTTTAGTTTTTGGAAGTCCGACCTCCCAGGGCAGTCACTCTAACCACAAGGCGACTGACTCGGTTGCATTGGTGTGGACTGGCCTTAAAACTGTTTTGTTGCAAGGAGTTGCGACTAGTTGCATTGGCGCATGCCTTCAGAGTTAAAGTAACACTGAGAATAGTATTAACACCTGGTATACATTCACACACAAAACCATCTGTACATGCAACACACCCACTCACCCACACACACATACCATGACTGAATCCTCTGCAGTTGTCGTTTTCTTGCACCACATACCTCATGATATTACAATGTGCAGATAACCATGCATCTGTGCATTGTATAGTTTTAGCTAGCTTATCAACATTACTTACAGTACATTACAACAGCATTACAGCAGCAGTGCTGTTATGCAGGTCACTTGCAAGCAGGAAATGGATATGCAGTACTAAAGTTTTCCAAGGATGCAATAATTACATCATCTCTATTTGCATTGTGGAAACTAGGGAGAGAGAGAGACAGAGAGACAGACAGACAGAGAACGAGAGCAAGCAAGAAAACAAAGAAACAAATTTGTTGTTCAGAGAAGAGCACACAATCTTAACAAAAAATAGAAATGACACAAAATGAGATGAGATGCATGTTACAGTTAATGTACAGTAACAGCGGCGTATAAACATTTCGCACATGTGAGAGCATGTGAGCGGCGCGGATCGGCAGAGAAATCCGCTCTTCGCTCTCGGCGGCTTTTGTCCCGCTCGTCATTCGCTCGTGTTGACCCTCCCCCCACGCCCTCTCCGCTTACTCAGCGCTCACCTTCATTTGCGCACCGGCCCTCCGCTCAGATACGCCTGATATTGTCTAATTAAACACATCGTCATTATTGCCTGAAGGCCTTCGGAGCATAAACATATATGTGTTTAAAAACACATTGGGGTTTCATGTTGCATTGCTGTCTCGTTAACCCAGCTGGGTGCGGTGAATAATAAGTAACCTAATTGTCCTGACCTAATCAATCAACGTCACTACGGTAAACGCTCCATATAACGTGAACGTTAATGTTCACTGCATACACGTAAAATACAGGCAAGATACATGATGACCACGCAATGTTACAGTCCACTGTACAGGCTATTTCGTTTCCAAAATGCTTATTGTACCCGTCCTCATGTGTCCAAAATAACAGATCTGTAAGCTAGCTGTCGACACGCCATGAGCGGTGCATATTGGTGATTTGTATGTCTATATGGACAGTCCGTGACACACATTACGCGTATAGGGTTGAGAGGCAATGATTGATGTAAACTACTAGCCAAGTTGGCAGTTGATAACAATATTGATAATACGGGACTGTTGCACTTTGCGAACTGGGACTGGACATAACTGAGTCACTTCTGAGGAGTTAAAGGGAGCTGCTACTTGTTTACTTACCCCTGGAAAGCCAATAAAATCCTTTATTTCTGCGACTATAAGTCTGTTCTCTCTCTCTCCCTCTCTCTCTCCCCCTCTCTCTCTCTCTCTCTCTCTGTGTATATAACAATTGAAACATGGTGCCGGGCGCTGCGGCCAATGGCCAATCTCTTTCACTTGGGCTTTTTCGGGTTTTCGGGCCTAACATAATGGTAATTGTTAGGGTTGGCTGACCCAGTTAGGGTAGGGTAGGGCCGGGCTTTAATTTTCAGGCCCAATGAGAACTCTAATGCAGGTTCCTCCTCCTCCGTCACCACTTCATCATCATGATCATCTTTCTCCACTTCTCCTTCAACGTCAGGGAGGATGTTAAATGCCTTGATCATGTTTCTGGCACTGTCAGTCGCCACACGAATCACGCGTTGACGAATGTTCCAATTTTCCAGCACACTTTAATACTTTTGGTAAATACGCTCTGAACACACTATACATCAACGTGCGGTTCTAAACACGTGTGCCATGTGCACTGAGCAGCTCGGAGCGTAGGACAGTTCTCGCTCCTGAAGCCGCTCTGCACCATTTTAAAACCCACTCCGCGTTCAGTTCAAAATGCAGCCGCTCCACTCCTCTATGAGTGACCTTATTTGCATAATACGTTGATGACATCCATTTCAGGCGATGCATCCGAGTGTGAGAGTTTACAAAGCTCTCTGTCTCTCATACACAGTCTAATGCACTTTTGACAGTCAAATACAAACACATGCAAACTCATTCCTTTGAGGTCAGCATTATAGGATGGTTACTCCACCTTCGGCCCTCGTGACTCCCGACTCAGCAGGAAAAAGGACATGGGGACATGCTTCGACTGTACTGGGAATGCAGCAGGCGAGCCATTCCCAGCTTCTCCCTATCTCCACCATCTGAGCTCGAAAAGAGACGTGCTGCTTGGAGAGGCCATATCTGACACAAAGCGAGGAGACAACATCAAAGATCTAAGATTGTATCTCAAATTCTCAATGCCTCTTGTTATCACAGAGAACTCCTCTACCCATACTGCTTCACCCCCCTCCCTCCCCCTCTCCAACTGTATCTTTATGATGCATAGCTAATCTCAAATCTGACCTAACATCAGCGACAGTTCCTATCTGATAGATAGTAGGGCAGCATGTTGCCGTGGCCTATCCCTCTCTGATCTCTGCAGAGGGAGCAGTAGTTGTCCAAAGCTTAGCTTTAGCTCCAGTGACATCAATCCATATATGCGAATAGGGAAGGGAATCAATGTCACATAAGTGTGTTGGAGGCAGGGCAGGAATTTCACAGCGGCCATGGCCGTCGTTGCCCCTCTCTTTGGCCGTGTGGCCCTCGAATAATTATATGCCCAGACGGCCACAGTGGCCGTTGTGCCCATGTGCCCCGACCAGCGCCCACAGCAGTTCATTTTACCGTTTTTCCTCTGCCCAATTTTCCAGTCATTACGGTAACCTTCCCCAGACTTGTATTGTCTACTCTGTATTGTAGTTGTGTTGCCATTAGCCAAGTGGTTTGATTCTTTTGCGTTACTTTGCCTACTCCATCCTCCTCCGCGCCACACATACACGCACTGACAGAGTAAACAGTGGGCATGTAGCCCACACGCTGCCTACTAGAACGCACGCAGCTCTCACTCACTGACACTCGTGCCGGCTGGTGCGGTGCTTCAAGATTATTATCACGCAGAGCCGGTGTGTTAATACCAACGTGACTCGTCTTCATGGACATTTAAACTCACAAAACAACACCACGCAACAGCATAGACTGCAGGACTCCTCCACCATTTACCACGCTATCGTCTGCTACGTTAGTTGACAGAGTAAATTGTTTAAACAGCCAACGCTGGCCAAGCACCAGAGGGCTCTCACTGTACACCACACGTCGCTCGCTTAATAATCATTCATTTCTGTATCAATGCGGACATAACGTGATAAATGTTCATAAGCACACAATTGTACAAATGCTTTTTACACTTTGGGTTGACTTATCTCCAGAGTCCTCAGTCCTGCAGCCCCACAATGGAGAGATCTCATCTGTCACTAACGTCTCTACAATGCCATTATGCCAGTCTAGCCTTAAAACCTACACTTATGTTATTCAATATATTACTTTAGCACAAAATATAGGCTTTTCTAAACCAAGCCCTCATTCAAAAGTTATATAGGCTATCTGTCATTGTATTTTCTGTGAATTAACTCACAGTTTAACCCAGTGATCCTCAGCCATATTAATTTCAAGGATCCCCAAATTAAATGTATATGAATTAGCCTAGGGTGACGGGGTCCTGGGCCATTTCATTATGATTTTCATCTCTGGACTGGGACCCCATGTTACAGACATGTTTACAATATTTTAACAGTAGCTATATTTTGTTATTTAAAGCTGTGATTATTTATTTAAGAAGCACTGTTCTGAACCAATGTTGAACCAAAATAAATGTATCTGCATCCTTAACCTTTAAGCTAAAATAATTATGTCCGGGGACTTAAAATCATTGTTTTAATTGATGGCCTTCATGCCCTGGCTCCTAAAAGGATGAAATTCCAGGCCTGGTTGGAGGTGCTCACAAACTCACATTTCACAAACTCAATGCTGATACCTGTGTTGTTTGCACCTTGACGACTCCCCCAAATACCGTATGTGTGACTCAAAGAATGGGCGTGTGTACGTAAATGTGGGAGTTTGCGCATGCAATCACACAAACACACACTGCATCACCTTTGACTCCGGACAGGATGCGGCACAGCTCTGTCCTAGCCACAACATCTCAATATCAGTTTCTGTGTAAGCCATCATCCTCAGAAAAAAGTTATAGCAAACATACTTTTATATCGGCGTCTGCAAATGCTGGACAACTGCGTCAGCACACTGCAGTTATTTGAGCTGAAGCGGAATGCTAAACGCTTCGACCCCACAACCAGTACTGAATGCCACAGGCATGTTTTGCTTGACAGGCCAGCATTTGTTTGCCGGTTATAACGGAAACAGATCATTACTGTCACCGCTAATTCTGCTGATGTTGCTTACAGGGACAGCAAGCGTGCGGTTCCCTTACTCCTCCCTAACTCTCACTTAATTTATGCTTTGCTTCTGTTATTAGCCTACTGTCACTGTTTTTCACCTTGTCGTATGATGGTGTTGCACAATGCACGGTGAAAAGAGCCGACACTCACAGTGCATCACATGTGATCTGTTCATTTCAAGGGGAAATGTTTATTTATTTTTTTGCTAACCCTAACTATAATGACCCAAACTGCTCGAATCAGGGACGCCAGGTTGAAAGGGATTAAGACTTTTAATCACCTATAGTTGGGCAACCATTTCACACACAAGATCACAGTCACAAGAGCCGTTTTCGTGTACCATGAAAACCACATCAACTGATGACCTGCTAATTAGAATTATAGCATAGAATATTAAAATCGAACTAAGAATGAGTCAATAAGTGAATAATAAAGGTAAGATATATTCTGACTATCTGTGGATAAATGTATGCATTTGCATTGTGTGTGCATTTGCATGTGTGATTTACGATGATGGTTAATAATGGCCTGGACCGGCCGAGCGGTGCAGGCACCTAGGCTGGTCGCAGGTTCGAGTCCCGATCTCGACGACCTTTGCTTCGCCCCATCTCTCTCCCCCTTTCCTGTCAAAATACTAGAATCTATCAATAAAGGCGAAAAGCCCCAAAATAACTATTTATTAAAAAAAAAAAGGTTAATAATAATGGTTGATCATCACCTGGTTGATCAAACGGAGGTTGCTGGATTTCAGTGGTAGTTTATTAGCCTCGTGTCACGGGTGGATTTCAGTGGTAGTTTATTAGCCTCATGTCACGGGTGAATGCGTACAGAATTAATAGGCATACAAGGGCTCATATTGGTATCTGTGAGAAGGCGAGAGCAGATAGACATACCCGCCGCTGAAGCTCATCATCCCACATCTATTACTGTAATACATTTTCCTTATGCAAATGAAGCATGCTGCCCTCATCTGACTTGTGCAAGTCACACGTCTCCCTAGAACCCACATACCAACAAAAATACTTTATGAATTATCTATTTGAGCCCTATAGTAGATCTGCTATTTTCATTGTTTCTTATACGTTGTTATTATTATTGCGACTGTAGGTCGCAGATTAATATGAAAACTTGCAAAACATGTCCGTCCGTCAGTCCATCACGCCTTGTGACATACGCCTTGTGACATCACGTCTCCATATATGGCCTCCATATATGAAGATCACGACACTGACCGCATCAAACCCTGGATAGCCATACATGGAGAAGACTGGATCATCACCTAGATCTCCATATATGGAGCCGGCCAGCAACTCTACATCTGACCTCAAACCCATAGTTAGATCTCTATACGTGGAGCTGACCTGTCCTGACATTCCATATTTTGATCCTCCCCACCTGTCCTTCCTCTTCAATGTCCTCGAAAATGAAGGCCTGGTCCTACCTGGGCCCTCATCAAACCATGTACACTCAAGACGCTGCCACCCTTAGATCTCCATATATGGACTTGACCGGTTCTGACATTCCATATGTTGATCTGACCTCATCAAACCCTGTACACTGAAGACACGCTCCATAATGGTCTTGCACCTTCCTACCTACATGACTGCCTGCCTAAATATGTCCCAAACCGCCCCCTCAGGTACTGCAATGAGGTGCAGTACCTGATAATGCAAATGAGGCACGCTGCCCTCACCTGACTTGTGCACATGTCACAGACTAGCAGCCTCCATTCTCATTTCACACCACAGTCTAGCAGCCTCCATTCTCATTTCACACCACAGACTTTCCACTTCCAAACTTCACAGCAACAACGGGAGGCTTCCGCGTGATTTATCTTTCTGCTGAGAGCCAAGTCTCCTGTAAATATGTAGAGCAGGGACCCACTTTGAACTGCAACAGGGGGCCGTCTGTCAGCCTGCACAATGTCTGATTCATAGGGGTTCTATAAAAGCTATGAGTGTGTGTGTGTGTGTGTGTGTGTGTGTGTGTGTGTGTGTGTGTGTGTGTGTGTGTGTGTGTGTGTGTGTGTGTGTGTGTGTGTGTGTGTGTGTGTGTGCGTGCGTGCGTGCGTGCGTGCGTGCGTGCGTGCGTGCGTGCGTGCGTGCGTGCGTGCGTGCGTGCGTGCGTGCGTGCGCGTGCGTGCGCGCGTGCGTGCGTGCATGCGCACGCCTGCCTGTGTTTGTGCGTGAGTGTGAATCAGAGTTGCTCAGAGCCTCTGCCTGATGGCCTCAAAAGTCTAATATCTCCCCCAGTCCAGAGGGATATCCCTTTGGTCTATAGTGGTTAAGATGTTGGACTTTCACGCAGGAGGCCTGAGTTCGAATCCCGGGCGTGTGCGTGCGTGTGACCGTGTCTGTGCATGTACAACTCCCACATACTTTCCAGGTGTTTGTGTGATGTCACCGTCACGTATGTGTATAAGTGTTGGGCTTAAGTTTTATATGTTCATCCGAGGGACCGTCTCTCTCTCTCTCAAGCAAATGCGATTATGCATGCGATGCGAAACTTAATATTAATAGCGTTTTTTTTGTTTTTGCGGGCCGCGGGGCAGGCGGGTTGTTGATTAATATATTGTTTTGCGGGGCAGGTTGGTGCGGGCTGGCTCCTGTGGCGGGACGTTACGGGTGGTTTATGCAAAAAAGGATTTCTATCCACAGTGGCGCTTTCCTATCGCCACAAGTAGTCTTCCTTTAATTAGTCGGTGAGACCGTATCGAGCCAAGAGAATGCCTGAGCGAGGATAAGAGAGGCATAATTACTCACAGAGTCACAATAAATGGCATTATTTAGGGAGGGAATAATGTGGATATCTCTTACCGCCAGACGCCTACATAGGTGCACACACACAGAGAGGGCAACGGTGAGTGGAGGGAGCATAGACTGTAAAAAATATGGACAAAGCGTTCCCCAGGTCTAACATGAACGTAAAATGAAGCCTGTCAGTCCTTGTATTGTAAATCGCCATCTTTCTAGATCCGTTTGGGCCCAGCTGGCCCATTGGCTGCATGGCCCAGACAACGAGACGGGACTTCCCCCCTTCTTCTCAGTTGGTTTTTATTTTGACTCGAGTGGGTGGGGAATCCCGATCATAGACTGTAACGGTAGCCACGCCCCTCAGAACATACGCGACTTTATGGTCATTTTTTAAATAAATGGGACCATCATTTTCCAAAACGAATATTATGACATTAGAAATGAGACTTTAAACTAGTGACTGGAAGCAGAAAGTATTCATGACCATGTTTATTAAGGTAATACAGTCTAGGTGAAGTTGGGCCCAAATACATGGACTTCTATGGGGCTATGGGTTTTTTTGGGCCCAATGACAGCGCCACAACAGGCCATTATATGAACTTTCAGGAAATCCCGATTTCCTTGGTGGCTTCACAAAATATCTGTCTGACTGCCCCCCTGGGAGGGAGGCGCGCTTTTATACTCCGTGTGTGACGTGTCCAACGCAGGTGAGAAGGATTCTGCTTGATTCAGAATGCAGACAGGTATGTAACGGTCCGCGATGATTTGTCCCAGCGGCTGACGCGGCGCTCCCCCTCCCTCTACCTTCCGCTCTCCGGTGTGGAGGCGCCTACCTGGCGGACCCTACTGAGACCCCACAGTGTGTACGGCTGTAATACACGTAACTAGAGAACCGTTCGCCCCACCAACTTCAAATTCGACACAAGCGTTCCACACCCCAACAGGGAGTGCAGTGCCCGGTGTCGAGTCAGTCGGACCCATGGTTTTCCAGAATCGCCACAAACGGCCAGAGTCACAACACTACTGACTCTGTGCTCTACAGCCAGTCATCCGGTCTAGTTTAAAAAATGCATTGCATGCATAATTGCATACCGGTATATGTATTATTATGTCTACATGATGCATTGCTGTTTAAAAAATCATGCTATATACACTGTCAAAGAGAACAAATATTTAGACCACAAAAATGAAAATGATGCATCTGTGATCAATCAATCAATCAATCAATCAAAACTTTATTTGTATAGCACATTGTATATTACGGAGAGAAGCTGGCGCATCATAAAGGATTGCAATTAGCAGTGACCTCAATGGGACATTACATTGTGGTGCCGGTCAGTGTCAATGCCGTTCCAGATTGCCACCACATCAAACTACTGTTGTATTGAAAATAAATACAGCACGTCGACGGCAGTAGTTAAAGATGATAGAAGTGGCAGAAAGACGACCATAATCATGTCCTGGTGGAATCCTGTGACAGCATCATGATGCATGGGACAGCAAAATGGATGTGAATGATGACACTTTGCTAGAATATTCCTTTCAAAGCAGGCATGAAATGTCCTGTTTGGAGCAAAATTGCTCCGAAATGGAGCGGAGAGTGTTATTTCCCATGGGAGCGAGTGTCTTTTGTCGACTGTGTGTGTGTGTGTGTGTGTGTGTGTGTGTGTGTGTGTGCACACGCACGTGCGAGAGAGTATTACGTATGTGTGTGTTTGTGTTTATGTTTGTATTCCTGCAGAGTGTTCCCTAGGGTATAGAGAAGGGTTGCCATGGTAGCAGCTTGGATGGTGCAGAATTGCAGCAGTGTTATACGGACTGTAACACTGTGTGTGTGTGTGTGTGTGTGTGTGTGTGTGTGTGTGTGTGTGTGTGTGTGTGTGTGTGTGTGTGTGTGTGTGTGTGTGTGTGTGTGTGTGTGTGTGTGCGCGTGCAGGCGTGCGGGTGCATGGGCATGTGTGTGTGCGTGCGTGGGAATGTGAAAGGATTTTACACTCATTGTACTTTATGCTTGATTTAGGGGCCAGACAAGGACAGTGTATTATTCCCATCATTTCATACACTGTTAAATCCAGAGTATTAATTTAACATTTTGTGCACTCTCAGCATTAAATGAACACTCAGGATAGTTGACAGCGTAGCGACACAGAGGATCCATTAAGCTGGCCTTCTCTAACGCATCCGTCACATAGTGGCACAGTAATAACCTTTGAAAATCACAGGTTTGGATTTATTTTCTTGACCAAACAAATGAACGGTAATAATTAGGGTCCACAAGACACAATGGGCAGGAACCTTACAGCGTTTCCAATTACAGTACTGTGATCTGTGTAGCACTGCAACTATATATTATCTTCTTGGCTATTTTTCTGATTGATTTTCTTTCTCTTTCTTTTTTTTCCTTCTTTTCTGAATTTTTTTATACAGTGCGAGTGGAGACTGACAGCAAACTGAGAGGGAGGCGGGGAGTAACGCAGCCAGTGTTGATTTCGTCAACTAATACTATGACAAAATGTGAGTGGTGCAAAATACTCAGCTTCCCATCATGCACCTGTGCACAGTGTGAAGCTCAACAGCGCGACTTTGTCACCTGTTGGTACCCTATACAGACAGACAGACAGACAGACAGACAGACAGACAGACAGACAATAAAATGTTAGGAAGGTACTAGTAGACAAGAGATCCAATATAAGTCATAGACTCATTTTACACTTGGTTGCATGCTTTCTGGATAGTGAAAACCACTCCAAAATGAAAAAACATCCAGCTTGAAAAATACTTTCCATTGGTTCAATATTTTTTTAACCAACACACAGACATAAAGGGTGTTCAATAACATTGATTTATGAAAGAAAGAAAGAAAGAAAGAAAGAAAGAAAGAAAGAACACCTATAGGCCCTATATCCTACTATAAATGTGCCACATCTCTGTGTGCGTGTGTTTGTGTACTGTTGTAACTCGTAACCCCACCGACTTCAAATTCGACACACGCGTTCCACACCCCCGCAGGGAGGGCAGTGCCCGGTATAGTCGGCCCGACCCACGGTTCTCCAGAACCACCACAAAAGGCTCTGGTCAGGCTCTCCCAGTGGGCCTAATCAGCCTAAATCCCCTCACCTGTGCAATTTCCAGCCTCTGCCTCAGCCAATTGATTGCCATGGCAACCCCACACCTGCCAATTGATTACTTAACCAGTCCACTTTTCACAGTCAGTTTGCACTCCTCACACACAGGCAGACAGACAAATACAGAGATCTCCATGTGGGACACAGACAGACAGTTAAAATGGGTGCTACAACAGGTATTGATACTACAGAGATCTCCATATACAGTATGGGAACAAATGGGACACAGACAGATAGTTTAAACGGGTGCTATGACCAAGTTAACAATGCATATTATTAGGTTCCCAAGTTGCATCGTTCCCAAGTAGGCCAGAGGCCGACAGGCACGTACAGGTCTAGTAATAACTAAGTAGTTAATAATAGAACAGCAAGAAGAATCACAATATGCAGCCCCTAAAACCAGGAACATACTTGCATGACATGCATTATGCCATATATCCAAAGTCAGATTGTGTTGTGCAGAAGTGGTTTTAAGCTGCAAATAGCTACATGACTTTACATGTTTGACTGTAAAGCGTGACTATTATTAACCCCTCTGCATTTGAATGGATGAGTCACCATGTCCACTGACAGTCACTATACCAGACCCCCATCTCTCTCTCTCTCTCTCTCTCCCTCTCCCTCCCTCCCTGCCATCTCATGGTATCAAGTAGAGATCCAAACTGATGTTGATGCCACTGTCGTCTCCGCCTAGGGCCCAGTGATTCTTCCTCCCTCTGCCCGTGACCGAGGTTACCGTCACTGTGACCTGCATCTCATCCCGTCACACTTCCCCCTCACTGCCTCGGAGAGAGAATGGAATCCGCTATTTACCTGCTGGCGTACATATTATATCCTCTGACCTCAACCCACTAATCTGAGACATAATATTTCCATTCTATTATAGAAAAGTTGTTCTGTACTAGTAGCCAGCAGAGCACGTGAAGGTCAAAGGAAACGGCAGTGTTTATTTGATGAGCTAAAGTGTTCCTGCTGTGCTGGCTTTGATGCTGACTGGGCCGTTTCTCCGTTCTGGGTCCACATCATTTTGCACCGAGGCACTTCCTGCCGTAAGTAAACAAGATGCTTATGAAGTTATTAAGTTTTAGTGCTGCGTAAGCTAAACAAAAAAGCTGCACTGGTCCAATGTATGTCCTACAGTGGTTCTCTCAACATGGGGTCCGGACTCCGGGGACCCCCAGGGGTCCTTAAGGGGGTTCCAGCTATAGGATAGATAGTGAGGAACCAACAGTTAAATGAACTCTGAGGGTTCTACAGTGTAGATAGGGGTCCCAGAGATCTAACAAAATCGTATCAACACCGGGGCTTTGTGAACTATAATGCATATAAGATAAGATAAGATTTGTATTGATCTCTCAGGGGACATTCAGTCGCAAAAGGCATCACAGCAGTTAAGATACAGATTATAGGACTAGATAAAGCAGGAAAAGATATCACAAGATATCAGATATCTCTGAAATTAAATAGGTTTTAAATTACTGTGATGAAGAAGACTGATTTATTTTTTGCTTTGGAAATATAGACTCTGCCCAGTTGTGGGCGGCTTCCTGTTTCTCTGAACTGAACACTTTCATATTTCCTTCCTTTTACAATCTTCCATGACGGTGAATTGCTGAGATTGTCCCTGTATTGTGGATAGAGTATTTGTATATGGGCTGCTACACTGTAAAGTCCTGAGTGTTGAATCCGTTTGAATAGGAGAGTGTACAAATGGAACGAAATGGACCTGTAAGATAATTTAGCTGCAGACCCCTGGGGTTCCCCAGACCCGAAAAGGTCAATTTGCTCACAGAGAACACTGAAGATTTTACTGTGTACACTGAGCATGTGAGCTTCCCCTATCTTCAGCTTTCACTGTGTGTGTGGTGCTGTGGAACGGTGAGCTCAGACCTGCGGTGAGCATGTTTACAATGCTGGAAACGGGCATTTTTCGCTGCGCTGGCAGACCTCAGAGTGCACAGAGAAAGAACGTGCGTAATCTGAATCGTTTTCTCCAACACTGGCCTGCACGCTTTGTCTCATAACACCTCATTGTTGATTGATGCCTGGGTGGATCTGATTACAAATTGATATCCAATACCTTTCAGTTGTACTTTGTGCTCCTTTCATGATTACAATTGCGTGTAATTCAATGTGAGCAGCCACTGTCCCTGGCACATCATGGAGGAAGAATGGAAGGAAATGTGAGCAGTCATATCGTCAATGAAACAGTATCCTTCATGTCTCTTTCTCTGTCTCTCCCTCTCTCATTCACACACACACACACACACACACACACACACACACACACACACACACGTGCGCGCACACACGTCTTTGTCTTTGTCTGTTTATATTCTCTCTTCTCTGTCCTCAGGTCTGTACCAGTCTATGGCCTGTACATCTCACACTGTCTCAGTTAAAAGCAGGCTTCTGGTCCCTAAGCCCTGTGCAGGGCAGAATGCGGCACGTGTACTGTTCCCCCAAAATAACTTGTCTTTTCTTTTTTGCTCAATATAAATTGAGGGGTATAAGTGCAGCTGCTGCCCCATAGCAAATCCCCTTTTGGGAAACATTGGCTGTGGGTTACAAGAAGGCAGAGAACCACAGAGCACAAGAACTGTGTTCTCAAAATGAACACAGAGGGTGTGTGTGGGGGTCTCTTTTTATTTTTGTCACCACCTGGATTCGAATCTAGTTCACCCGCATTTGAAACCCATATTTATACTTGGTTGGGTGCCATGCCAAGCGCCAAAAATAGCTCCTGTACAAGCTTACAATGTGTGTGTGCGTTGTAAGCTTGTAGATCTGCTGTTTTCACCTTGCAGCACTGTGGTGGGTAAGCTGGCTAGCTGAATTGGTTGCTACACAGTAAAATCCAGAGTGTTACAGAGTCCCAGGTGTGTACAAATGAGAATGAGTTCAATCAACACTACAACTTTACAAGTGTATAATATGTGCAGTGCACAGAAAACAATCAACGTTTGGTGACACAATAAAGCTTCCAAACTCTGCATATTTTGGATCCAGACCCTTAGGGCCAGACTTGAGATCTTATAAGTCTTCCCAATAACCTCAATATTGCAGGATGAGGCTGACCTCAGTTCATTGTCTGGATAGGGTGTGTGTGTGTGTGTGTGTGTCTGGGGGCGTGCAGCCTATTAGGAGGGCGGGGAGAAGGACCGCTCCGGGGACTTGATTCAGAGATGCTCACTCGTCCTCGCTGACCTCTGGAGTCTTCCGGGACACATCTCGGTTTCAGTGCACCCACACACACACACACACACACACACACACACACCACCGGCTCTGTGCTGCATGGAAGACACTGCTTGGGCAGCATGCCGCAACTCCTCAGAGTATAGACGTGTCTAGAGAGCTGATGTGCTCTGGTGGATTTTCTCGAGTGCTGTGTGCCTCTCTCTCTCCCCTAGAAATGAGTCAGGCGAACCGTCAGGGAATGGGGACAAAGGGAATCTTTGGGGATTATTATTCTGTTCCATGCACAGCTGTGTTCCAGGCTTAGCGGAATCCATCGCGGAGGCCGGTCTGTTTGATGTTACAGTAATGTGCAAATACCAAACTGTATGAATGTACTGCAGAAATGCACCACAGCAGCAACCTATTTAGAAATGTTTACCTTCTGTCTACATTTCATGCATTTAACTGGCATAATAATAATAATAATCTTTATTGTCCCAAAGGATATTCATCTTCACAGGTCTGTTCAACACCCCACAACAAAACAACACATAGTACAGAAAACATTACACCAAGACAATACAAAAACATGAGGTCCCTACTGTGTACAGAACCATCCTATCGACGGGGCAGTTTGTTTAATGCCGCGATGGCTGAGAGAACAAAACTCCTACTAAAACTGACCTTTTTTCATGGCACGGTAACTTTATCCTGATGGCATGAGGGTGAAAAAGCGATACAGGGGAAACAGCATATTATTAGTCATAATTATAGGAAGGCATTCATATATCTAGAACCACTGCAACCATGAGAAAAGAAAAAGGTTTGATTTGTAGGTCACTGACCACTGACCAGTGTAAGGAGTCCAAGGACAGAACGTGTTCCTGTCATCTTCTGAGAAGATCAGATGAGGAGGAAATGACAGGAGACAGAGAATAGGTAAAATTATGACAATGTTATGATGGCAAATTGGCAATCCATGTATTTGTTTTTATCTGGAGTATAGTAATCTACAGCGTGTTCATAATTCATTGGTTTCTTCATATTATAGTAAATTGTATTGCATATTATACAATGTACTGTTGCATGCCCACCCCAGCATTAGCTGCATTACTATAGCATATAGTGGGTGGCTTGCAAAGATGAGATTACTGAAATTAAATTGAATGTGTGACATCACACACACACACACACACACACACACACACACACACACACACACACACGTGCACGCACGTGCGTGCACGCACGCACGCACGCACACACACACACACACACACACACACACACACACACACACACAATGTATCTGAGGTATGTTAGTGTGTGGGTGAATCACATTCTGCATCTGTGAACCACAATTCTGAGATGAGAGGCTTCTGTGTGAAAAATGCATTTCCATGTTGCGGGGGATTTAGTAAAAAAAAAAAAAAAAGAAAAAAGCCAAAAAGCATTAGTGAGTGTGTGTGTGTGTGTGTGTGTCCCTGCCTGCAAGCAAGCAACAAGGGAAGGAGAGGTTTAAAGGACCACTTCTGTCACTGTCCCACGTCCAGCTGCAAGCATTCCTCTCAACGACCTACATTCCTACACAAGAATTGCTCAATGCCTCAATCCTTCCATTTCTCACACGCCCTGCTCTTCCAGGGAAAACAAGGAAAACATTAAACAGTCATGAGGGTATAGAATTGCAGTGCAGACAGAGAGAGGAGAGAGATGCAAATGAACTATGGTGCAACACCTTGAAAACAATAGCAGCATCAACAACATCGACGGTGGAAAATCCCCTATCTTCCCATGAATGACATTTCAAGAGGAAGCACATTTGCAACACGCCATGTTACAGTATAGCTCCGCTCTCCTCTCATCATCCCATCCCACATCCCATCCCCCCCTCCCAGCCAATTTACCAGTATGGGACACATTTAGATTTGTAGGGGGGGGGGTACCTCACACTCTGCCTCACACTACACGGCTCTCACATGACCGCATATTATTAGTCATATAGGAAGCCAATGGGGTTTCACTGTTTGAGTTACGTCAGGGGGGGCGGGTCGGTGGAGGAGGGTTTAGCGCCTGTGTGTGTGTGTGTGTGTGTGTGTGTGTGTGTGTGTGGAAGTACTAGTCAGCTCTTGCACGGAGGCACAGTGTGTGTGTGCGTGTAGGCACTGAATGGACTAGATCCTCTCAGTCAGAGCCAGCCACGTAGGTACGGACCGACGGCAGGCAGAACCACGGGAGAAGAGGATGTCCTGCTGAATCCAGGGATAGGCCTGGGAAAGTCGGCCGGCCGTCCCTTCATTTATCGTTCCCTTCCAGCAGCTTCAAGCGGCGACGATTGTTCCTTTTTGGATTTTTTTCCCATTAGAAGAATAACAAAAACGAAGCTCCACCGCCGCCGCAGAAAGGACACCGATCGACTCCCGGCACCACAACAACAAAGGCTCACCTCTTGTACTCTCGATGGGGGGTTTATCAACGTATGTTTGATGACAATCGCCGTGCATGGATCTGGTATCTGGGGAGCAAGAAGAAGGCCACTAGCTGCACTGACCTGGTACTAGTTAGCAAGGAAGCTAACTAGATAGCCCCAACCCCCCTGCCTGCACCTGCTATCATTCACTTGTGTGTGTTTGACTATTCCGGTTTAATTCAGTAACTGAAGCTTGCAAAAAAAACTTCCTTCCATTTTTTATATAATCGTATTTTCGTCGTTGTTGTCTTTGCATGCAAGTGCCATCCAACTATAGTTGTTTCGGTTCTATGAAACGTGCCATTACCATTTAAACCGGCGAGATAAGCTAACCAGACGAGCTGTGTGGGCTTAGGGCTAATTTAACGTTAGCAAGCAGTCCTCGTTGCAAAGCTGACGTTTGATAGCATTGCCTTTTGTTGCAATTCTTTAGTCACTTAAACCCGCACTGCTGCTGAAATTGCACCCGATCTGTGCAAAGACTTGCATTTTAAATTAACATTTTTGTATTCGTATTATTGGATCATTTGTGGAAATCGAAGCGGACCAAGTAGATAAACGTTGGAAAAGAGATACATCTTTGTAAAAGTGCCCCCCCCTCTTTAATTCCCCCATTGTATTACGAACCAGCCACCGAGCTTTGACTGTCTGTCTCACTGTTTGATAGTCATCTATAATAACGGGTATCAGCAAGAACCGACAAAAAAAACCTTGATTTAAACTCAAGATTTTTGTTTATTTAAGAATAACTACAAAGTGTTTGAACTGTTGTTGCACAACACCATTGCACTATATACTAAGTTTACAACGACCACGGTGCTTCCCGGAGCGCGGTGGTGAATAGGTGGAGGAGGAAGGCCCCGGCTTTGTGGAGTTATTACATCATTCCCTCATGAACATACAGAGGTCAAACCCCATTAACATTTCACGTTATGGGAGATCGCGGCACAAATCGCACGACTTCGAAGAGTTGTCTTGCCTGAGGACTACAGAGTCGAGCCAGAGTTTCAGTCCAAACCTCGGCTCCCCCAGCCCGCCAGAGACCCCGGACTCCTCGCACTGTATCTCCCGCATTGGGGA
Organism: Protomyctophum bolini; assembly: GCF_963924005.1. Classification (NCBI taxonomy): domain Eukaryota; kingdom Metazoa; phylum Chordata; class Actinopteri; order Myctophiformes; family Myctophidae; genus Protomyctophum; species Protomyctophum bolini. The sequence goes on from NC_137880.1 coordinate 24,864,850, forward strand.
TTACCTTTTGTTGGAGCCTCTGGAGGGAGACCACGTGTTCAGAGCCGCCCACCTGCACAGCGGGGAACAACTCGTCTGTAAGGTGAGGAATTTGACCCATGCATGATTGGCAGCATATTAATCGACCATGATAATAATAATAAAAACTGCAGTTTGCACAAAAGTCATCCCACCTCCTTTGTTTTTGCAAAAACTTGTGTAAATGCAATGTCATATAAATAATATGAAGAATTAATTCGTAAGCTAGAAAACTCTTGAGGACATCAGGGTGCATTTTAAAGTAATTTATTTCTAAAAGTATGCTTTTAGACGGTGCTTATCCATTATGTAGCCTAATGCATATATATGTCAATGGAACACAATTCGACTCGAAAGCATAGTCCCATTGTTGCACGCACACTAATCCTTTGGAATATTGGCACATATATATATTCTTTGCCTCCAGTTTGTAATATGTAGTAAAATAGCAGCCTAATGGAAAAAGTGAATGGAGATCCAGGCACCGCGCCGTGTGGTTTGGGTTGCATGATGTAACGCTGACAAAAGAATGAGTAACCACATACATACACACTCCTCTTCAAAGTCCTTTACCCAGCGGCTTTGTTCTCCATTGTTAAACAATTGAATGCGGGATGTTTCGCCATTGCAAGTGTATATACTGTCTCATGCATGCTTGTCATGCACATTTCAATTGGCACACAAAACAATACATAATTCCATGAGTCTTGGAGTAGGAAGACAAGACAACTGCTTGTATAGGCATATGTTTGGTAGAACGTCAGAACTTTGGTGCCATTTCTTAAAACTGAAAAACACCCCTCCCCACACACACACACACACACACACACACACACACACTACTGTATATTGTATACTGTATACTTTACTTTGAATTACATGGACACTGGAATGTCCCAGGAGTATTATTAAACATTATGAGCATTAAGCAGGCTTAAAACGGCTTAATGAATTGAGATGATGGTTATATGCACCAGTGGGCTCGTAAGGAACTGTAAATATCCCATATATGCACTGTGACTGAGGTACTGTGGCGACATGGCTGGCAAGAATGAATCCACAGCCTTTGACTCGGGCTCCAAGCTAGATTTACTGGTTTCCTGACTGCAATTTCTCTGTGACCGTTTTCATTGTACCTTCCACAGAAGTTCAATTTACGCCTCTAGGATTGATGGCTCTTGCCGAGCCAGAAATCCAGGTCATAACTTTAGACCTTCAGGGGCTATGGGGGAGCCCATGTATTGACTGCCTATTGCATAGCATACGCGTGGAGAAGCCATCTCACCTGTACAGCCGTCGGCCTTTACTGAAAGTCAATTGAGGGGTTACTATGGAAACCAAGACACTGGTCTATATCTATATAATTAAACTATACATAGTATACATGTATAGTTTCATTATATAGATATTCCACTGTTACGTTCTTAGCTTACACATGTTTCATGATAACTACTTTTTATGTATGTAATATGCATATTGCATACATGTATGCATGTATTGCCATGCTTTTTTGTTCTTGCTTAATGTAAATCGCTCTGGATTAAGCACGTCTGCTAAATGCCTAAATTGTAAATTGATTGTCTGCATTTACATTCCAATTCACTAAGGTGTTTTCAGTTTGCCTGTATTTCAAGATCCATTACCTACCCTCCCTGCCCCCTGAACAAAGCAACATATAGTATTTTATTTTATCTTGATTGCATGTTTAAAGGGTGGGAAACAGACAAACCGGATCATTTTGCACCAGTGGTTCAGATTGAACACTCTCCTGACACGAAGTTAACACTTCTAAGGCATAATGAGATCCACAATGGCAACTTAACCATCTAATGAGACCGACTAATTCTCCTCCCTATGCTGTCGCAGGTGTTTGACATTGGCCGCTACCAGGAGTCCCTGGCAGCCTACTTTGCCCTTGGCACACACCAACACATCAACCAGATAGTGGAGATCCTGCTCGGGGAGACACGGGCCTATGTGTTCTTTGAGAGGAGCCATGGCGACATGCACTCTTTCGTCCGCATGTGCAAGAAGCTGCGGGAAGACGAGGCCGCCCGACTGTTCCATCAGATAGCGTCAGCTGTGGCACACTGCCACGACAATGGATTGGTCCTTCGTGACCTCAAACTGAGGAAGTTTGTCTTCAAGAATGAGGACAGGTGAGCGTTGAGATATGTTGCTGCTGCTAAAGGCTGTCTGGTTGGATTCACCTTTCAGTTGTCTGGTTTCCTCCTGTTTGTATGTGTTTAGCAGTCGAGTGAGTGTCATCTTTGCGTATCGCAGAACGAGAGACTGTAAACTGAGATGACATCGAGCTTCAATATCTCCCCACAAATCTTACAATGTACACAAAACATCAGCCCTTTCAGCACATTTGGGCTATAGCATAAGTTAGCCCAAGGAGTGTTTTTTGTCCAAACGTCACATGCTACTTAAAGCATAATGACAATTGCCTTTTATATTGGTTGTTAATGGTACCCCAACTTTCAACCCCTGCATTTACCATGATCCACTAATTATTTAATTGACAATTTTTGTTTATTTGGATGATCCTAAGGGTCATAAAAAACCTTGGAACGTTTACTATTGCAATTTATTTTGGTTAAAACCTAAAATTGACTGGCCTACTGGTTATGTATGCATTTGTTTTTGAAGTGTCATTTAACCTATGTTTTGTTGACCGGGGTCCCCCAGGACTCTATACTAGGTCTACTCCTTTTTCCCCTCTACACCAAATCTATTTCCTAAAAATAACGATCTGAAAGCCCACAACATGCCGTGTTATTTTTACCTAATGTTTAATCCAGAATAGGAACGCTAGGGTACAAGTGGTTAAGTTAAATAAGGGACTGGGGGTATACTATGGAATGAATGAAGTTTAATGTGGAAACATAGGCAGTGGTGTGACTGATCCGTGCCCATCAAGCAGAACTGCTCTTTGATAAGTTGCCAGAAGTTGCTTTTGTGCGACAGATGTTGGGAACTTGGTATTTTGCCATTTAAGCCTGCACTTCTGTAGGGATCAGCAAGAATAGGCTATTAGTTTGGTGACTCTGGGTCTGGGATTGCATAGACTTACTGCCCCCTGGTGACGGCATTTGCAAATTGCATCCACAATATCCATGCATTGTCAATTGCCACAGCAATTTCTGTCTGAATTCTATTTATTGTCTGTCGCTGATTCAAAAACATTTGTAGTTCGTCCCTTTCCTCGTTATCTTGGCAGAGAGTCCATAAAATTAAAATCAATATCTACCATCTATAAATCTACCAAAGCTGGTGCTTGACTAACACCCAGTGCCAGGAGCACAGCCTGCCACCGGATGCCCCCTCTCCAAATGCATGGCGTCAGTCTCTGGCACCGGCTGTGGAAAACGGGAAGCTGAGCTGCCTCGCGTATTCAATATGAGCCTGACAACCTTGGCTGCCATGCTCTCCTACTCCCAGGGCCGGGATGCCATGCCCTCCCTTAAATGATTGATGGCTGCTGAATTTTGAGAGTGATGGCGCAAGACAGTATTGGGGCACGCTGAGTGTTTCAGCTCCTGTCAAGGGTGTGCTTTCACCATTTTAGCCCGCCATCCATGGCTCGGTGAAGACGAGTGTACAGATAAGCTAAAAGCTCCTTCAGTCACTGAGATTAAGGTCGTATTCTCACCTTTACTTCGGTAGACTCGATGCGAATGGGCGGAGAAGTTGCATCATTCTTCCATTTTTAATTTGCTGCATTTGCGTTCACACTGTGCTGTATATAACCGCAGCAGGGAACTTTATCAATGTGTTCAATTCATAAACTACACAGTGAAATCTATCCACTCTGGTTCCAACCAAAGTGTAGTACTCAAGGGCTCGAGTGGATGTCCAGAGAAGGACCGAAATTTGAGAGAGGGACAGAGTGCGGGACAGAGAGACAGCCGATAGTGCCACAGAAGGTTTCTACAGCATGTGTTAAGTTCTTGACCTGGTTATGTCACACTGCTGTTTGCCATTGACCAACCACCATCTTGTATAAAGTCTGTAGGTCAGAGGCCGGCCACGAGTGGAATCCAACAGCACAGCAGAGCCACCTTGCACAGGCTCCAGGGCTGCTCCGTTTTTCTTTTACTCCTACCCGTAGCTCAGCAGAGATATTTTTGGATCACTACACAGAATCTTGCATAGCTCAAATGAAGAGGCTGTGTGCTATGATTAAAACAATGGATTAGACCATAGCTCCAATGATTGCTTGCAGAGACTGTTCAGTATGATCAGCAGGCGTTAAACCATGTTGATTGTACTGCAGGTCTGCTCTGTGACCTATAAATTAGTTGCTGTTCAGGCAAGGACATACTTCCTCTGGAACCAACATTTGGTTCAGTGTCTGTGAACAGGGGACATTATGTACATACAAATATAATATTGCTGTCAGGGTGGTGGTGGTATTGTACTTTACAGCATATTGACATAAAAATTAAGCCACCTTCTCAAGTCAAATTGCCCTTATTGGCAACTCCTGGGCTGTGCTGAGTTGTCTTGCATGCGTCAGCCAGGACAGCAGAGAATATAGTTTTGAATATGTATAAGCCAGTGCTTCCTGGTTCTCTTTCCCCCCTAGTAAAACTGAACAACAGTTCAGTTTGCTCCCAGAAGATGCTACTACATGGCTCACAGTTATGGCACATAGTTGGCAGCGCTTAACAGCCGGCACAAGTTTGTCTCTTTGCTCTGCGTGTGGTGAATGTTGCCAGAGCTTTGACTAATTCTAATTCTAAGGCCTAATTTATACGTTGTCGCATGACGTGTCACTCAAATAAAATGGCAGATTTTCTATTTGCCTATTGAAAATCAGTTATTGGCCGCTCGGGTTAGTCTCTCTCAAAAGGCTTCTTGATATCTTGATCTGCACTCAAGAGGATCATGGCAGAGAAGAAACCAATAAGACTATAAGACTTCACATTATATAATGCAATATTGCTTTCCACAATAAATTATTTGATAGTTTCATTTAATTACAGTCCTGAACATTGTTGGGTTGTTGAGACTAATAATTTAGAGATTAGGCCAGCAAGATTTAGGATAGAATGATTCATTTACCGCTAGGATTAATTAATTATGTATCGTGCATTGCCAAGGTTTTATCGTGCGCAACCCTTATTTTGTCTCCGTGTTAAGCCAGGAAAGAAAATCACACCTGTGTGAAGTGAGGGGCGCTCTTATCATACGTCATCATACATCATCTCATTCTCAACCAATGGCACATCTCTCACCCAATCACGCCGGCCAATCACATTTGGGTCCTCAGTCCTCACTTGTCTTCATTAATTTTGTTTACACAAACACTCAAAGCTGGGCATAGGAGGGGCTGGCGCCCCTCAAAGAATGCCACAAAATGCATCATTTGGAGCCTCTTTGTACATCCAATAATGATTGTTTTAAAATTGCTAGATTACCATCAGCAAAATGTACCCCACTGGCCTCTCTAGAACAATGTGGAGCTTTGATGTTGAGAAAATAGATTTTGACGCATTGTTTTATTGCATTATTATACTTTTATGCTGTACCTTATGAATTTGTTGACATAATAATTATGTTTTTTAACTTTTTTGTATTGTCTTGTGTCTGCAGGAGCCTGGTAAAGCTCGAGAGCCTTGAGGACACCTACATCCTGGATGGTCACGACGACTCCCTGTCCGACAAGCATGGCTGTCCAGCTTACGTCAGCCCAGAGATCCTCAACGCCAGTGGCAGTTACTCTGGCAAGGCAGCTGACGTCTGGAGCTTGGGCGTCATGCTGTACACCATCCTGGTGGGGCGCTACCCCTTCCACGACGTAGAGCCCGGCTCGCTGTTCAGCAAGATCCGCAGGGGACACTTCAGCATCCCCGAGACACTCACGCCTAAGGCTAAGTGCCTGATCCGCTCCATCCTGCGCCGGGAGCCCGCCGAGCGGCTCACCTCCCGAGAGATCCTGGAGCACCCCTGGTTCGCCGCATCCGGGGCCACAGGTGGGGGCTTAGCTCCTCCCGGCCGAGGAGAACGAGAGCAGGAGCAGACAGTCCCCGAAGTGAGCATGGAAGAGGAGTTGGAGCAGTTCTTCAGCTGAGCCCCCTCCTCCCCTTAAGCACAAAGGGTCGACTCCACCACGGTTGGCTCCGCCACGCTCACGGCAGAGCCAAGGAGGGGGAAAAGAATAGAAACTGCAAAACAAACAAGTGTATGTTAGAGATTAGGAGATGAACATTTGTCACTAACAACAACAAAAGGTGTTTCCATCTTGTTTTATTCCCACCATTCCAGGGAAAACCTTGAACCTGGCAAATGGCATCAGTCGGTGACGCTACCCTCTCCCCCGCCCCTTTCCCTGGCAGGGGTGAGGTGGGGGGAGGTTGACACCGGCAGACATGCAAGTCGCAAAACGATGTAGCAAATGTTCTTTTTCAGATCTATTTGGTTTAATGTCGTGCTCTTTTGAAAAAGTAGAGGTGCACGCCGTTTGTGACACTACGGAAAGCAGGAAGGGACAGAAGAACCAGGGGGAAAAGTCAGAATAACTGAACGAACCACAACCACGCCACTCCTCCTACAGTAATGAGTTTTGTTTCCTCTTGTATAGCTTTAGGTAGCATTGACCCATAACCACAGGAACCAGGGTCAGAAATCCCCTCCATCCCTTCCCCAAAGCCTAATGTATTCTAGCCTATATTGAGGTTAGCTCACAGACCCTGGACTGTTGGTTTCAACCAGACTTGGCTTCTGCCTGTTCTCACACGCATCAAGATAGTTGACCTCATCTGTGTTTTTTGCTTTTTATTTTGAAAACGTTTGTTTTTCCCCCCCATTTCTCACTTGGGTTTAACATGACATTTAAAATGTTCGTAATTTCTGACATACACGGTCGGTAAACTCCTTCACATACAACTTCTTGAGTCACATGTACTTACACCTTCCTCAACATCATGTTAGGCCTTCACCACACTGTTCATTGTTCTACCTTTGTCAATGACAAACTCATAAAATTCTGAGTGTTCATCTATGGGAGTGAACAAATGTAAACAGTTCATTTGGTTACGTTTGGTCACTGTGTTACAAAATGGATAAATTGACACAGGATTTTGCTGCCACATATTTTAGTTTCTATTAAGCTATTGCATTCTGTTGTTACTGCTGCTTTAATCTCCCTTCCTAAACCTTAATTTGCAAGTTCTCTCAGTAAGCCTCCTAATGTGGCATCGTGCAGCTTGATGCGTTAAGGTTAGGTGATACGAAAGAGTCCACCTCTTAAAACTTAGCTTCCTCTTATTTAAAGTCAATGAAAAAAACAAAAAAATGACATGTAACATTTATTTAAATTGTAACAACTATATATATTATATAAATATATATATATAAATATGAATATATATATTTAAATTTTTACATTGCAGGGTTGTTTTCTTGAACTTTCTTTCCATGTATAATGTAGGCAATATCTGACACAGGACAGGCTCAAAGTATGTGGTGGGTGTAGATTGCCTGTCTGAAGTTTTAGAATAAACAATTTATTCTTTTGTGCCAGTATTTCTGTGCCGGACCACCCATGCCACCCAGTCTCCCGAAGTTACTCTTTTTTTTTTTTTCTCTCTTTCTTTTAAAAAAACGTATTCAATGATACTATCACTATGACCCGGTCTTTTCAGGGCCTCGTGTAAAAATTTCTACTGCCTGTACAGGTTCTGTGAAAACGATCATCATGGTCTAAAAATGGGTTCCAGTGGACACGTTTTGTCGTATCTCAATGTTACTTGAATTTGTGTTTTGTTTTGATCTAGTCATCGGCATGTGCCCTATGAATGCTATAGCCTGCCTAGCGGTGGGGTGGGGGGGTGGGTGGGGTTCTTTGCTTGTTTTGTAAAAGGAAAAAAAAAGAAAACGGTGGAAAGTTTTTCAATTTGCTATTTCCTGATTTGATGCTTTTTAAAAGGACAGTTTTGCTTTGTTTTTCTTTTTTTTTAAATGTAGAATGAGCTATACCCCTATTTAAGTTGGTGCTGATTTGGTGCTAATGTTGAGTCCTTTTTTTTTTCTTTCCTTTGTTTCATTTCAGAGGGGGGTGGTGCATGGTGGGAGATCTGCCTCGGATGTTCTGATTGTATCGTAACAGACTCTGGTGTTTTGTCCAAGATTTATTCAGTAAATAAATTGTGAACTGCTATTTGACCTTTCTGTCCTTATTATGATACTGGGAACAATGTAATGTAATCACACAGTGACAGAACGCCTTCGTCGTACATTGAGTTTAACAATTGCCCACTTCATTGACTGTGGTCGCTCAGGAGTCTGTCCATGGCCCACTTTTTTCCTGCTACACCAAATCTCTTCGAAGATGCGCTGTGAGCTTGCAGATCTGTTATTTTCAACAAATGTTCCACCTATTATAACATGCCCAGAATAGGGACACATGGGCTATTTGCAGCAAGGCATAACACGCATGGTCACAACATGCAGGTTCTATTCCTATAAAGTTTAATAATCTAACAAGTCCATTCTCCCCTCCTGGGTTACATAGACAGGGATATGAGCTAACGACACAATGATTATGTAATCGTCACTATTAACACAAACTATAGTGATCACGAGAACAAGCACATTTTTTTATTAAGCCCACAGACCTAGTAGATAGGACTTGTGAGATCTTTATTTGAAGTACCGGTGAAATTAGTATAGATATACATGTATGTTTTAAAATGGTTTTAAAATGTTTTTAATTAGTGCACTAAAATCTCTGAACAGATTATATTTACATCAATATGTCTGGGTCCTGCACCTACTCACTCGAGGTTGACGTGTCACACCTGTAGTGATGGGAGGGGCACCAAAATGTGGTGTTTTGATCGGTTAATGGGGGCACTCCCTTAGTATAAAAGTACAAACTTAGTTGTCAGTATTTCAATAAAGAACGTCTTTTTTTTATACCTGTGGTGTGCAGGCTTCATCCAATACCAGCTCTACTGACTGTGCCACCATGCCCCCTCCTTGTCCCTTTTATGCCCATACATGGAGATCACTGATGTGATCAGTATGCCCATATATGGGCATGTCCCCTTTTGTGCCCATATATGGAGCTGACTGAATTGGTTGCACCTTATGGCATGAGGACACATTGAGGTTAGACAACACTAGCTGCATTGGGAACTCATTATATGCTTGGTTATGGCGTGACACCAAAGTCTGCCCGCGTGCCGGTAAGACAATTTTAATATAAGATATTAGGATGAAACACCACTAATTAAATATAGACTTTGCTGTTGTTAGTTTGGACTCTTCACCTCTGAGCAGGACATTGCTCACAGGGTCAGAGTCACTTAAGCCTCTCCACCACGGCAAGGTCACAGCAACAGGAGAGGAGGTGGCCCTTAAAAGGACCGTTTCTTTTTCTTTCTTTTTTTTCTCAGTTCTTTAATTTCATTCCCTGGCTTCCTTAATGGAGGAATGGTGAGAGGCTTTTCTTCTCAACACACTCGTTTACGTAAAAGTGGCCCCCTGGAGATGTCCTGAATCCTGGCTTCTTTTCCTCAGGCTGCTTTTTCCTTTTTCTTCATCAAGTAGCAAAGGAATTCTTCCAGATCCAGCTCTAGGAGAGGTTCTTCTAGCTGATAGATCTCCTCCTCTCGCAAGGGCTTGGTGATGATGGTATGGGTATCTGACTGATGGAGCTGCTGCCTTTCCTCTCTCGGAGGCCTGGTGATGGTAGTAGGCTTATCTGACTGATGGAGCTGCTGCCTTTCCTCTCTCGGAGGCCTGGTGATGGTAGTAGGCTTATCTGACTGATGGAGCTGCTGCCTTTCCTCTCTCGGAGGCCTGGTGATGGTAGTAGGCTTATCTGACTGATGGAGCTGCTGCCTTTCCTCTCTCGGAGGCCTGGTGATGGTAGTAGGCTTATCTGACTGATGGAGCTGCTGCCTTTCCTCTCTCGGAGGCCTGGTGATGGTAGTAGGCTTATCTGACTGATGGAGCTGCTGCCTTTCCTCTCTCGGAGGCCTGGTGATGGTAGTAGGCTTATCTGACTGATGAAGCTGCTCCCGTTCCTCTCTCGGAGGCCTGGTGATGGTAGTATGTCTACCTGACTGCTGGAGATGCTCCCTTTCCTCTTGCAGGGGTTTGGTGATGGTAGTAGAACTACATGACTGATAGAGCAGCTCCCTTAAGTCCCTTACCTCTCCCAGGGGGCTGGTGGCACCTGATTCCATCATGGTGGTAGCGGCATGGTCGCTCCACTGGTCCTCCTCAGGACTGGACGGGGCGGAGGAAAACTGCCGACGTGCCGACCTCCAATCCTCCGGAGACCGAGACCGCGGGGGAGATGGCAAGGGAGATCTTCTAGGCCCACTCCTCAGGTGAAGGTACGGACAGTCCCGCCGTCGACAGCCGTTGGCATGTTCCTCGTAGAAACACGGAGTTACGCGCTTGACGTCCGTGGAAATCACGGATTTGGAGTCGCGGCGGTCACAACGCGCCACCTTGTGGACCGTGGAAGCGAGGTCCTTGCGGGCATGTCCAGTCCCAGATCTTCTAGCCCATCTAGTAGGCCTATATCCCACCATAGCTTAAAAAGTAACTGATCAGATGTGCTCACGCGTAAAGAAAAACGATACTGTGGTATGAAGGCTCACTCACAGCTATGAGAAAACATGCACGACAAGTGGACCAGTTAAGGTTAATAAACGTCAGGTGCGTGACGTAGTCTGCGCCTTTTCAGCCAATCGCATGTGAGATCTGGACGCGCTCAGCCAATCACGTGTGAGGTGGTGGACGTGACGTCGTCAACTATCAACAAGAGCGCTATCAACATTGCATCATGTTGATAATCAAGTTGCCATGGTTACCAGAGTACGCGCATGCATGTCATGAACTGAACGCTGTATCAGTAACCCGCCGAGATGCGTCCGCATGTCGGACTAATGCTCCGTCGGATTTACATGCGGTCCCCTAAGCGAACCTGATGTCAACAAACAAACTTGGAGGCCTCCTTCAGGATTCTTAAAAAAAAAAGAAGGCATGTAATGTTAGAGTCAGAAGTTATTTATTTGTTAATATACTTAACCTACTAGTTTGTAACAAGATTGAATTACAAAAAAAAAGGCAGATGACAACGAAAATCACAAGCAGTTTAGGCGCTAGTGGTGGAGCTGGAGCTAATTGACCGTGTTGCCCTGGGTCAAGGTGGTTTAAGGTCTGTGCTGTCTTTACACACGTTTGATATTGACATTAATTAGGCCTGCATAAGTGTGTCAGTCACTCTAAACAGACATGGTGCGTTACTGCGTTGTGTTCACACGGGCAGATGAAACGATGAGCACCTTCCTGCAGGCTGCAGCCGTTACTACTGAAATCCGGAGAACTCGCCAGTTTACCGACTCGCCGCGGTTTGTGCATTCAGTTTGACTTCAACTTCATTTAAATTGCATTGAGAGAGAGAGAGAGAGAGAGAGAGAGAGGATAGTTGTTTAGAGTTTACACTAGGCCTACTATCTTTGGTATTGACAAACTTTTTATCATTGAATATCTGACCATTTAATTGCACAAAATAATTTGATCACTTTTGAGATTAACTATAACATCTGTGGGTTTGACATGCTACACTGATGAAGACAGCATGCTAGCATTAGCATAATCTTAGCATTAGCCTAATCTGAGTTCCCAGAAGTTTTCGCCAGCTCCCGCATTACAAACGGAAACGAGGGGAAACCCGAAACCACATAGTCTACAAGCTAGCTACAACTGCAGGATATGGTAGGCTCATTATAGTGACTAAAACCGCAATATCGACTGGACAAGACAGCCACCTGTTTTTGTGTTTGTGCAGGATCACTTTTTTTACCTGTGTAGTAGCCTAATGGCAAAGAAAATCGACATGACAGTTGAAATTGGATCTGTTATGATCCTTGGTGGTCTAGTGGTTAGGATTCGGCGTTCTCACCGCCGCGGCCCGGGTTCGATTCCCGGTCAGGGAACACTGTTTTAACTGGCCCCCGTAGAATCTGATTCCACCACCCATCCCCTTTTTCCCCTCTCACTGTATGTATTTCTTACCTCTAGAATTCCCTTGTTTTTGCTTTTGGCTATATAGAAGTGTATATTTCTACGTCTCTAAATGTTATGATGAATTGAACATGGTGGACCCTAGTGTAAACAAGTAGGCTATAATGCTTTATGGTTTGTTTGTTTGATTCATTGATCGAAGTATTTATTAACAGTTTGCAGAATTACAGTACATTTCAAGCACAACTCAATACAAAAACTGTCAACTGTGAGGACCCAATAAAGCATTACACTTGTTTACAAGAGGGTCCACCTTGTTCAATTCATCATAAGATTTAGAGACATACAAATATACACCAAAAACAGGAAATCATTATAGAGTTGGTAATAAGGGGGGGGGGAAACTAAAGACAAACATTAAACCTGTGTATAGGAAAACAACAGAACAGAAAAAACATATACAGTGAGGAGAAAAAGGGGTGGGTGGGGGATTCAGATTTTATGGGGGCCAGTTTCGAATTGCAGCCGTATAGGTGCCCTGAGAGCGGTTTTGAAGGAGTCAAGGAATTAATTTAGTCCCTTGTTTGTGCCGAATCTGGGTTACACATGGTTTGTTGAACTCCCTCTGGTGTTGTGGGTGTGGACTTCGTTGACATTAAGGAAGTATTTAGACAGGTAAATGGGTATCTTGGTGGTGTATTGGTGTTTTGTATTGAGTTGTGCTTGAAATGTACTGTAATTCTCCAAACTGTTAATACATCTTTCAAGCAATCAACCAATCCCTCATTATTACTTACTTTTACTTACGCCTGACACCCTTTCCAGGGTATAGGCCGTCGACAAGGGACCTCCAGAGTTCTCTGTCACTGGCGTTCTTTTCTATCTGCGACCAGGTGCCTCCCAGCCTCTTGGTGTCTGCCTGGAGATCCCTCCGCCAGGTGTTTTTGGGCCGACCTCTGTTTCTCTTCCCCTGGGGGTTCCATGTCAGAGCCTGTCTGGTCGTGTTTGACACTGGCTTACGTAGTGTGTGCCCGATCCATCTCCATCTTCTTCGTCCGATTTCATTTGCTGCTGGGAGTTGTTTGGTCTTCGTCCATAGGTCTATATTGCTGATCTTGTCTGGCCAGTGTATTTTCAGGATTCTTCTGAGACATTTATTGATGAAGGTTTGCACTTTATTTGTTGTGGACTGGTCTTTGTTGTTCTCCATGTCTCTGCCCCATAAAGCAGGACTGATTTTACATTAGAGTTAAATATTCTTATTTTTGTTTGTTAGAGCTCCAGATGTTCTTGAGAAGTAGGAATGCTGTTCTTGCCTTACCTATCCTAGCTTTCACATCTGCATCAGTACCACCCTGGTTGCTGATGATACTCCCCAAATAGGTGAAGGACTCTACTTCTTCCAACGCGTTGTCCCCTAGAAGGATTGGCTCTGTGCTGGTGTTATTTATCTTTATTAGTTGTGTTTTTCCCTTGTGGATGGAGAGTCCTAATTGTGAGGAAGTCTCTGCCAGTATTTTGGTTTTTTCTTGCATTTGGTGGTGTCTGTGTGAGAGTAGTGCCAGGTCGTCTGCAAAGTTTACAAGGTTTTTGAAAATATCCGATCTACAAGCTCACAGCATTGTGAGAAGTTCTGAGCGTGTAGATTGGCTATTGAAAACCACTGCTATAGTATATTAACACATTTTGCTGGCTGACCCCTGAAACCCCCCCAACCTGTTGGGGTCCCCCACTTTTAGAACCACTGCTCAAAGTGGTTTTCAAAGTGGAACTATTCATACAATACAATATACAATCACTGTTGACATTATTCTAAAAAATAGCCAAATAGGCTATAGGCACTTTGGTAAACAAGAAAAGAATAGTGACCTAGTGCTGTGTAATCTTCATTAAACGTTATGGCTATTGTATTGGAACAAGGCGGGTAGTTGCTGTATAAACGATATGTACAGCACATTTTGGTTTCTTTGTTATTTAAGGTAACACCACTTTATGCAGGAAACCTACAGAGAGCCTGCTTAAAGCATAATTAAAAATCATTAGACGTACGCAGGGCTCACCTGAAAATCGATCTGCCTCTCTCTTGCTTGCTCTTTATGTGGCCCATATTTGTATGAATAAAGGATGAAGGAGTGAAATAAATAACTACACCTCTTCTGCACCAATGCTTTCTCCTGTACAGGTCATGTATCCATTCCCAGGTATGCTTGGCTGACCTCTAGTGGCGAACAGACACAATGGCAGATCACTACACAGCACAATAAAAGGTTAGACTTTTCCTATCCCTTCTACCCTTTCCACCTTTTCGTCTCTGCCAGGCCGAAGGCATGGCCGAGAGAGTTCATTTGTGTCAGATTACATTTTCTGCCATTTTGCGTTTTCTTCAAAACACACTTTTTGCTACTACTCCTATAGTATACTACTCCTTTTGTCCAAAACACACACAAATTGGTACACATTATTTCTGGGGGGGTCATGTGATAAGGATGTTCTTTGATCCTATTCCAAGTGGAATACATACATACATACATACATACATACATACATACATATAATCTTTTCAGCATATTTATCCCTGTCTATGATCACAATTTGAATTAGTGAACTTAGTGTTTTGCTTGTTTGGAACTCTGCACTGTGCAATTAGGATTTTTTTTGCTCATTAGAGGACCTTATGCCCACAGACGGACAGTGCCAGACGGTTTAGAACATAAACAACAGTTATTGTGCAAACCTCATTACTGCATCAGGTCGAAACATGGTTTTCCAAACTTAGATGTTATTTTTCTTTAATTAACCACTCAAAACCTTTATTCTTCGTTAACCAGAGTCCCCCAGGGCTAGCAGATCTAGAAGGTCAGTCACAACGCACCATGTTGCAATGTGTTGTGAGCTTTTTGATCTGCTATTTTGCCATAAAGTTAGCCTATTATGACATGCCCAGAATATTGTTTCAGTTTCTTTAAGAAACCATTATTATTTGCAGGATGAAGTTTTAAGACTCTAGCCAAGGGCAGCCAACATTTGGTATATTCCACTTTACTGTGTTGCCTGCTGACATGAATGATTAATCTCATTACATTCATTATGCCGTACAACACATTTCAACAGTCTGTCTAGTCGATGATGAAAGTTGTTGACACTCATAAACCAATTATGAGATGTAGTAAATATACCAGAAACATTTCAAAGGCATGACTGAGTTTAGGGTTAAATAATGTATGTGTTTACGTTGAATCCAATAGACTCAAAGCCTTACCAGAGAAAATGGTGTACAAATGAAGACATTAAATTTATATTTTGTTCATCACTTCAACTTTTTTCAAGGCCAAACACAAAGAAACCCCATCTGACATCCTAGGATACTCTAGGAATTGGTTGTTTCATATGATATTTCTCCTTTGTTCTCCAAGTTCCACTGAATGTATTCCACATTCATAGAGACACCCAAGATACACACACCTTCCCGCACAGCCATTAAGCACTTTTAAACCCTATATGTTTCATTCACTGGGTCGCCCAGGGCTCAAAACATTAATAATCTCTTGTAGCAGTCAAAGTGATCATTCCCAGTTTTAAAATTTCAATGTTCTTGATTGTGACCTTGACCTTTTACATTTTAGACCGAAAAGTGAACCATCAGGGCAGCTTACTGGAAAATCTGACCATCTGTGCACTTGCCATTGCTGTGGGCATCAGGGTAACTATAGAAACGCACATATACTGTAAGTGATGCAGTTATTCGACATGGTGGGAAACCTGTCAAACGAGGGGCTGAACTGAAATCAATCTCCCTTGTTACCTACTTTTTGATTAAAGTGGAGTGACTTTAGCCTCCATTTTCATTTGACAAGGGAACAGTCTTTCTGTGTTCCGTCAGGCTGGGCCAATTAAGGTTAATAGTGTGGTTATGTAACGGTCGTTGTACAGCAAAGACTGCTGTTATTGTGACCTGGAGTTTGCTAAATAAAAAGCATCTCCCTGAGGAGCCAGTGGGCAATAAAGGTGCTTCGTGTGTGTGTGTGTGTGTGTGTGTGTGTGTGTGTGTGTGTGTGTGTGTGTGTGCTGATCCCCTGCCGAATGCTCTGTGTACGTTGATCCCCGTGGGTCGGCTGGCAAGGTTCTGTGGCAGAGCACCAAGGAAAACACACAGGCAACAGATGGCCTCTGTTGTCTTCCACCCATTCGTTGGCACCGGTTTCCAAGTCCCACTGAGTGACAGAGCAATTGGGGACAGAACATGAGACAGGCTTCAATTTCATGTGGGCCCATTTGTGAGATAGTGTGTGTCTGCAAACCTGTTGAAAAGTGAAATATTTTTGTCATACAGGCTATATTTATTTCCAATAAGAGCCATTATATATTTTTTATGTCAATGCACAAAATGTGGAATCATGGAAATGATGATTTATTAGTTTCTTACAAGTTGTAAAAGATCGAAATGGAACCTTTTCACAGACGTGTCATCCAGGCTAAGACAGCTGTAGGCCTGCAGCTAATAGGCTAGTCTGTGCATAACTGTCAGGTTTCCAGATGGTGGCATTCCCATTTCCTGTTCAGCTAAATTTTCCCATCAATTTGTTTGATTGGCTTAGCAGCAGATTTGAACTGGAAATCCGTGATCTTTTCTCGACAATATGTTTATTGTTACAATTTTCAACATACAAAGATAACAAAACGTACACACACACTCCAACATACCTCTACCTCCCCCAACAGATACTCAAATACAAAAACAATACGTACAAAAACATAAAAAATATGAATTTATCTTTTACATTGAGGTGCCCAGATTTCTTAGGTACCCACCCTCCCTGTTACAGAGATGGATTTGCCTACCAATACCATAGCATAGGCTAATCCTTTTTAACATAGTTAGACCACTTTCAACACTAGATGGCCCTAAGTAACAGAATTATGGATACTGACTGATGGGCCTCTTTCAATAGCAATAGCTAATATTTTGAATGGACAATGTTAGATTGTTATGAGCTGCGTTGTGTTGATGGCTCACTCTAAATAATACATATTGACAGTCTCCACTATTCTCACTGAGCTGTTTAAGTCTACAAACCTTAATAAATGATGTACTTGAAAGGGATGGAGAGTTGACTGACCCCTTAAAAATAATATCGATGTAAAGTTGTCTCCAAAAAACAATCAGGGCTGTTAACTACCCCTCTCATGCTAAATAACTCTTAACAAGTCTTCATCTTTGTCATTTGTGGTGGTAAGACACACAAAGCAACTTCTCACTCAACTCTGAACATTAAATAGGGAGAGCTGCCGCTCCCTCTGACATCCATGTTTTCCCCCCAAAGTAACAGCTATAAATGATTAGACTACATAATTAAATTACTATAAAACATAAATTCCCAAGGCAAATAACACAGTAGCGCATATACCGGTATGTGCACCCCAAGGCAGGACATGACAAATTAAAGGGAAAGAGGCCAGATGTATTCTCTGTTGCTTTCCTCATCAGTATCACATTTATTTATTATTATTATTATTTGTTATGCAGCTTGTGTTCTAAGTAAAGTCCCTTGACAAGCTGATGACATTTTGTAGCATAGGTTGGCAGAGGAAGATGTGAGATTACATAGCATGTTCATAATATCCAGGACCAGGAAACGGCATGGTGTTTGTTATTGGCTCATTTGCCCAGTGGCGGAACGTTACTAAGTACAACTGAAGTTGTACTTAAGTACAATTTTGAAGTATTTGTACTTTACATGAGTATTTCCAATTTCCAATACTTTTCCTTATACTCCACTACACCTCAGAGACAAATATTGTACTTTTACCCTACTACTTTTATATGAAACCTTTAGTTAGTCAAACCTTTCATGTTGAGGAACCCTAAATTGATATATATTTGGCTGTGGAGTCTGGACTCCCTTCTGATAATATTGTAGGCCAGGGAGTCAGGGACCCCCCTTTAGAGAAGATAAAAGTGGTTATTGGTTAAAACCTATATTGATGCTATATTAGCTGGGGACCCATTTACTGCCTTTTGTAGATGGATGTGCTTTGTCTTGAGAACCACCGTCCTAAAGGACACTTATGATGACAAAGTGTAGAATCAGGCTTTTTTTTGTCATTCGTGTCTCAATATGTTGCTTATTCCTGCTGTAATTATAGGATATACAACGTTCCCGAGGGTTACCCTAGCAATATGAGACTGACAAATCCACAGCCGGGGCTTGTGATGTTTATGATAATTACCTCTGCGTTAGTCAAGGACAGTCTGTTCGCATTTTCCATGTCATGTACAGCAACCTCATTTACTGCCTTTTGTAGATGGATGTGCTTTGTCTTCTTTGGTTGCAGAATCTTGGCTTGTGAATGAAAACCTATACATGCCCAGCAAATAATTAATCTGGCAGACACTTTGTTTATGCAGGCACTCCATTTTTTACAGAAATGAATTCTAATTATTCTTGTGAAATTGTTATTAAAGACAGTCAGGATTGTCAGGAGCATCATCATATTTTAATTTGTTTTTCCCAAAATGTTGGCATCCAGCCTCAGTTATTTTTTTAATCCTTGCACACAATTGAATTACGTTTTTGTTACTCAAACAGCCATCCCATCTGGGTCCTACGGACAGTCTGACACAGTGAATTATTGAGCGGTGTCATCTCTGCTGGAGGGTTGACTTGATGAACTCGAAAGCTTTAAATCATCCGCTCACAAAATCAGTCTTGACTAAGCCAAACCGTCTGACTCGGGCCCTATGGGTGAGATAATTGGGTGAAACAGGTGGTTTACTGCCTTAGTGAAGTACAGGAAATGTAGAATAGGAAAACAACACAGACCTCTTGTCTTTTATGAGACCTCGCTCTGAAACGTGCAGTTTTGTACTTTCTTCTTGTGCACACTTACGTTCTCGACACGGCAGTAGGAGGATAGCAATATTCTGCCCCATCAGATTGCAACATCCGTGTTTTCTATGTGATGTGAAAGGGGCACACCAATCTTTACTTTAGACATTGGATGTGTCTCAATAGAGAATATTATTTTTTGCTTGGGCCTAACTGAGTTTAATAATAATAATAATAATAATTGTGTGTGTGTGTGTGTGTGTGTGTGTGTGTGCGTGTGTCAATCTCTCACATCGTGTGTGGACATTCCACTTTTTTCTCTCTCTCTCTCACACACACACACACACACACACACACACACACACACACACACACACACACACACACACTGAGTTAGAACTACAACTGACAGGAACCGTGTTAAGCAGCTCATTGTTCAGAGTGATGACCCTAGCCCAGAGGAAATAAATAGATTTATTTTGGGCCAATGGGACTTTGAAGTTTCAACCTGATGTCAGGGCTGGAAGGATTAGAGAGGATGAGAGGGGTCCTGATGGCAGTAACTGAAAGGATTGGTGGAGGGGGGTGAGCGTTGTCCTGTTTGATGAGACTGGCTTTCCTGATTGCTGACCGAGTGTACAGTTCAGATAGGGGAGTTTGGAGTGAACCAATTAATTTTGCTGGCGTGATTAGTTAGGTCAGAGAGTTTAGTTTTGTATTTGGTGATGAGGACGTTGTACCAGGATGAAATACTGAAGGTGAGAGTAGATTAAATGAACGTCCTGTAAACCAGGGTTAAAATGTCCTTGCTGACATCAAAAGACCTGAGCTTCCTCAGCACGTAGCAGCTCTGCTGGGCTTTCTTGTACACAGAGTCAGCATGCTCAGTGGGAAAGGGACAAGGAGGTGTCTGTCTCCGTCCCAAAGGTAATTAAATGATTGTACTTGTTCCACCAGCTAACCTTCGATACTGAGGGGTTGAAAAAGAGGTGTTGATGTGACTGTGGTTTCTCTCTGCTCCTCTGCTTTGTCTTGGCCAAATGATAATTTCCCCATAGCAAACCCACATCAGTCGACAGCCAATGTCAATTACTTGGATTGGGCGGTTCAAACTACTGCAAGCAAATCCAACTTGATTCTCAAATAGAATCTCCAGGACTGCATCTCCTTGCATTGATTATGGTAATAATGTAACGGCATATGTGTGAATAATACCAAATGTATACAAGTTGGTAGAAAAAGCTATTTTCGGCGAGCATTGTATGACGAAGAAGGAATAATATACACTACAAACATTGCTGAAATGCATTTAATTCATGACCCATATTGCATGTTATTCCATTCTTTCAGAAACACTGTATATTATCATCCTTTGTCTTCTTCCTAACTCCCTATGACTGCAAAGTTACAGTAAGTTGGTGGACCATAATCTAAACATAGCCACATGTGGGCGGGCAATCCGGGCATGCACCTGCAATGGCACGACAAATGTAAAGCATCTCCACAGACACTCGATGTAAATTGAGCTGTTAATTGGAAGGGAAGTTTTGCCACCTGTGAGAGTGGGAGGGAGTGTGACTTTGTGGTCATCTCTGGAGGAACTGTCCTGCTAATTGGGTTGGTTTCCATGTCATTGCAGGGGCAGGAAACAGCCCTTCCATTGTTTTTGTCCGTCCTGAGTCACACCTTAAACTACACAAACCACTGAACCTTGTATTGGGTCATCGGTTTTCAGGGTTTGTTGTCCTCAATGCTCATTTAATTCATAGTTTGCTTAGTATGTGAGAAGCTGTAAGTCAATGTCATCACTGTATTTGGGAAATTTAAGTAATTTCAATACATTCTACATCAGCTATGCAGCTGTATTAAATGGCACTGACAAGTGTGAGTTAAGGTAACCCCTTTCAAATATCTGGTAGATCACGTGCCACTGTGCCACAGCGGCTGTGTGTAATAATAGATTTTAGGGAATCGCTTTTCTTTTTAGGATTGTTAGACTTTTTTAACGGCATTCGTTTCACTTGACTGACTTCATTACATTTTCTGTCTGGGGAAACATGTTTTGTTCATTGCATCACTTTGCAATGCTTGCCTGTGTGCAAGTATGTTTGGACTGTATCCTTCCACCCTAATAGACAGGGGGTACACGAGCACATGGCTGTTTATCTGCCTTTATCCGTGGTTCTTCTCCTACCAAACCACACTGTTAGTACACATCTCTCCATGCAAAATAAAATCTGCACGCTCCCAGAATCCAGATAGACTACATTGCATCCACGCAACACATATATTTACTGTACAAATATTACTTTTGTCAAACACACTGTTATTGCGCAACATTTCGCTGTGATGCAAATTGCATCTTTCTCATTCCCCGGCACCTCCCCTTTTCACTGCACACACACACACACACATACACACGCACGTGCGCACACACATACACAGGGCACAGCAGTACAGTACAGTACAGTAAGGAACAGCACAGTACAGTACAGTATGGAACAGTACAGTAACGTACAATACTGTAGGAGAAGAGAGCAGTACAGTACAGTACAATACAGTACAGTACAGTACAGTACAGCGAAATGGAGTACAGTGGATACAGTACAGTACAGCGAAGTACAGCACAGCACAGTGGAGTACAGTACAGTACAGTGGAGTCCAGTACAGTACAGTACAGTACAGTACAGTAGAGCACAGTGGAGTCCAGTACAGTACATTTAAAACAGTAAACCTCCAGATAAGAATACTTGTTACGGTCATCGACCAGCACATTATCATTATCAAAATGATGAGAGAGTCAGGGGTTACAATAAATCAATCAATGAACTTACCCCCTTTTAGTTTGAAGGGGCAGAAAATACATACTATACTGAATAAATGATAATAGACTGGCCACCATTAAATTGAAACAGAGAAGCCTTTCTGTTAAAGCTTTCAGAATAATGAGCTGGTGATCTACATGCTCACAACCTGTCATAATGCATCTTGTGAGCTTGTAGGCTATAGGTATGGCTATTTTCACCAAATAGGATCCAGCATTGATTGACATTAAGCATAATTGAATTAATCACAGATTCTGTTTGAGGGAGATCCTCTGTTCCCCTTAATGCAAATGTGTGCAGTGTTATTCTACTATTATATCTCACGTGATTGCCCTGTTAATCAACCACCACGTTCTACACGGACATCAATACATAGTTATAATTAAGCACAGGATTATGGTTTCCTTATCTATCACATTTAGTTTGTGATTATAAGGGCTGTGATACACTCATGACTAGGAAACTTCAAGAACCCTAGGGACGATAAAGCTAGAGCATACATAGTTGGTCAGAAATTAAACAAGATGCAACAAGGGATTGTCTTGTCTTTGGCTTGTTCCAGATGCTTGCTGCATTGTAATTGTCTTTGTTTGTCATGGCCCCATAAGAAGTTTATAGTCTTTAAAATATGAGAGTGGGGTGGTTACAAAACCAGGCACAGCACAATGACTGTGCTTTGAAGGACTAGATGACCGCTGGGAAAGTACCCAGCATAAACGACAAACCTACTAATTTGTATTGTAGCTTAATTATGTACGTATTTAGTAAGCCTGTTCTGATTTTAGCTCCTGCCCAAGAACTTAGAAGCCATTCCTTGTCATTACACATTTCTCAGTTTCTTGTGTCAATATACTTCAACATCATAACATGCCACAATTAAAGAACGCTTTTGGCTTATAGAATATTATGTTTACAGCTGAACTGCTGTCTCCAGTCTGCTCATCTGATATTAGTATTTAAAAAAATGATTTTAACGGATTGAACATGTTGAATCGGTGTTGAGTGAGCATGAGGAGTAGATTGGAATCAGTTTGCTTTGCCAGTTTGCATATCCAGTCTAGACAAACATAATCAACAGATATGGAAACTGTGTGAATGGTATCAAAAACCTGTAAGTGACACTGCTATAGGGTTATAAACCTAAAAAGGAAGAGGTCTATAGAGCAACTTTTGTATTGTCCTTGATTTTCAAACTCCTCAGGTATTTATCGATGTGAATTAATATACCAGCTACTGTATGAAAAAGTGCGCTGGTTGAAGTTGGTTTGATGCACTTCTACTGAGAAATGTATATCCTGTAGTCAGGTATATGACTACTACGCTTGTATTGCATGAAGGTCAAAAAGCGTAATTCATACTCTTCCCATTTGGGCTTTTAGTAGACATTTTTGCGTTCACGCAAGCAACCCATGTAGGTTTGAGTCCTGGGTAGGACATAAAGTAAAAGTTACATATTGCATATTGCAAGTCTACTTTGGTGGATAAATAAGGAATAATGACTGAACAACACAATGGAATGGTAGCCTACTAGCCACTCGTAGATTTGATTTGTATATTTTTTGCCCCCTGCCCCCTGAGAGCAATTACTGTTGTTTACAGACTCCAGATTTCGTCACATACAGTGCACCCCAAAAGGCTTAAGTAATATCAAGGGCTTTCTAACCACTGATACCCTCGGCAACAAAGAGCAAAAGAGGCTTTAGTTTAGAATATAAACCCACAAACCAACCATGCTCGCACATTTTATTCCCCAAAAAAATATAGCAGTTTGTGTGTTTTGTTTTCACCTTGGAATACCTTCTCTTTTGTTTTCTGCTTCATTCTGTCTCGATTCAATGGTCCACTTAACATTAAACCACTTCGACCTTATATACTACTCTGCTCCAGGGGTCTATAATTGGCCTTTTTCCTGCTACAGTAATCTGTAGCACTGCAGGAATCTCTTCACCGCAAAATAGTCGATCTACAAGCTGTCAACGTTATGAGTTTGTAGATATGCTATTTTCAAGAGTAAGGTAAAGCTTTAGTAACTTGGCTTGCAACAGTAAGTAAAAAATGGGATCCACACAATATTATATAAATATAATATAGTCAGACTCAGTATACATACACAACACGCATAAAAACACTGTTCGCTCAAACGTCACTGTTGTCATTGTCACTTCATCATCAGAACCATCAGATGATGATTGAAATTCTTTATTGGTAAATAATCAGATGAAGCAACAAGAGAGAAAGATCCTAGATCTATGCATTTGATGCATTACATTGTGTTTACCTTGCTTACTGTAAATTTGCTCTGGATTAAGAGTGTCTGTTAAATAATAAATTGTAAAAGTAAACCAGTAACTTTACCTTCTTTACTTTTATGTTTCAAACCAGTAGATCACTGCGAATGGCAAAACTGACAACACATGAAGTATAGAACACTTTCAACAGAGACTTGTCAACTTCCTAGCTTCCTTAAGAAACACAATTGGTTTGCCTTAATAAAATCAATGTTGGCACAGACTCAGAGGGTAAGTGAACATGCCACCAACTGACAAATTCTTAGCAGTGGTCCATGACTATGACTCAGTTCCTTATCAGAAAGGTTGACTATTAAAGTAACATCTGCATACTTAAGCATTAAGCACATATGCCAACATCTATGATATGTTTTTATACAAGACGACAAATAAAAGCAGGTAATGCAGCTATGAGGAGACCCTGTGGAATATGAGTGTACTAGAATGAGAACTATTCCCCTGAACACTCTGTTCTCTGTTTCTCACAAAGGAATGTGAGGATGCGAGAAACTAATTATTCTAAAGCTGTCATGTTTTGCAGCAATACGGGATCATTTTGATAATTATGTGAGCACACTGGCTCATTATTCCTTATTTTTATTTCAGTTTTATCAAGGGTGCCATTAAACACACTGCTGTAGATTTAAAGCTGCAATCTGTAATCTTTAAATTCCTACCCGGGAGCTGTGCCTTTACCAATGCCTCCATTGGTAAAGTAACAGGACTTTGGTTTCTGTGGAATCTGGAGTCTGGGGCCTGTTGACAAAGCAGGCTTGGGGTATATTCCCGAAAACTGGATCAAAATGTCTTGAACTTAAACTTGTAATTTCACTGGATTGTGCCCGAATCCCGATGCTGAAAATTCTGGATCTTTAATGACTGATTTCTATTTGGAGGATCAGGATCGATCAATCTGGGTGAAGCCCAAATAATTGCACGTTCATGGTGAATTTAGCAGATCTACCGGTACGCATATACTGTAGGGTTTCAAATCTCTTGAATCGAATTGTAGAGGGCAGGTGCATTATAACCCCTTATGAAACTGGTGATTACTTTCTTGTTGTTGTGTAATACATTGAGTAATTTTTTAACTTTCCCAATGGTAATCAATGGTTTATTATATTACTACGGGTGATAGTATAGATAGGACATCCGGACCTATGGGGTTGGCCGTAGTCTACGGCCAAGGCTAAATGGACGGCCGGGGCCCCTGTTACGGCATTAACCAACCTTTTAGTAAATTGTTTATGGGCCTCGAAGCCCAGGTCCCCTGGTAACTCATGCTCTGGGCTATGGCCACTGGCCGTATTGGTCCGGTCCATAATCTGTCCGCATGCCCCTAAATCATATTTCGTGAATGCTAATAAGATTCACATGTTGTACACTCTATTAACTCATAACAGGCACAATTTAGTCACCTTTACTGACCACCTACATTGCACATGTTTCTTGGCTGCTCACAAAGACACAGGAGGACAAGAAAAGATAAATGAGTGCCATTTGTAGGCTACCATGTGATTTAAAAACTAGGCAGTGGGTAACCTCAGGGTTCACTCCTGAACAATGCACAATGTGATGTGACCGACTTGCTCAGACAGGCACATCCACATTGGAATTGTCAGAGCAGCTTTCATAGGAGGCGGTGCTGAGTGGATAAAACTGTAGACCACACCACACACACATTTTCCTCGCCAGACTAGTGTCTGTTGAGTCACCTTGATTAAGGTAAAGTGCTGCAGCTCTCCAAATGATTTTTAGACATTCGTAAGGGCTTCAAGTAGCTGGCATGGATTCTTTTTGAATTATTACAATCATTTCATACTAATATAATGGTTATCTATTTTAATGGATACAAGTGGATATTGTTCAAATAGAATAAACAGAAAATGTATGCATTTAAATCTCTTTAATTGCCACTCAATATATAAATCGGCACATCCACATGATGCTGTCAAGTGATGAGCTGAGAATGGAGAACGCAAAAACCTTGCAGTAGAAAGAAGATCGCATAAGCAACAATGGTATTTAGTTCTTCTGCCAGTGTGAACATTATGCTTATGCATTTGCACGCACTGGCAAGTGAGAGGCGCTGTAGGGCTTGTATGGAAGGAGAAAAAAAAGCAAAGTGAAAGGGGAGGAGCGCTATCGGGGAGAGAGTAAAGTAGCCACACGGTGTTGCCAGTACGTCCAACCAAAGAAGCATTCGCTTGCATCTCGGAGGAGACGCAGATAAAGACGCTCTCTGACTGCTGCCTGCACCCCCTTCTCCAACCTCCAGGTCCCGGACGCTCCGCCGACAGCAGGTGACGCACTAAGCCGAGCAAAGACCTGACTGACACTTCCCAAAAAGCTGACACCCTGCCTGCCCGCGCCGTCAGAAAATGTTCTGCGTTTTGCTGTAAAATGCAACGGTCTGGTTTGTGGTACCAGCAACAACACAGCGTTCGTGCATAAACGCGGCCGTACAGAAACAAGGACACGCGCCGTGGGGACAGACAAGACAGCAGCGACTCGGGAGGTAAGAGGACGGTTATTAGTAGTAGTAGTAGTAGTAGTAGTAGTAGACCTAGTTGACTTTTTGGTGTAGGTGTATTCATTTCTGACGTGACGTGTGTTGTGTCGTAGGGAGTTTATATTATACGCACCTGTCCTACCGTGAACAGCGTGAATGAATGAATGCGAGGATGTTCACATCAGTACCACGCACGCAGCCGCCCCTCATTTGAGGACCACAGTTTTTACCCAATGATGTGTGTGTGAGAGGGAACCTCACGTTGTGCGCAAGCGCTCCCCACTTCCCGCATGTGCCTCCCCAGTGCATGGTGCCGTGGTGGTTGGTGTTATTAGAAACTAAACATGTTTACTAAACATAGGTTTACGGGAATAATTAGCCCATTAGCTGTCTGAAATAGAGTTGGTGATTAATGTCTCACCATCTGTATGGATCATATGTGTTGTGTAAGCCTAGGCTATACTATATTATTATATTGTGACTGTTCTTGGCTGGTTGTAGGTAACTGTCACTGTCTCAAATAAGTCTGTTATAGATGTCCAAACAATAACATTACATTAGGCTACTCATCACACAGGTCCCATGTGCTGTCACAGTGGTATGTATGGCCCCTCATTTTCTGAGATTTACAGCTGTGTGGTTCACATTCACAATATTTCCCCTTAGAAGGAGCTGTGAAACCATGCAAGCCTATTCTTTAACCCTGAATTCACATTGTCAAGATGCTGGAAGTCACAGATCTTCTGAACTAGGAAAATATAGGCAAAATTGCTTGGAAAGTGAAACTGTTGACCACAAAACAACAGCATTGAAAAACCTGTATCCTATTCTCAATAATAATTATATCATGTTGAATTTGATGTTTTAGCCTAGTCACACGTATGGGTCAGGATCAGTTAAACTCTTCCATTGATGGTGCTGGTAAACCTATCGGGGCTATCGTGAGTCAAGGCCGGGATTAAGGGCTTTATTCCCTGTTGTCCCCGAACAGGCAGAGAAATCTGCACTTGATGAGGTGAGACAATGCGTTTGCTTTAGAGCTGGGATTATTTAGCAGGGTCCGACTCCCATCACCTCATTCTTTAGGAGGCAGAATTGACTCTGCATATTTTGGAATAACTTGTCTGTCAACATCAGCATTTTGCAGCATCAGCGTGTGTGTGTGTGTGTGTGTGTGACTGTGCGTGTGTGTGTGTGTGTGTGTGTGTGTGTGTGTGTATGATCTCCAATATAGGTTTTGAAGACAGGCTCGTAATTTGTCTGTGTTGTTACCATATTTTAAGTGAATGAGATTTATTCAATCAGGGATAACCAGTATCAGTCATCTGTTACAGTGGACTTGGCTTTAGTAGGTCATTTAGTAATACCCCCGTATTTACAGTAATAACAGTGCAGTGTACCTACTGTGCAGTAGCATGGGGGACTTGTTATTGTTAATATGGTCCGCACACAATGATCGCTCCATTCGCTCTGGTGTTTTCCGCGTTACTTGTTAACGATACTGCATTTTCCCAGAACCTAGAATAGAATAATGTTTGGACAATGTTTCTCTTAACTTGGATTTCTGTATACAATTTGAATTATCCAGCTGTAACTCGAGGATAGAAGAGAGACAAATCAAAGTTTAGTATAGCATAATATCAGAAAGCATATCCAGGATGATGTATCATTAGCAAAATACACAATCATGCACTAAAGCTAAATAAACTACATAGATAAACATATAAAAATCACGGCCCCCTCGCACATTAGAAGGACTATATCAGTCACTGGAACCAAAGATCGATGTTTTCAATGAATCTATCATGGTTAAAATTGAGTTTGAAGTTCCAAACATGTTTGGAAGTGAAATATCGTTTTAAGGCAGATTAAATAAGGTCCAATGCTGATGCAAATAGATGTGGTTTTTGTTTACTTTTGAATCAGAGCCGAGCCAGCATCTCAAATTGATTTATTAATTTTTTGATAGAGACAGTCAGGAGAGATTAGCGTTTTGTGATCGTGAGCCCTAGCAGGTGGCTTATACCAGTAGTATAAGCAGACCCTCATCTGAAAATAATTTGTGCCTGGAATCCCCATACAAAATTTCTGTTAATTATTTGAGGGGCCTGCCGCATCCTATATCCTTTTAGTGCATTGCATGTTCACAAACTTTGTCCTACACAAACATTAAATTCCCATTGACAATGAATGGAGAATTTTACGTCATTGTGTTTGAGCAAATAGGCATAGTGTATTTTTGTCCTACATTCCCATTGACAATGAATGGAGAATTCTACGTCATACTACGTCATAGTGTCTGAGCAAATTGGCATAGTGTCTATTTTACGTCATGATGATGTACGACGATAAGGGCGCCACTCACTTCACATGGGTGTGATCCCCCCCCCCCCCCAAGATAGTTTGAAAATAGCAGATCTACAAGCTCAACACATTTGTTTATGTATAGGAGTTGACTAAGGGTGATAAGCAGGAATGTGCAAGAGGGGAGACGATACGATACACTGTACTTGTGTGAAGCCGTGATCCACCTTCGATGCTGATGAGAAATATGCGCTACTAGGGTGTAAAGCAGTCTAGATGCCAGGCTTCCTCCATACATGGTCCTAGAAATTGAGGCAACGTACCTTGAGCGGCGTGAGATAAACATAACGGTGGATAGGCTTTATATGGGCCAGGGTAGCTTTATGTGTGTCAGTTCTTGTGTGTTTTGTATTGTGGAATATCTCTTTCTCGTCAATGTTAGCATGGTCATTGTACTTATCGATTATCTCTCGCAAATCTCTCTTTTTATTGTAACCGTTATATTATATGCACCGAATGGCGATGTTTCTGATGCAAAGAAAGCACAAAAATAACAATTCCAGTTACTTATTGTAATGCTCGTGATTTGTATTTGTTTATAACCAAGATAAAAGACTTGGGACTTTGGTTGTATCGTCAGTACAGTCCATGCTGTAGGCCAGGGTGTTATCAGAATTGGTTCGGGGGCAAACAAACGGGATGAGCTTCTAGATTCAATTTGTTTAGTTCTGCTGTTTGGTGGATTTAGTTTTACTCCTCCCGTAAGGATATTTAGTATTGTTCCAATATAAAATATGCAGAAAAACAAAAAATAAATGAAAGTAATATAGCAATATAATATGCAATATAATATATTACTCTTAATACATATTATCTTAATAGTAAGATAAATTATTACTTTTTAAAGAAGTAATACATAGTAAGTAACATAATTACTCTCCTAAGTGATATTGCCCAGCACTGTTGAGACACAGAACAATGGGCCGTAGGACTAATGTGGGCAGCCCCAGAAATTATGAGATGATATTACGCAGAAAAAAGTTCACATACTATATAAACACGTGATTATGAATCCCACCAACGTTTTGGGATAGACCCGCCTGCCGCCTTACCGTGTGTATGATTGGCTCCCGGGCAGGCATAGTTTTACTGAGGTTAGGGTTAGGGATAGTTTTACTGAGAATTAGGGTTAGGTTTAGTTTTACTGAGGTTAGGTTTATGCAAAAACGAGAAGTTAAGAACTGTCGATCACAGCGACTACTGGCCAATCACAGCAGGGCTTTCCTTGAACTGCGGTTGGTTCCATAATAACGTAATATAAACGCATAATAAATTGGAGATTGGTTTTAAACATAGGCTCAGGCTGTGATATGACAAAAATAATGGGGAAAAACATTGAAAGAGAGCAACAGGTGAAAGTGACAAAACAACAGTAAAACAGAGTAATGATCAGCTTGCTTCAACTTATTTTTTTAGACGTGTAATGGGGAGAAATCAAAATAATTGTTAAATATTCAAAATAATTCTCAAGGTGTTATGTAATTATTAAAATGTACATTATTAATCATGATTAATCTGTCATGATGTCATGATAATCATGATTAATCTGTATTAATCATGCATTTTACATTTCCGTTTCAGCTTTTATTATAGATCATTCTGGTCTCAGTCATTTTTAATGAGAGAGAGAGAGAGGGAGGGAGGGAGGGAGGGAGGGAGATTCATTCACATTATAACTTGTCAGCAGAATTGCATTGCTGAGGAATAGCTTGGGTGCTGGACAAGTTTATGTCCTGTCAGCTACTGATATTCACAAACACTTCAACAGGAAATCAACCCATTTAGAATGTTTATATCTAGTATGAAAAGGTCTATAACCATGTCACATTTTGCTACAGTAGGTTAGTGCTGTGGAATGTTTCTGGATCTGGAAACATCTCAATAAAATATCAGTGATTTGTGTGTGCCATGGCCAGCCTAAAATAACAAAGAACTGTGAAATAACCGTTGTTGGCGTCTGTTTTGATGAATTGATTGTTCTTATTAACCCTAAGTTTAATCACAACCAAAGGAATGTTAAGAACATCGTCTGTCCTAGAAGCTACATTATTTTGCCTTGGATACAGTAAATCAACTTGGATCAACAGCAACCATAGTTTATGTGGCATCACTGTTAAAATAACGATTGCTTGCCTTTTTATTTTGATGTTAATTGTGACCAATTGGCTATACAGTTGTTAGAGAATCAATATATTCTAGACTAGGATGTGCCCACACTATTGCCAGTAGGGGTATGGAAATGAGCCAATGATTTATGTGCCTCCATGTTTTTAGTATGCAATCAAAACATAGCTTCTAACCTTGCTGGTTATTGTGGTATCTAGAAAGTGGTATCAGAAATAATTCCTCCAGGGAGATATGTTTAAGAGGAAAGCTTGGCACAGGCCTGTGTGTGTGTGTGTGTGTGTGTGTGTGTGTGTGTACCAATTTACGTGATGTTTGGGCGAAATCTAGGTCTACTGTCCAAAAAATTGTTTTGCACAAAGTGGCCTCCTGGTGGCGCTATAAGAGGTATGGCTGCGATCAAGCCAACGGTGCTGGAGATTAGCTGTCCACAGACGGACGGACGGACACACACACACACACACACACACACACGGGCGGACGTAGTGCAAAAAATACTCTCTCCCCATGCCTTCGGCCTGGTGGAGACAATAAATTGTTTTAGCGGTAGCCAATCCCATATACATTAAGTTGGGGACATGTTTTTTCAAGTATGTAATATTTATATGAGAGATCCCCAAGCGTTATCACATTTTCCCTGGACTTGAGTTGTGTGCGTCCTAGGCTGGGAGTGGGTTGAAATTCTCTTTAAGAAAGAAAGAAGTGACCGGGGAGAAGAAGTTGTTACCATTACGGCCTTTTGTTTTGTTAGCACAACTCCAGCATGGCTCCATTTCCTACAGAGACCAATTAGAGAGAGAACCGCAACCACCTCCTGGCCTGCAGTGGCTGCAAAAGCATAGTCTGTCAAGAAATTGCCTGAGCCCAAATGTAATCTTTACTATCAATAGTGTATTTTGAAATTGTATTTCGTGAGCCAAGTATATATAGCCTGGAAACCAGACGAATCTGCCACAGGAACGAAATAAATAACAATCTCTGGGGAGATTGAGTGAGTTGTGGGTGACCAATCAGAGCCTGCTATTTAAAGTGACACTTTGGAATCTTTTTGTAACCCAAACCCGCCCCTTGGAAATAAATCTTCCACACAGATGTTCTAAACTAATATCTACAAAGTGATATTAGTCTGGCCATGCCAGGCTAGGCAATTTGCAGTGTTATTGAGAAGGTGTCTGGAAGTATTAGGCTGCATCCTCCCCATTTGATTTGACCTCCTGTTTATAAATGGTGCCTGCCAGTCTGAAACATGTGAAAAGAATAATCAGAAATTAACCTCTAATAACAAAAGCTGTCGGCGCCATTTTGTAAAGACAGTTCAGTTGGTTCCATCCATGGTTCAAAGGTGCAGTTTGTTTTTTAGTTTTTAGCTAAAATAGAGTCAACCCCCTTCCCTTTATTGAGTTGCGGTTGTGGTGGTGATATCTTTGGATTAATAATGCTGCTGCTGAATATTTAGCATCGGAGGCTATTACAAAGGGTAATATACTTGCTAATGTAGATAGGGCAAAAGGCCATGAGCGAAAGCCATGACTCCCAAGCTCTTTTGAGATCAGTCAACTATGAAAAGTAGTCTTTTCAGTCGTGGTCTTGATCACAAACGCTGCAGGCGTTGTGACGTTGGTCGTATCATATCACTAAAAGCCTGCAGTTCCATGGTCTCTGAACACAGAGAGCCCTTATCACCAGTTTTCAAACGTTGGTTGGTGCAGTTTAAAAAAGGCCATTGAATTTATGAAATTGAAATGAATTATCAATAATTAAAATGGCATATTATTCGATCAAGGGCTTAAATGAATAAATATATATTTTGAAAATGTGTCTGCTAGGCGTATGTCATTTAATTTAATTGTTAATGGTTGTGAAACTGTGTAATTAAACTGGAATTACAAAATTATGTTTAAATTTCCTATTTAGATTATTCATTGGTTCCACAATTAATGTATTTGACTGTCTATTGTGTTGACTCATTTTCATAAAACCCATGTTCACCAAATATTCTAGGGTCATTTTGTTTTAGCTTATATCTGCACATAATTTATGCTAATATTCATCTGAATCTGCAAAGGTTTGTACATGAAAGGAATTTGACTTGTGTGCTTCCTGAATGTGTGAATGTAGAGACATTCATACATTCCAACAAAGTAAGAAATATAGAAATGTAGCTAAATGTAAAGAAAGTATAGAAATATGGAGAAGTCTGTATAGGAGGGCTCTCAGGGCTGGTTCCTAATGCGTTTGATTAACCATGAATTCCACAAAATTCTGTTTGACTATACTGACTTCACATAACAGTTTTTTGATATAGGCTATTGTCTAGACCCCAGAGTCGATATCAAAGAGCCTAGAGGAAAGCCAGTCTTATTCACTGGATCAGAGAAAGCAAACAATCCGACCAAATTCCTGCTTGATCACAAATTGCTAAAACACACACGCTTTTGTTGAGATCCTATATATATTCTATATTATCCACTCTGGTTGTTTTGCACGTTTACCATTGTGGTAATAATATTTTCCTTTAAGTTTCCTCTTCCAAGAAGCAGAGCCAATGCTACCCCTGGCCCACAATATGCTGCTACTCATTAGGCATTGAGGTAATGAGCTTGCACCAGAAGCCAGGGCCAGGGGCCACACTTACCAGCACCAAGTACCCCATTCCAAATTTATATTTATTTATTTATCTTCAACCCACTGCCATTTCATCTGCTGTTTGGTTTCATGCTGAAAACAATGACAACCTCTATCTTGCCTATTTGATAGGGGAAAATATAAGCCATTGCAATATATTTCCAACAACTATGTCAAAAAGCTCAGGTGCACTTGCCATGTTCGGGGACATGGGTGAGGCTTTGGTTTGGGATGAGAGCCCCTAGAAGGCCTCATCTCCAGGCCCCTGCTGCGGGGCGAGTGTCTCTACAGGGGGCAGGGTAAGCCGTTAGGCCCCACATGATGACATTGCAGATTGGTGTTTGTGTGGGATAGAGGTTAGCTGGGGTTATCATGGAAAATCTCTCCTACCTTCTGGCTCCTCCCGACTTCTTACTCCTTCCCACATTTGTGCCATATTTTTGTTTATGCAGACTCCCATTAAGCCTGGCTACTGCTGTAATTCTGCCCTGAAAGTATTTGACAGCCATAGCTCCCCTGGCATCTCCTTTATAGACCACAGTCACTTTAATAAGGTGTGTTTTATTAGCTTATCTCCAGTTTGGAATAAACATCATACATAATGAAATATAAAATCTATTCTAGGTACGTTGAGACTTGCTGGCCCTTAGGAGCGTAGGGTTTGCGTTATGTAATTTATTTGAAATTGAATAAATGAATCTGTCTGGAAGAGAGGAGAAGAGGGGCTTAAAGATGGGGACTCAGCAAAGAGTGTCATGCTCTCATGCCAGCTACCAGCTAGGCAGACAAGACCATAGATCAGGGGTTCTACCAGCTAGGCAGACAAGACCATAGATCAGGACCAAGACCATAGACCATAGACCAAGACCATAGATCAGGGGTTCTACCAGCTAGGCAGACAAGACCATAGATCAGGACCAAGACCAAGACCATAGCTCAGGGGTTCTACCAGCTAGGCAGACAAGACCATAGATCAGGGGTTCTCAACGTTTTTGGCTGGGGACCCCCGGAAATGCTTTGGCCATGTCTCGCGACCCTCGCCCCGCCCCCCTCCCGACCCCAATATAAATTGACCCCTACAATAACCTTACAATAACCTCATAAATAGATACTGAAACCAGATATAATCATTAAGGAAAATGTATGCAAAACTCTTCATTTCCATTTTCCAGCCATTCAGTTGCAAAAAAAGCTAAAACGTTTAAAAAATAATATTAATATGGAATTGGGAACCCCCCAAAATAATTTAGTAACCCCCCAAGGGGTCACGACCCCCAGGTTGAGAACCCCTGCCATATATCACTGAAAGAACACGCACGCACGCACACTCACATACATACATACATACATACATACGGAAAAAAAAATGGGTACTACATGAGTTCATGCTAGCTCATAAAATAGCAAAGTGTGTTTCGATGCTTGTAAAGTAGATGTCTGCTGCTGTGTGCAGCTGAGTTCTGATCACTGGCTTTTGTTTTGACGTAATTCGGGAGAAGACAAAGTATAATATGTGTCTAACTATAATTTGTGCATGTCTTATCATATCTGATCAGTCAAGTCTCCTGGGCAATATACCTAGATATATATAGAGAGAAAACCTGACAGTCAGCAAACATTAGCCAGAATGGATGCATTTTAAAACATGGAAGAATAACGTTTGCTTGCGTCTAATGATGGAAGATCATTACTCTTCTACTGTAACATAGTTTTCTTTACTGAGACTGCTCGCTCTGCAACTGTGATGCTATAAATCATGATTCTCTATCGATAAATGGATATGTAAATAGACCACAGTTAATGGAAGTATACATAACACTGACTTGCCGCCATGTCTGATTTGCATACTCCCAACAGTGGAAGTTGAAAGGTGGCTCTTGAGTTAAGAGGATACATAAATCATGTATTCGCGTCTGGTGTGATGTGAATCTGTAATTGTGTCCTATTCACAACCTGTTTGCATTAGCCGTATGTATTTTTCCAGGGCCTGGAATGTCATAGAAAGTATTAGGTAACACCATAATGCATGTACTAGAATTCTGATTAATTTCATCATGGCAGTAGACTACCAATGCTCTGCCTATATACTATAAGTAGGCTACCCAGATCAGAGTCATTAGTCTATTTCTTAAATTAATGTACTGCATCTGAAAGTAAATGTGGCTGATAAAGGAAAAGAGGCTGTTTATTTACCGCTTGCTGAAGTGCACTTTTGCTGTCTGTGTTCCAGTCTCCACTCCACTCTCACGTGTTGTTTTGCCGATGCTATTGATACACAGAGAAGCAGTGTGTTCATGAAAAATTGAACGGTACCACATTCATTTAAATATGTTGCACCGGCAGGCTGCACAAATACGCATATGAAAATGGGACAAGTGTCTATTGATATTACCGGTAGTTGCAGTGGGCCAGGAGAAAAATGAAGTAGCATTTACAGCGACATTGCTCATACTACAGTCTCTGTTCAAGTGGAACCATGCTTACTTAACTTTGCTTTACAATCCCCAATTCATTCGTGTGGACTTGAAAGCTGGGCAATTATTGCCTCTATCCTCGGCCAAGGAAATGAACAGTGAAAGTCCTGGAGAAACAAACTCCTGTGTGGAAAGACATAAAGAACAGTGTTTCTAACTTTCTTTATGAACTTGCTGTATATGCTAATGCTGCTGTTAGGTTGTCCCAGGTATTCAAAGGCAGAGCATTTCTGCTAATAAAACCGACCATTAGGTTTGCAGGCGCCAGCCAAAGATGCCATCGTAAAGCTATATTTTGTCATTTCTGGTTGCCTGCAGATGTTTGGTGTGTGATTGTATAGATTTTCTTGAGGAGACATTTCTATTTCTCAATATTAGATAGACCTTATCTGATCCCATCTCGGAACATGAATTTGTTGGCCTTTGAAAAGTGTCTATAGCCTTTTGGATGTTAGTCGAAAAATCTTTGAATGGTGCTACAGCTGGTCAGATGTTTGACATGCTGCCTGACAATAAGGCTGCTCACAATTTCCCGGCAGTTTTCAAGAGTTCTCAGTTGTCACTTTTCCTAGACACTTTTCCTAGACACATAAATCTTCCAAGTCATGTGTTTGAATTTTGAGACTGTATAGGCTCTGTCAAATGAATGGTCCATTTGAAAATAGCCTGACTGGCTTTTTGCCTTTTCAGGATGGAGCCGGTGAGAGGCAAGCCAAGTTTGATTATTAATGGCGGGTCTCTATCTTGCAAGCCCTAATTGGTCTCTGCTGATTGCCAAGCATTTTTATTGAGAAATGACATTAAAATTGATGTATTATGCTTCCAAGTCTGGTTCACAGTTAGATGGCTACTTCAATCAATTGATAATTACAGAGATGATTTATTGCTGGAGTTCTTTTTGACAACTTTACAATAATTGGCCCTTTTTTTTCTCTCTTCGCGGACTGACTGACAGAGATGTGCCTTCTCGAGGAAAAGTTAGTGCTGCACTGTGAAGTACCCATAAAATTAATAAATAAGAAACATGGCCACACATTACACCAAGTTCCACTGTTTAATGATCTCAATTGTAATATGATAGGCTCTACTCTACTGTATCTGGTTTGTTAGATTACAGAGAACATATTAATTATTGAGGCAGTTTCTCATTATAAACGTCATCTGCGGGTGACTTTTGACACAAAGTGTGTGTTGTGCATTATGCATATGCAAATGAATGCTTAAGAGGGAGAAGACACACGGTGAAAATCTATAGGGAGAAGCCAATGAGGTAGTTAATGATGTTGCATTGTGTGGAAGCAATGGAAAAAAACAGCTCTAATTTCATGGCATAGTAAACATTTCTCCTTTGGGGATTTCATGTCATTTCCTAGTAAAGACAGAAAAAGAAAACAGAAGTAGTGACTAAAGGAGCTAAATAAAAATACTCTTATTGTCGATACACCTGTGCGTGCGTGCGTGCGTGCAGTATGCTTACGCATACACATGCCTGTGAGCGGCTGTATTTAATTAGCCCCTTAAAAAGGTCTGCCAACCTAGCTGTTTCCATTCCTCGACAATTATCAATTATCATAATGGACCTTTTTTTCTGGACTCAAACGTGTCTTAATTTTCCAAATTTCAGCTTAAAACTACCAACTCCTTTCCAGGACATTCATGTTTTACAGACCATTAAGCTCAATGTGATGCGTGTCAAATGGAGCTGGAGTCAGCACTGCACAATGTGAGGAATCGGCATTAAATAGCATAGTTTTTGGTTTGAAAAGGTTTCCCTGTCTTCTCTGCCTGAAGCGTAGCGCTCCCTTCCTCCCGTCTGTTTACGCTATTGCTGTTTTATTTTTAAGGAGAGCGGATAGCATGCCATTCTCAAGAATTGTAGAGTTTTTCTTTTGGCAGTTTTTGACAGTATACTCTGACAGGAAAAATAAGGAAACTAAGAAATCTAACAGCACAGCATGCCGGGTCTTGAACCCATGTGATCATCACTGTGTATTCCCAGGGGTAAAATTGGGCCAGAGCTGAGTTCTGCCTCCTTAAATTGCAGCCAATCCTACTGGAACTCAACTCCTGCTCTTACTACTTCAGTACAGCATTTTATGTATTTTTATATTCTCACAATAGAAAATGCTCATACATAGTAAGTAGTAATGATTAAAACTAGGTGGTTGTGAAAATAATACTTTTCCTTATGAATTATTATTACTACATGGGCGAACTTGTAAATGATCCTTACCCCATTGAAGTGCACTGTGTATGCCTATTCCCCTAGCTACAGTATGTGGATCAGGGCTCCCCCTCCTTACTAAACCCAATTTAACCCCTCTGTATTGCCATGACTCTGTGAACCATTTTATCATCCATTAATTTGGATAAAATTACACAAGATGATGTCATTAATCCACAAGGGCAAATTTGGTGATTTGACTTCGATAAAGTAGCAAAGCAGAGATCAACAAGATAAAGAATAATGCAATTAAACTGAGTATAATAGGGTGTGCGTATGCAAATAGGAAGAACTTGAAGATGAGAAAAGAATCTCTACTCTACAGAATTAACTATAGAGTGTGAGTGCACAAATTTTGCAGACCTTAATGTTTTTGTACGCACTATATAAAGTAGCCTACTAATATTTACTGGACTCTTGCTGAAAATCATTATTGATAAAAAGTCACCCAGCAACCAGTGAGATACTTGGCTGCATTGGAGCAGGGAGGCGTTAATGCCTTGCTTGAAGACACTTTAAATTAGTTTTGCTTTTCACAGACTGAAATTGATGACCCTCTCACATGAGTGCTTCTCTAAACCCAAGTATGTTTTAGAAAGGTGCACCCAACAACGGAGTGACAGATCTCTGCCGGTCGTTGCTTTTAAAAAGTTAAATTAACTGTTCCCTTAATTCAGTGCTTGTTGGAATGGGCAGCGTCTATATTACTCATTGAGAGCAGTTTGGTGTTCAGTGTCTCGCTTAACACATTTGATCTCGTTGACAGGTATACTCGTCCTATTAATTTCGCTTAATTCGGAGGTCTTTTCTGATTATCCTGTGAGCGCGATGGGAACATTGGCGTTTCCTAGAGCAAGGATGGACCTCATTTTAGCTTGCTAGCATTGATGCTATACTTTAGCATCCAAGATGGAAGCCAAAAGAGGACGCACCTCAGGTTAGGGTGTAGCAGCTGTTGTTCACCTTCACCCTCACCTTCACTTATCCGTGTCTTCCCTATCAAAGGCTGTTAGCCTAGTAATCACAGGTTTTGTCTGTTTAAGTTATTTCTCTCGCTATTTCTCTTGCTCTCTGTCTCTAGCTCACGAACATACACAACACGTCACTGACAGACTTTCACACAGGAGGGTGATAGAAACACAGCATTGATGGAGAGATTAGCACGTATGAGAAGTTCTGTGTATTAATGAAAACGTGGTCCAATGCAAGCAAGCTGTGCAACATCAAACAAATGTCAAATCTAGTCCTTCCTCATATCAACCAGAGAGTTCCATCACGCTTTGATCTCGCTGCAAAGCGGGATGTTGCCTCCTGTAGTTCCAAACATTGGAACGTCCTCATTGAGATGGAAAGATAACTTCCCCATTCCATTCTTACAATGGGAGTCTATGCTAGTGATGTAACTGAACAGTGCATCTACATTTGAAGATGAAGCATCCAACACAAAGAGACATAAATAATGTCACATTGTATGCAGGTGAAAACACGGCACTTTAAAATCACAAAAATGTGGAATACATGGTCCTCCTGTCCCATAAAACATTTCCACTCTGAGCTGAGGTGGAGACTCTGAGTGAGGAGACTCACAAGACCTCTACAAAAGCTTAATCAACTGTCACAATGCAGGCCCTAACCACAGACAAATGGATGGCACTCGCCATTGAATGATATGTCACCATGACCATTGAGTAGCCTAAATTTAGGCTACTCACATCACAGGTCATAGTGACAAAATATTAAGAGTTTTCAGTGATTTATTGCTGGCCGGCTCAGCCACTCTGAAGTGCCTATTTTTGTGCAGTACCCGTTCATTGCTCGTTATTCTGAATTAAATGTGTTCTAATAAATGAATAATTCAATAAGGCATCACCAAATGCAGTTTTAAGACAAAGTGCAAGGCCCTCACCCTTGGTGAGTAGGCTACACGAGGAACTGAGGCCTCCATGCCATTTACAGAAGGTATTGCTTACTAGTTCGAAGCAGGGTCCAAATGACATGATCGCTGTAGTGGTGCTGCAAGCTGTTTGTGCCCAATTTGTGCTGTGCAGGCATGCACTGTGTTTCTCATTTGTCATTTTAATCATCAACATTAAATAAGACCTAAATAGATAATCCACATTGGTTGCTATTTGGAAATAACATTTAGTTAACTTATATAGCCGTATGTGACCTGTAAGCCCCCAGCTATGCCGTGGCCATCTGTGTGTTTTGCGATTCATTCTCAAATAATTTGAATTTGTGTGAACTTGTATCAGTGCTTGTAAGGCCCACATTTAGCATGCAGGCTTGTTTGATTATTTAGTGCAATAATGCAAATTCTACTATGGTGCGTTTCGTGGCATGCATTGGAAATTGATATAGCCAGAAAAATCGACTAAGAAGAAAACAAAATACGAAACAAAAACTAACAGTTGTTAAAAAAATGAGCCGAGTGGTGCAACTACACTTTTATTGTGATAGTTACTGTACTATACTGTGCTCTGTTCTATACAGTACAGTTTTATTACTTTTATTACTTTTATTAGTTAGTTATACTTTTATTTGTTATAGTGCTCAGTGTGACACACACACACACACACACACACAGAGAAAGAGAGAGATTTAGCGAATGTTTCAAGTTACACTCATTCGAATTGGGGACACAATTAGCTATACTTCACCAATCAACTGCCTGTGGTTTGATGTCCAAAGTTTGTCGCACGCACACACACACACACACGCACGCACGCACGCACGCACGCACGCACACGTGCGCACACACACGCACAGTCACACAGTGGGCCGGTGTCATGGTGCATGGCATGGTGACTTCCAAAGGCTGCCACAGAGGAGTCATCAGAATGCTGCCGTTTGTGAACACCAGCCTTGTTTACTTTCCACAATGGAGGTCTTTGAAATGACTCTTCTCAAACAAAACTCACGCCTTCAGATAATAAAAGAGCTGTGTTAAATTCCAAACATAATATTAGTTAACGTTACGTTTGACCTTTTGGGGGGGATTTTCGTGTTATCAATGTATCGTTTGCTACCACTTTTGCCCTCATAGCATCTTTATTTTCAGCCTTGTAGTTGCTTTGACCTTTTGCATCTCAGTTGTATCTGCTGCTGACCTCCAGTCAGTGTGCTCCCTCCCAGGACAGACGCAGAGCCTGTTATTGATAGGTCTTACCACGGTAGCACACCTCTCTGTGGAGTCATTTGTCTGTTCTGGGGTCCAAAGGATTACACTAATAAATCTCCTGATGGAGATCACTCCTCACCTCAATGGATTTTTGTCACTGCAAGGGTTCGGGGGGGCGGGGGACTGTGTCAGATTCTTATCATGGGGAACAGATGGCGTACAGTACACAGGAATGATTGGGGTCACTAGACTTGAGTGATTTTCAGTGTAACCGCCTTGTCCCATTCAGCTAATGCATGCTGTTCTTGTTTTCGCAGGTGTAGACGGCAATACTCAAAAGATCTAATTTGCCTGTGATGAGCATCCCCATCCACCAGAGCCCTAAGGTACGGTAAGATATCAAATGCTTATTATCTCCATTCTCCAGTCCTGTCCCAATAAGCATTTCATTATGCCTTAGCAAATCAAAAGCCCGGCCTTGAAACACCACACCATCGGTATTCCTTTTGATTACTTTGTTTTTCCTCCTCCTGAAATTGTGTTTTTGAATAATGATGTGATTCTTTTATTTGCTGTCGTTCTTTCTTAGAAATGTAGAAAACAACACTTTTCAGCTTTTAGTACTGCTGAATATTTACAATATCTAACCAGATATACAGTATAATGTTTCTCAAATGCTTGGGCTCCTTGGTGGGGTGGGGGGATTATATATTTAATATATTTATCATGTGCTCCTTGAGGGGTGGTAAATTGATTTAAATAATTATGTTACATCCATAATATCTTTATGTTTTTCCTATTTTGGATGTGCTCCTGTAGTGCATGATCTTCCTTGTGTGGTTGTATTGTTCTCTGAAGGCCTTGACCTGTTTTAGCGGTGGTGGGGGTTGTTGATAAAATTACTTGACACTTCCCAGTGACATTAATTTTGCTCGACTTCATTGCTGTGTCCAGAAAATAACCCAAGTCTGCAAGCAAGCAAGCAAAAAAAACAAACAAAAAAGCAATCGCAGAGCAATTACGCGGTTGGAGTTTGATCTTGGGGTCATTAAGAGATAGGATTACTCGTGGACCGAAGTACTCTAGGAATGCGTGGACCCCTCTGGTGGTCTGTCCACCACTGATGAAATAGAATTGAATTAATGGGGTGGCCTACTGCGGTGGCTGATTAAAACGACACACATCCTTTGATCCCTGAGCGAGGTGACCAGGCCTGAGCCCCAGAGGCACAAAGGGGGCTGGGCCTATATGTGTCAGTCTGTGTGTGTGTGTGTATGTGTGTGTGTGTGCGTGTGTGTATATATATTTATAAATGCGTTTCTTTGTTACTCTTGGCTGTGACCGTCTTGGGTCAGTGCATCACTGATTAACACGACTCATTATGTGAGCTCTGCGGAGAGGTCCAACCCTCATCAGGAAAGCTTCAGGTGCAGAATCGCTGTCTGCTGTATGATCAATGGGCTGTACAAGGCTGTGTGCATGTCACGCTATGTTCTCTCATCCAACGACATTCACTATCCATGGCATGGCAGATGTGTTTCATTGCTGTGTGTTAGAAAGCCTAAATCAATTGAAATCACAACACAGTAATGCATAAAAGGATAAAGAGTAATATTTTCCTACAGCTGGGCATAAATGTGACAAATCCAATCGATCGAAAAGGTACTATTTGGCCTATTTGGCTCTTGGTGATTCTATAAGCTGAACACAATGCTTGGTAATTGTTGGTTCGTTGCCATGCGCCTTGTGAAGTGACGGCCATCATCATGGTTGTTTTGTTTTGCTGTGCGCTGTTTGTGTTGGAGGCCCCCTGATGGTAAACTGGAGCTGTCTGCTAGAATGATTCTCAAGGCAGCCTGGCATAATGATAAATGACAAGCTCCTGTGAGGAGGAAAACTGGTCTCCTGGTAGCAGGCAGAGCCACTCAGACAGAGGTGCCATCAGCTGTGGGCCTGCTTGCTTCATGGGTTGAGAGGTTTGTGGTGGCACATACACTGCCTAGAGCTAGGAGCCTTTCA
This sequence comes from Protomyctophum bolini, assembly GCF_963924005.1. Taxonomy (NCBI): domain Eukaryota; kingdom Metazoa; phylum Chordata; class Actinopteri; order Myctophiformes; family Myctophidae; genus Protomyctophum; species Protomyctophum bolini. The sequence goes on from NC_137880.1 coordinate 24,908,268, forward strand.
CTTACTGAGAACTTTCACCTGCAGACAAGAATGAAAACTGCACCTCTCCTCCTGAGAAGGCCAGTTAAAGTCGGCATTCCACAGGCCTACAGTATTTCTATACCCAATTTTAGTTTTCTTCCCAAAAAACGGTACATTTAAGTGTGTTAACTCTGTTAACACAACAGGAAGCAGCAGGAATAATGGGTTTGTCTTCGGCACTGCTCACTTGCATTCCTCACCTTCCACCCCCCTATCACGGTCCCCAAAGCACTTCTCTCCCTACCCGTATGTCTACTTTACCTTAATTATTTGTAAGGACTGCTTCACAACAAAATTGCTGGTGTAACTAAGACATTAGCTGCAATGTGTCTTTTGAGCAATATGATTTGATATTAAGTCAATGTGAAGGGAGGCACCTGGTCTCGATACTTTACGAGTCCAGTCTGTTCCTATTTGCCCGTTTGACAGAGACTCTTGGAGCTTCCGGTGGGAAAGCGAAAATAGACAGACATGAAATCCTCGCACGCTTTAACCACATTGGGTAGTCTAGAAGTAATGTTGCGTCCAGAAAGTACCAAAATCATGGAACGACGTCTTTAAGTATTACTGAAGCTTGTGTTTCACTATACTTGTACCTACTACGGTAGTAGTACTACCTATGCATGTACTTTCTTTCCATAAAACAACCTTCCTAGAACATTATGTTTGGCATAAGGACAGGACTCATTTTTTAACGGTGCTCCTTGACTCAAGAGGATGAACACAGCTGTGTGCTATCAACTCTGCCGACCTCAGTCGTGTCCCGTCACTTATGTAGACCGGGGTTGGTGTGCCTTAATATGTCATCTTTCCTCCGCATTGTCCAATAAAGCAGCAATGAACCAGAAAATGACCTTAGAAAAAGCATTAAACACTGTTTAAAAATAGCCTGCCTTGGGAGTGCAGTCTCTGTCTACACTATTAACCACTTTCAAGCTGGTGTCCCTATCGTGGGCATGTTATTATAGGCGAGGATGTTTTTTCTTTTTTAAACTGACATAAATTGGTAATATTACAGAAGCTCATACCGCATGATCGTGATGTGATGGGTTGTGAGCTTGTAGATCAGTGATATTCACTGTACAAAGTATATAGAGCTTAAGTGGTTAAGGCAACAAGGCACGGAACTCTTCCTCACCTGCTGACAGAGAGAACTGCAGTAACACCCTTGAGGAGGATGTTTAATATGCTTTATAGATGGGAAATGATGTGTTGGGTAAACGGTGTGTGTGTGTGTGTGTGTGTGTGTGTGTGTGTGTGTGTGTGTGTGTGTGTTTTAAGCGGAAATGTAATGATACTAATGATGTGACCTCTTTCGACATGTGCACGTGCACGGTGAAGGTGCATCGCTCCACACCGCCTACCCGTTGCCATAAAGATAGAACACACACACACACGAATTGGAGACCATACCACGTGCCATCACGCTAACATAGTTGTACTGCTGTCACATAAACATTGATGTTTAGAGTGATTAAGACCGAGCACAGCGGGGAGCCAGTGGGTGGTTAAAGGAGCGTAAAACTCCCAAGGGGGCTGCCATGGCGAGACAGACACACACACACACACACACACACACACACACACACACACACACACACACACACACACACACACACACTTGAATACTTCACCCCAGGGGGGCAGTCACACAGCAGGGGTCACAACATGGCACCCCATTGAGCCTAATATCTGTGAATGAGTTGTGTGTGTGTGTGTGTGTGTGTGTGTGTGTGTGTGTGTGTGTGTGTGTGGGGGGGGGGACGGGACGGGGGTGGGCACAATTAGCAACGGCATCCTTCAGCACTGACCTCGCTCTCTCAACGACAGCCATTAGGAGCCATGCATGGGCGTTGGGCACAAACACATCTTCTAGGCTGAGAAGAACCTCTCTGAGTGCAAACACTCTGCATGATATAACAGCCATTTATCTGAAGTGTCAGCCCAGCAGGGAGTGTTGGGGTCGGAGAGGGGTTAAAAAAAATTGCATCTTCATGCATATGCACATTCCCTGCTGTTTACGCTATTTAGATAGATGCTTGGTATACGCATGTTGTTTGCTCGGCTTACTGACAAATGCTGTGTGATGTGTGTAACTTACTTAAATGCCAAGTTTGATATCTAGTCGTTATCCAACTGTTATGCAAACAACTTGGACAGTTATTTGTGTCAGTAGCCATCAGGCTTCACAACCAGGCCTGACCCCATATGTTCTGTTCTGTTCTGTTCTTGCATTATTAACTCCTGCTTGACTCTGGCACATTCAATCACACATGGGGTGCTAACTGGGATGTATACACTGACAGATGCCTGTTAAGGATAAATGTTGTAACTGTATCATTGTTGATATAGATTGCATATTTATTCTTTCTATTCACTGCTAGACTGTAAATACAAAGTGTAATATAGAATTAATTGTTAATTGCTGCCAGCGTAGCGTGGGAATCCCTCCTTCTGACGGGGGTGGGGGTGGGAGGGGGGTTGTGTGTCGGGGTTTTTTTTTTAACGCTCCGAAAATGACTAACCGAAAATTGCGCGATTTGTTCTTGTTTCAAGAGCGATTACATTTCCCAAGTAGGACCTCAGTCTGTCTGTCTGTGCATCCATCCATGAGCATCCGCGCACGCACACACACACACACACACACACACACACACACACACACACACACGCACGCACGCACACACAAAGTCTTCTTCCGATAATCTGATTTGAAGATTTTATGGAGAAATATTTACTATAGCCAGTTGCTCTGCATAAGAGCTTCTGCTAATGTGAGTGCCTTTATTGTAAATGGTAAAAGAAAAAGAAAAAACTACTGTATTCTGCCTGACGCAGCTGACAGACTCATTCTCTATCCAGCACATCAAACGTAGAGCTGTGTTTGGCTTTATTGTGCTATTTGTACATTGAACACTGCCTCGTATGTGGTCCTCCTGATAGCAGTCATTATTACAGGCTATGCAAAAGGCCACTGCTCTTACAGGAGCTCTCTATAATTTACGCATGCTTTTATTTAACGGGCTTAAAAAGGTTGCTCACTTGTCTGCACTTGAAGTGGACTTCAATGGCCTGAGCTACACCATGCGAAAGTGGTAGTTGTGTCTCATTGATGGAATGATGTCTACCATCAATGCATCCAGTAATTGATTGTAAACGTGCTATAATACCTATTCTGCATTTCAAAATCACAGTCACAAATCATTTGGACAGGAAAAAACTCCCCCTTTCTTCATTTTGAAGTCCACTTCAGATTGTGAGTGATTGTACTGCGTAAGCGTAGCACTGAAAGCTGAAAAATGTTGAGTATTGCCAGCTGTCTGTCTGTCCGTCCGTCCATCCGTCCGATACGCTCCTGTCAGCCACAGTCTTCTCGAGCCCTCTGTCATGGCCGACATCTGACATGTCGACCTTCTTATTTAGGATTCTTGTAAGGGAACCTCCTTATTCAGCCTGCATCTATGCCATATTGATTTTTGTTTTTCCCCCATTCTTTTGACAGACTATCTGCGTTGGAGCTCTGGTGGGGCATGCCTGATTGATATCAATACTACATGATATTTCTAGCTGTATCGTGTCATTAGAGGCCCACAGTGAATCCATGATATTGTAAGATGGTTATCACTGCTGATGAGGCATACAGTTTGTTTTCCTTCACATCAAGACGCTGTGCTCGCTTGCAGCTCGGCTAGAGATTTGTGCTCCAGCAGCAAAGCAAAAAGTAATTTCATCCGTGCACAGGAATATAATGTATTTCATGATGTTCTCTGTTGTGGTTTTGCAGTAATTTCTCATTCTTTATCATAAACCTCTATCAAGATGTGGTAAGCTGCGCTGTGTGATAAATCCTGCATAAATCCTGTATTGATGTGAGAGAGGATATTTGTATCATTTGGAGGTATATGACATGAAGATATTCAGCACAGTGTATCTGAAATCTAGGTAACGGCATCAACGGCCATAAACCATTTTTCTTATGTAAAATTGCAGTAATTTCCTTTTTGCCTGGGTTCTTCCTAGCCCTGTCAATGTCTGTGCCCCAGTAATTGTGTGATAACGTATGCTTGAGAATGCACGGCGTGAGGCTTTTCTTTTTCTTTTAATGTTTTTTTTTGTGGTTTTCGCCTTTATTTTATATTTTTTATGGAGGGACAGACAGTAGGCTGACAAGAAATGGGGAGAGAGATGGGGGATGACATGCAGTAAAGGCCGTCGGGATCGGGAGTCGAACCCGCGGCACACTGCCATAGTGGATTACCAGCCAAGGTGCCTGGACCGCTGAGCCATGGCCCAGGCCGGCGTGAGGCTTTTTAATAACTGGATTGGTCCTGGTATTAGAACCCCCTGATTGTGCAGATCACACTACATCAGATATCCTAAAAAGAAAAGTCCAAGGAAACCTGTAGTTGCAGGTGTTATAGTTATAGAATAAAACATTCATCATCTGATTCTATGAGGTGCTAGATATCTGCCAGAGGCGTAAGCTCAGGATTCTCTATTCTAGACATGTCATTATTAATATTATATTATATTGGTTATTCTGTTTTGAATTACACCAGACAACAAAGTATCAAGGGTTTAAGTGGTTAATGTAGGTTCTTCATTAGCATGATGAAGGGTGATTAAACTTTCCGTTTGACTTGAACACTTTTCATTGGGTTGTAACTAAGCACAGTCCCTCCAGGATTGAATTGTTGCACAGCACAAAGATGCCTTTGTTGGGTGTCTTTCAATGCGTTGACATTGTGTGTGACTGTGAGTGGCCACTGTCATCTGTTCCTGCCTCTGTCAGATGCATTTCAAAGAGCCAGTTCCCATGCTCGGGGTGAAAGCTTGTTTTTAACCATCATTATATTCTCGTTCTTCAGCTGAAATTATGTTCTTACCGAAGAATTCAAACGGTCAGTCTGTGTGTGTGTGTGTGTGTGTGTGTGTGTGTGTGTGGGTTAATAATGTGCTGAATTGGGAGTATCATCCACCCATGTATGTATTGTGGTATTTGGATAACTTCCCTTATGTTGACATGTGCATGAGTGCAGCTCATTACAGGACCATGGGCTAGATTTTGAAGGTGCGTTTTACCTATTACAGTAATATGAGCTGGGGGCGTGAGGTATGTCATATTGCAATTTTAAGCATGTTAAGAAGCGCTTTCGACACCCCGTGGAGTGCGCAAAACGGCCTTGAATTAGTCATGGGAGTGTTTAAGGCGTGTTTGAGAGTTACCCAATCAACATGTCCGTACTATTTTCTTTACCAGTCAGCTGATGTCACATACGGAATGCGCACTTTGGGGATCGTTATTATTACATTTCTTCAGGCTGGCACCATAGAAGACATGACATATATGACTTTGTCACATTTGGGTTAATTATTCCTATTGCACTGCATGCTGTCACCTTCATGCCTCAAAATAAGTTGTTTCTATTGAGAAACACCAGTAAAATTATATTTTAATTTAAATTATAATTATATTATATTTGAAATGAGTAATGAGTTGAATGCCTGGTGCGTATGCCCGTGATGCGGTATGGTCCCGTGATGGTATGGTCTTCGCTCGTAGCATTTTATTGAAGAAGACTTGAATCAAGTGTGATACAGCGTATGAAAGCAAACTTCCCAAGGATTATGCATATGTTTTTTTTTTTTTTTAAGGTTGAGAAATGAAAGAATTATGGCCGTTTCTAATCTCAACATTCCCAATAAAATGACGCAATAAAAAGACGCTGTTGCCATGTCTCAGAGAAACAAGTAAATAGGTCTATAAAAATAATCCCAAAATAAGCGCATATAACAGGGGTCTGTAACCTATTTTAAATGAAGTGCCATGTTTTTATTTTCTAGATATTGAGTCTGCCATATCCAGATTAATTTTAATGACACCACATTAAAATAAAAAACATATTTTGATTGTCCACAAATATAAAGTTCTTACATCTTTTTAAATATTTTCTTGCACATTGTTATAATGATCATTATATATCCGCCTGCAGTCAGAGTTCATAGTTTTAATGAATGAATGTGATGCATTGTGAGCTGGTAGATCTGCTATTTTCAAAATGTAATTACATTTTTGTATTAGCCGTCCTTAGTTGGGCAAATGCATTCATCTGGGGATGCCTGACATGGGAATGTGCTGTGTGAGGATCACTGGTTTAAACAACATTAGGAGAGAAACCTTTAGAAACAAGAAAAGCAACCACAACTACCAATATTTACAAGCAACTTTACAGAAAAAGAAGCCGCTTATAATAAACAGACTTGGCAACACTCCAGCAGCGTCCCAGAGCCGCTCAAGTGTAAAATCAAACAGTGCTTTTATCTGCTTTTGCGTTTATGAGGTGCCTAGACCCACGTCTAATCGTTATGCGCAGGTCAAGGGGCTTAATAGCAAATTGCGCAAAGCGAAAATAATTAACATATGGACACTCCCACAATGCTAAAATATTCAGCAACGTCGTATTCCATATGTGTGTGCGTTCAACACGGGACGATAAGGCTTTCATAATACGATTGTGCGCAGAGCGAGGCCAATTTATGTATTACCACATGGTAAAACGCACCTTCAAAATCCAGCCCCAGATCTCCATCCTACATGTGTAGGGGATGGTCTCGGATGTTTTATGGCATTTTCCACTGCTGTTCACGAGCGTGACTCAGGCGCCAAGGTTGGCCTGGGTACCGGTTCTGCTTGAGGCGCAGAAGAATTATAGCTGTATATTTTCCACTGAAATGGCAACTTTCTTCTAGTAGAGGCTACAGGCGTCTATCTAAAACTGGGATTGCTGAAGTCCCTCAGCAGAGACGACAGGCCCAATACAGATGTTAAAGCAGTGGACCGATTTCTGGCAAAGTGCAGGTCACATAATAGGGAAAAGGTTTTCCAGGGTTGTGAAAATGAGATTTGTTCAATCATAGCCTCCATTTGGCCCTAGTGTTGCAATAAGGAAGCGTCTCCAAGTGAGACGTCTTTCTGATCCATGGGTTGTGGTGGAAGTTTAGCGGTATTAAACAGATCCTTGTTCAACACAACAGAGTGAACTACATATGTAGCACAGATGTCAAACCCATTCCATAGGAGCCCATAAAAAAGGGGAAAGGTGGCCCCAACGTGCGAAGGTGCATTCCTTCACCGTACACACAGTGTTTTCAATACCTTCTGCCCTAAAAGTTGTATCCACCTTACTGATTGAAGATGTTTACAGCTCAGTCAAGCAGAACCCATCATCTTTCAGCGTTAACCTCCGTCACTCTTGTTGCTTACTCAAGGAAAACAAAAGAAAATCTAAATTCACATTTGTCTGTCCCCTCTGTGTTGTAAACAAAAAATGAAAGTGCTACTCATAAAAAATATTTTTTGATAGAAGCAGACACTCTTGCTGATGAAAAGAAAGAAAGAAAGAAAGAAAGAAAGAAATCCTTTCAAATTTTTTGAACATCAGACAGGACAGGGCAGGTGTTCTTGTACTGGAGAGTGGTTGAAAATGGAGCTCTCAAATCCATATACATGTGGTGACCTTCCACGTCCAGTCAGACTGATGAAAGAAAAACAGTAAATACCTCAGAGAACCGTCTGCCTGAAACGCTATACTCCTTTCACTTCATGCCAATGTTGGAATTGGAATCGGAATCAATTTTACGGGCCTGTGATGTCTGAACCAGGCCCGTAATCTGACTTGGTTGGGCACTCACGTGTTCTAACAAACAAGGCATGAGATAAATCTGAATGTAGAATAATGATAAAGAAAATGTTTAGATGCTGCCTTTTACATGAGCTATACCTAAAGTATACTATGAATAGACTGGTTTGAGATGATTAGTTCAATTGAAAAAACAAAAGTGCATCCTCATGGAACATATAATGCAGCATATGTATGCTGTCACTTTCAACCTCACTTTCAACCTGGCATGGCTATTTTGGACATGTCATTATATATAAATGTAATTACTGTAGCATGATACTGCGTTTATTGACGTCTTCGGTTCTCCATTTGGTCCCCGTCCATTATGTGTCAGTCTCATGGCCATATCCTGAGATCAGATTAAAGGAGACATGTCAAACATACGCATGTCACGCGTCCGGAGTGAAGCATGCTGGGATGGAACGGCACACCCTGCACGGTGACAGCTGACTGGTCCTGTCATATAAGTGAAGCTGTCTTCTATAATCGCTCCAAATCAGATTTTGGACGTATGGATCAGGGTCTATTTTAACGCAGTCATAGTGTAATATGTTTTATATGAGATTTCCTATAATCTTGTTTGGTCTGTGATTGCCGGTGCACATGTGTCACTCTCCCCCTCCCTCTCCTCATTTTCTCAGATAAAAGCTGTCTCCTCCTGATATTTACTTGGCCACGGTTGGGGATTTATTCAAACAAACAGTATGCCTTTTGGGAAATAGGTACATTTAAGTCCCATCTGTTATTCTTCCACCCAATTTAGAGACAATATTTTAGACGGCTTTATACTACCTCAAATAATCAAATGTCATAGCTCTGAGCAAAAAAACAACAACAAACCAACCTGTAATGATTTTGGCAGTAGAAATGCATAGTCCACTAGCTCTCATCTCTCTGGACTCTCTGGACTACATTGATACTCTTGATCAGGGGTTTTCAAACACTATGGTCCGGGGACCACCAGTGGTCCTTGAGGACGTTCCAGGTGGTCCCCAGCTAAACAGATGGAGAGTTGGGAACCATAGAACCTTATTCCATCTTTAACTTGGTTTAATGAAACCAAATTGGTCTCATTTTACGCTCTAAAGAGTTAAATTATTGTTAAACACCTGCATTATTCTACTTAATTTACCATAAGTCTACAAAATTAGAGCATGTAAAATAATAATTATTTTTATAAATGTCTGCCTTATCTCTCTTAATGGTACCACATCAATGCAGCATGGAATTGTGGACAACAGATAGTTGTCTAGTTCTATAGTTTTCGGTCTGCGAGGCTAAAGCTCATGGTGGTCTGTGGCTTAAATGCAGAATAAATAATGGGCCTTGATATGAAATGGGTTGAAAACCACTGCTCTTGATGCTGGGATGTAAGCATGTCAGATGCCGCATTCCACAGGGAGCAGACTGGGTTGCAAACCCAAACCCACCCCACAACCACACACCGCCTCTCTTCTTTTTCAACTTTTCATCTTTTTACCAATTCATCCTCTCCTAGACTGAGAGGGACTTCTTGTTTTGGCTGTGAGAAAATCAATAGCCATTACAGCAAAGAGGGAGCGAAAACAAGGGGATGGGGGCGGGCTGGGTGTAGGGGAAAAGAGAGAGAGAGATACGTAGCAGTAAGAGAGGGAGTAAGTAGAGTACTATCCCTGTCAGTCCGACCCTGCCTGATGGCTGTCATCTCACTTAATTGCTTTGCTAATATCATCCCTACTCAGGCAGGATCTGGGTCAGCATGGCTTCACCGCTGGAGCTGACTGGAGGCTCTCTCTCTCCCCCCCTGATCTCTCTCTCTCTGTCCACGTGGATGTCTCTCTATCCTTCCTCTCTGCTTATTTTAGCCTTCAGGTTCAGCTCAATTAAAACAGGAAGGTGGGGAAATGAAAGAGACATTGTCCTTTGCAATGAAATGACCTGCGTTTGGCTTAAACCCGTCGGAAGCCTGTGACTAGAGCACATAATCATTTTATTCGCTCCAGTTCTATTCTGGGCTATTCTCAGGTAATAAGAAAAATTACATAAACTTTTATATTCTCTTCAGGTGATGCTGGTTGTAGTTACTTGTCCAACACCCTATTGCTGTCTACTCCACACATAAATGGCATGTGCCTGATTATATGGTAATATAAGCTCACAGGCACACATTTCTTGCCCGTAAAATAGAACATTTTATTATGGTAACGAACGAAAAAATCAAAGGGCTCCCGGGCGGACATGCTGACCAGTGAACTAAATAAACTTCAGCATTTGTTCTATTCCAAATCCAAGTCAGGGCTTCAGTGTATTTTGACTCAAAGTCATGACCCCCATGCACTCTCTCCAATTGTATTTGTCCAACTCTCCAGCGCCAAAATAATAAGGCCCAATCAGAGGTTGTACATTTGGCATTGGAAGGGGGAGGGCCATGTGAACGGGGCACAGACTAATCATTCTCTAACTCTGAGGGAGAAGCTGGCTTTCTGCATGGGATTGTGTGTGGGTGTGGGTGGGTGTGGGTGTGGGTGTGGGTGGGTGTGTGTGGGTGTGTAGGTGTGCATGTGTGTGTTTAGGTGTGCATATATGTTTCTTTCCATCTGACCAGTTTAGCCTATACAAGGAATGTGTGTCATGTCCCATTTTCTCAAGTACCGTAGTTTTTAATTGCACAAAACATTATTGATGCACTGTGTTGTCGCAATACAGGTTCTTGGAGTAAAATCCATATACAGAGAGCACTTATTATGTAGATATAATACAGATATAATACATGTTGCAGAATATAAAAAGGTATCCAGCCACCTGAAATACAACCTCTGATGAGACTGAGATTATCGGACAGAAAAAACCCCATTCAATGAACAAATATTGGACAAAATCATTAAAAACACAAAACAAAGAATGATATATGTAAATAAACTATATAAAAATAGATAAATAAACATCAAGCATTGATTCCTGAGTCTTACTACTGATTGTAGTAGGAGAGTGGGTCCAGCCACAAAATGGTGTGGCCAGCCATTTTAAACAAGGTAGCAGAATGTGGACGAGGGACATGGGGCTAGTAATTGTAGCAGTGGCAGGCCTATAAGCCAGGAACTGTCAAGACCCCATACCCGACTACCCCCAGCCGGGTTGGGGGGCTTGTGTTGGGTCCTGACAGATCCCCAGGTTTAATAGAGCTAAGGTGTGCTGCCCTGGCCCCAGCATGGACCGCACTCAAATGGCCTCCCGTCCTCCTCGAGATAGGCACAGAGGAACAATAAGGCAGAGGTGGAACAGATGGAGAAGCCATTACAGGAGGAACCTCATACCATAGCTTGACATTCATTCGCCTGGCCTCGTAAGTTAAATAAAAAAGCAAAGAGAAACAGGCCACCGTTTTACTTGGCCTAGAAATAATACCTCAACCCCATTGTGTTTTGATTAAATAGAAAAATGCTCACAAGGGCCTGATCAATGCCAAGATGCAGTGTTTATACCCTGAGGCTCCAGCCTGAAGGAGCAGTTGCAAGCCTTGACTAACAGGCTGGCTGAGCAGTTTGTGTGGAGTGGACAAAGGTTTTTTTTAATAGCTCCCCAACTCCCTGATGGGCCCTAATCTTGTGTCTTTTGGCTTGTGATTGCAAATTCCAAAGACGATCCAAGCGAGGCGCGTCTCTTCATGGCATATAGTAGTCCAACTGCCGTCCAAACTGCGTTTGGATTGAATAATCTTGGGAGCTGAACAGAAGCCGATCTCCTACACTGTACGAGTTCCGTTAATGGGAACACTGCCTGGATGTCACAATACCCTGATATCACTGATAAAACCCAGTCCAAGGTTGGCACAAATTATTTTCGCTCTCCAAATACACATTCCTCGTTTGTTGGGCTCATCAGTTTGCTCTTATCACTGAATGAATGTTATTGATTTACTACCCCCATATGTCGGAATCGTTTAGATTTTCCTTCTGGATGTCATTACTGCCAGAAGAGAGCAGAGAAGAGCAGTAAACGCATAAACAGGCAGCGACCAGACACACAGAGGCCTGCCGCTCAGCCCCACCCTCACGCTGATTAGCCATGGCAGCACTTTCTCCGGACACTTTTGATGATGGAGCACCATCTGCCCCGGTGTATGCCTTGCACTCCAAATCCTATTCAGATGTGAATGCCAAAGCAATCAGATTTTGAGACATTGACATGATCGCTTCTACCGCAGGATGAATTTGTGAGTCAAATTTCCACTCATCTGCCTCCCTGCATCCTGGTAAACTGATTTTTATTTTAGGATGAGGCTGTTGAGTTGCCACAGAAGAAATCCCACCTAACAAAACGGAACGGAATGAGTAGTCTAAGATGACAAAGCTCCATTATGCCTGGTGCATACTAGAGGATTTTTAAATGTATCCATGGGATAACACAGATATAATGACTATTTTAATCATAAGAACGTGCACAACAGACCATTCACTCAAAATGCACGACACGCACTCACCATTTATAGTTTATACAAAACTTTTTCAGAGTGGTGATTTCATATGGGATCTGACTCAGAACTCGTGATCAAACGTGACTCCAGAGCAAAACAAACATGGAGACGTCCCGATGTCATCAGCTGGTTGCACACGCGCGCGCACACACACACTCACTCACTCACTCACTCACTCACTCTCTTCACTGGCATTCCTTTACAGCACTGTTTCCCAGGGGTACCCACATGCTTAGCTCAATGTGCAACATTGTTTTCTCATTCAACAATAAACAAATCAACATACAGTATACGTTTATACAGGGTATCTGCACATTTCTAACAAGAACTTTTTAATACCAAATTGTCAAATATTGCATAAGAAAGAGGCAAATATTCTGACATAGCCGATCTACAAGCTTGTAGTTCGGCTATTTTCACAATACGTTGTGTATCTGTGTGGAACCGAGTCAAAGTAAATGTAATGTTACAATTCCATGTGCTTGTCAGAGCGGGTCCGGGTCGTGGCCTGAAAAGTTTGGGAACCCTTGCTTTATAGGACTCTCACACAGACGCATGCATGCATCCTCGCGGACACTCACTTTCACCAGCACCCCACACACGCACTATGGATTATATAAAAACACACACATCACTTTGCTGAGCTGGATGCGGAGGATTTCCCATTGCTGTTGCTTTCACACTGAAGGATTTCAAGGCATACGTAAACATCAAAGATGTTTTGATAAAATGTGATTTGAAATCGGGGAGATGCCGATCCAGTCAGTGACATTCGGATTATGTCTGTAAACCCCTCACACTACTGAATCATTCGGGCAGATTATCAGTTCAGACCAGCCTTGAATGGCCCCCGACCCCCCGTCATTGTCGCGAGGGTCAAACCAGACCCCAAAAGAACTATCCTTATTGTGTGTCTGTCACTTTATATTTGTGCGTAGTGATTTACCGTTGTAGGTGTAGATTGTATTTGACATTAGCAATTGACTCATCGGATAGGAGTCGCCCGACAACAAAGATGAAGGGAATGAAAGAATGACAAAAGTTGTCATTTACACACACACGCACACACGCAGTACGCGCAGACACACACACAATACAACACTAGCTAAAGGATTTGTGGCTTTGAGGTAATTGTCAGTGATTCCTGGACGATATAAAACCATTTTCCCCATCGCGTCCTGAAAGGCCTTTTTAGGAGATTAGACCTTTATTTTACCAGGTGAATCCAATTGAGATTACAAGACCTTTTCTTCAAGGGAGCCCTGACCAAGATGGAAGCAATTATAGTAAAACAAACTCTAAAAGCAGCAAGAGATTGAAGATGAAATTATTTAAATCAGTCTTTGTTAATCACTTTTTTATTAAGAGCCGCAGGCCAGGGGAATCAAGGATAACTCCCACAAATAAAAGCCGTCCAGATGCAGAAAGACAGACATGAGCAACTGTCTTCCTTACTCCTAGGTCTTTACTTTTCATGAAAGAATACATTTGAAATGTCCCCCTTTCAATGTATGTTGACTCACAAGTCACTGTAATAAACCATCTCACAATCAAGAACCATGGTCCTCCTGAAAAGTTGAGACTTGGTCCAGTTCCAAATGAAGCACGATTTGCTTCATTATATACAGACTTACCTAATAGGCCTATAGGACACAAAAAATACAGTGCATTCATTGGTTGACTTGTGAGAGACGGACAACTACCAGCAAAATGAGTTGAAGACAAACATGAGGGAATGGGGTGTTAAGGGCTTTATTGGAAATGTGGGCTGAAGATCACATTTCACAGTTGCTTGTCAAAACCTATATTGTGATTTTGGGACTGAAAGTAAATTTCATTTGGAAATGTTTGTCCAATAGATGGTGTGTATGTTCCGTTTAATCTGACCAATTACGAGGAATGTGTGTCATCTCTCTTTAGTCGTTTTTAAGTAGAGGAAATATTGATGCAGTGTTGTCACAATGCAGGCTTTTGTAGTACACACCATACAGACAGCAATTCTTGAATAACATTCAGTTATGACCAGAATATACACCTGTATCTACTGTCTAGCAACCTGAAATACAACCTCTGATGGGCCTGAGGCTGTCTGGCAGAAACGGAAAGCATTAAATAAACAGATAATGGACTGCATCGTAAACATACTGATATACTATCATAAAACATACATAAATTAATGAATGAATAATAAATATAATGTGAGTGCAAATGTAGACGGTGAAAAGATAAACATCTAACACCTATTCCTCTGATTATGCTGTTATAGTGGGAGGTGAAGTCCTCTGAGAAAACAGCTGCCGTGTTGTTTACATCCATGGTGCTGGCTAAAACCAACCACTTTTTAACAAGGCAGCAGAGCGTGGAGTCGTGGACGAGGGACATTGGGCTAGTAATTGTAGCGGTGGCAGGCCGATGAGCAGGAGCAGTTGCAAGGTTTGAGCAGTTTTGCATTTAACAAAAGTATATAAAAAAATAAAAAAACTTTACTAGCTCACCATCTCCCTGACGGGCCCTAATCTTGTGTCTTTTGGCCTGCGATTGCAAATTCCAAAGACCATCCGTGTAGAGTGAATGTCCAGCTGTCACCCAAACTGTCTAAACTGTGTTTGGATTGAAGAATTTCTTGGGAGATGTACAGTAGCACATCCTAGAGCTAGTAGTGTTTTCAATATTTTGGTGATACTATTAATGGGAACATGGCCAAAAAGTACCACCTTTTATAATGAAGTTGTTTGTGTGCTGTGTTGTTGTGTGTGTAGCCGTGTGTTATGATCTGAGGATCCACATCCACATAAAAGCCACACCCAATGGAAAGGTCATGCCAAGCCCACCCCAAAACCCAGACTCAACCCTATTATATACAGTAGCCGGTTCATACCCACGACAAGTCAGACGTATGCCATCGGAATGGACAGTTCACACATTTGGGACAACAATTTAAAAATCATCTTTGTTAGTCCCTTTCCTTGTGTATGCCAATGGTCAATGCCCATGTGTAATTTCAGATTGACTGGTCAACCCACTGAGGAGAGGATTGACATTGAGGACAGCGATAGTTTTCTCCATTGTATAGCGGGAAATAGAGTGAGAGAATGAAATGGGGACATTTGCTCCTGTCGCTGTTGGAAATGATACCAATCTGTACACATGCTCTCTCCAGATGGCAAAAACAAAACAACATTTTCTTTCCAGAAACTTATTGTATTGTATATTGTATGTGATACATCAATAAGTCAAGACAAATTAGTTTCTCTCCCCAATACACATTGTCAATCAGTTTTCTCTCTCCCCCACCAATGTGTCATCCAGTCATTTAATAGGCGAAGCCGTTTCAAGAAAAGAAAGAAACCAAGAGAATAAGGTAGAAATCCGCTATGTAACATGTAATCCACGCAAAAAAAATTTTTTTACCACACCAGAACCAGTGAGCGTGTACAGGACAAATTAAGGGGGCATTTACAGAGGGCATTAGGACAGGAGGCACCAAATTAGTTAATGTTCCTTCTGGATGTTTCTCTCACATGCACGCACACACACACACACACACACACACACACACAAAGCGCACAGACACAGAGGTATACTGCTTTGATCTGCCCTCATGCTGTGTCATGGCGTTTCTTGCACTTTCTCCAGTCATTGTTGACGATGGAGCGCCATCTGCCCCGCTGTATCCCTTGCACTCCAAGTCCTATTCAGATGTGAATGCCAAAGCAATCATATTTTGAGACATTGACACGAGCACTCCTGCTGCAGGTTGAATTTGTGAGTCAAATTTCCACTCCTTTGCCATCCTCCTGGTAAACTGATTTTAGAAGATGAGGTTGTCGAGTTGCTTCCTTTTTCCACCACGCAAAGCCACAGATGAAAAACTAAAAAAAACACAACATTCATACGGAGCAGCCTGAGATGACGACAAAGATCCATTAGGATGATCTTTCATTCCTTTGCAAATGACTTCATTTATATTCATACTACCTATATTGGCGTCCCAGTGTGTCTGGCAGTCTATATATTTGCGTAGTAATTTGCCAGTGTAGGTGTGGATCGTATTTGACACTGGCAATTGACTCTCATCCGTATGTGCGGATGGGAATCGTTACAACAGCAAAGTCGAATGGAATAAAAGAACATCATTGACAAAAGTAAAAAACCTGCCCCCCCCCCCCAACACAGGCACGCACGCAACACGCATTTGTGGCTCCCAGACCATATCAAGTCCTTAAGCAAGACACTAACCTCTAACTTCTACCGATGAGCAGGTTGCTGCCTTGCATGGTTGTAAAACGCTTTGGATAAAAATGCAATATAAATGCACCATTTACCTTTTCACCACCTTGAGTAAACCTTGTAGAAATGTTATGATAATAATCACTGAATGCTGCTTAACAAGCACATAGGGAGGATTTAATTGAGAACCATTCAACTGTTTTAAAGGATGTTCGCAGATATGCATGGCATGCCTGCAGGGTGACAACCAGCCCTACACAGCCCTAATAATCTGAGAAGTAATGTCGTCACACTCCACCTCATTCCCTCGCATTTATTTATTATCTTTCTTTCTGCATTCAGATACATACAATGTATACATTATATTAATAACATAAAATCAATGCTTCTAGGTATGTTTTTTACTTTTTTCTTTCTTTCTTTTTTCGTTATTTAGATAAATGCCAGGTTTGTTAAATCAAGTATGTGATAGCACATACAGTACACACATACAGCACATACAGTACTTCCTAGCACTAGTCTAATACATTCTTCAACAACATAACGCTGTTGGTTGAGAAATATTCATGGCAGATGGCACCTACTTTGAACTTGTACTTTATATACTTTATTTGTATTGGAATTAGGCTTTAGAGATTTTGGACATCATGCTTGACAGTTAAAATTTGCCTGTACGGTGTACGCACGACTTTGAGCTGTGATTTAGAGGTGGTGTTTCGTAACACATTACACATGTGCCAAAATGCAAAAGTCAATACTTTTATATTAATTTACTAATAGAAATGTGTTAGATCATGTATATCATTGACCCTTGATGACACATTTTAATCAACCTGAAATACAACTAGTTCAAAGGGGTGTGACATGCAAACTTGACCACATATTTTTGTTTTTGTTTCTGAGGGGTGCTAGCCTCTCCTACATCCAGCTTTTGGTTACCGTCCACAAACTTCGTCTTAAACAAATATTAAGTTCCCATTGACAATGAATGGAGAATTTTAGGCATTAACAATTCACTCAACTCACAATACGATTCGTATCACGATATGAAAAATTACTATTTTATTTTATTATTTATCTCCCCCCCTGAGCTTTTTTCACATTTTTTATTTAACTACATTACAAAAGAAGTAGCATTACTTTTGACAGTGCAGAAACATAATTGCCTTCCTTGATGTAATGAGCATCAACGACCATCACCTGGGCACAGACACACAGCTGCCCTCTACAGAACTCCACTACTGAAAGTAGAACATGATGCTGTCTAATTTCTCTCCAAAAGCACATACTATATTTGTATATATATATATTTTTTTATAAATCGATTCATATCGCTGAGATTAATATCGATATACGATATATCGTTAAATGCCTACGTCATAGTGTCTGAGCAAATAGGCATAGGCTCTATTCTACGTCATGATGATAAGAGCACCACTTCACACGGGTGTGATTTCTTTCTTTTCTTCAGGTATGTTAGAAAGATGTGACTTAAATGTTTTTTTCATGTCCTGGCAATATTGGAGTGGCCAGTCATTTTTATGATTATTGCAGGCACTCCGGGCAGCTTTACTGCCTTGTCTGCACGGGGAACGCACCCCCGCGTTCCCCGTGAGTCATATCACAGAAAGGTCAAGAAGCTTCCTTCATTACTCAGGTCCTCGCTGTAACTTAATTCCCTACATCCACCAATCCACGAACCTCAGATTCAGTTAGGATTTTGAGACTCGACTGGCAGTTTTCAGTAATGAGTATGGGCATAATGACATCATTAGGGCCCTGGACCAAGACTGAAATTGCCTGTTGGGATCGTCTGTAAAGGTTTGAGGAATTCACATGGATAATAAGTGGAAAGTCAGAAAGTTGTTTAATTACAGGTCTTACTAAAATTTTATTATATTGCATAAAACTTTTATCACCACAATGGTGGGAATTTGGTAGTTAGAGCAGACAGTAAAGTGCAAAACTATGAAAACTCTTGACCATTGTTATTTTGCGTTCAAGACTATTTGGATCCTATAAAAAGATGTCCTACTTGTGTAAAAGTAATTGGTCGTCCAACTTAGGTTGGAAATGCAGGTGTCATTTTAGAGCTGTGATTTCCTAACCAGCACAGCTGACGGCATAGCATCCTTCAGGGTTTATAAAAATCTAATTGTTGAGATTGAATGAAAGTGTTTGTTTACTTTTTAAAACATAATTGGATCTTCAGTTATGCAATTACAATTTACTGTTTGGTTTGTGATTATTATAGCAATAATGAAAAACTAATATGAAGCAGACCTTCCTGTGGGCATACATGTGTTATGTTTTTATTTGTATTTATTTTTTCAGAGTTGACCGCTGTGTGTGTGTGTGTGTGTGTGTGTGTGTGTGTGTGTGTGTGTGTGTGTGTGTGTGTGTGTGTGTGTGTGTGCGTGCGTGTGTTTTGAGGGCCTCCTGGACTCAAAAGCAGCAGATGTCTTGTCATCAAGTCCATTTTGCCAGGAAGTGGTAGTTAACTTGGCCATACGTGCTCTGAAATGTACCCATCCCCCCCCGCCCATGGTGGAGATGCAATATGGAATCCACAGGACAATTTTCTGTTTATTAGAGCTGTGCCAGGCAGTCCCTGATCAGATTAACCAATGTCTATGAATCATAGTAGAGAGATTGTTTGATGCACTGGTCAGTGGCTGGCTGCCTGAGCATGCGTGTACCCATGATTGTGATCACTGCAGAAGCGCAGTGCCCTTCTGATGTGGACAGCGCTTCACAGATAACGGCCCTAACTCCAAACCGCTGATCCAAGACTCTGGTGACATGGCGTCTCTTTTCTCCTATTGGCCGAGGCGGGGGCCAGGGGGAGATGATCTGTGGTGAAGGGCACACAGCAGTCTGCCTATGGCCGCTCTACAGCCACAAACCCAATTTGCAGCGAAAGATTGAGGAGAGCTGATGCAGGTTCATCGTGGGCTAACTTGCTCAAGGCACCGTGCCGAGCTGTCTCTTTCCTCTGTTCTGGACTTCTAATCACATCAAGTCTTTTAATTCTTTCATGAACCAGTCTCAGACCCATTTTTAACCTTTCACAAGGAGGGTGCAGAATAGATAAGAAAGCTTATATTGGCCATTTCGCCGTCTAGAATCTGTGCCGCGTGCTCATGTATGCTAATGGAAGCTTTTGTTTTCGTTCCAGCGTGTGTTGGCTAGTCATTCTGCACAGGGTGACTTTGACGGATGGCATTGTGCCCTCGCACGCACGCATGCACAATCTATTCCTCTCTCTCTTTCTCTCTCTCTTTCTCTTTCTCTCTCTCTCTCTCTCTCTCTCTCTCTCTCTCTCTCTCTCTCTCTCTCCCTCTCTCTCTCTCTTGATTTATGAATAATGTAGTGGCGCACTGAACGTAATATAACAAACTAATCAATATAAGCTTCAAATTTGAGCAGAAACCCGGTAAGGTTTCTATTGGTAGTGGAGGTAATTATATATATATATATATAAAATGGTATTGGGTTGTCATTGTATTGGACTGTCATTCTGCTGCCGTATGTATACAGTAACAGCAAAATGGATGCCACGCCCTCCAAAGGCACATATTGACAGTATGAGTAATGTTCATGCAATGTCTTCATCATTAGCAGTCTCTCATTGATCACAGCAGAGCGGTTCTCACTCGTTAGTAAGTTGTTGGATGCTAAAGGATTTAGCATGGTGACCCTACGCGTGTTACATAATGCATGGTGTTGCTGTCGGATCAGCTTTTGACACACTAATCCCGGCAGGTGTGAATGTGCCCTGCTCTGTGCGTGTGGGCCGCTGTGTGTGTGATTCGTATAATGCCGTGCGCGATCGATAGACTTCTGCTCTTCTGGCAGTGTTCGCTTCCTCACCTTTGTACCTTCAAAAGGTCAGAGATGACCAAGTCTTTTAAGTCCACATCATTTTGCTCTTCTCATGTCTAGCGCTAATGATCTGTTGCCTGGTCAGTTATACACAACACCATCACCACCACCAACGCAGCCGCCTCCACTCATGCTCTTCCTTTTTTGATTAACTCTCAGCTTCATTGGAAGACGGATGGTTTTGGCGTCCTTGAATGGCAACGTCTTTTGTACTGCCTCGCCCTCCCTCTGTCCAACATTTTGAGTCACAGTCCTCCGTGGGATGGCAGGCAATTAACTCAACGATCGTTTCTCTTTTGTCGTCCAAGTTTTCCGACACGACGTACCTTCTCCTCTCGGAAAGTCGTGTTGAGATTTTGATGGATCGCACAAAGGCTGAATAAAAGCATGACAGGTTCTCTGTTATACGTACATGTGCGGCATTGCTTGTCATTGACACAAAGCCTGTAGCTATGGTGAAAAGTGTGAGGATGGTTGTTTTGGCCACAGATTTCGCATTATGTGTGTTCTAACTTTTTTATGTGTTAAACGAGTTAAAATTCTAAAATAATGCATGTGGGGACTCGAGAGTGGATTCAAGAGTGCTGATAACAGTTATGGATTGTACTCTGTACAAAAGCATAGTGTAGGCTATACGACTACATAAAGCATAGTGTATACGACTACATAAAGCATAGTGTATATATACTACTACATAAGACACACTTGGCTGAATGTTAGCCTCATGTTACGATACTAATATTAATATACCACTGTGCTGCATGCATTAGGGGCAGAGGAAGTCTGGCTGCGCCAGGCTAGCTGAATGTAGCTTTATAGATTTCATAAAGAAGCCAAAAGAAGTCTTCTTACCAGCATATTTAGCCGTGCACTTGCTAATTGCTTCTTGCTGCCTTATTACATCCTCAAATAGTTCTACCCTTCATCATTTGAATTTGACAAGAACCATTTACCATGAAAGAACCATTCTCATGCAGGTACACATTATGAAACCCATATATGAAACGGTTTAGAAAACTAAACAAAACACCTTCAAGGTTTCTTTTCTCCCTTTTCACTGACGGGCCCGACCTGCTGTCCCCTTTCTCTGTCAGCTACCACATTCTTCCAGTTACATGCTCTACACAGTTGCTATGAGGTTGCATTTTTATATTACCTCTCCCATCCGTCAGTAGCCCAGACAATTGTTTAATTTTATATATAAAAAAATGCCTGTCTGAGAGGGTGTGTGTGCCAGTAAGGGCTTGACGGGATGATAAGAAGTACATGACTGGAGGGGATTGACCTTGACAAGCCATATTCTCATCTCCAGACGAGAAAATAATCATGAACTGAATCGTCAAGAAATCCTCTCCAAGCCCTCATCTACTTCAACCCCAACCCCCTTCCCCGCCTTTCCAACGACATCACGGCAAGCATGCACAGTGAGCCGGAGAGTGAGCCACGCTATGGTTTCTCATTAAAGGACCACTTCACCACTTTTCAACCTACCTTCATATAATTGGTCAAATGCAACATTTTTGTCTGATCTGTCTGTGTCTCATGGGAGCGCTGTGGGCAGTTCAGAAATCTGTCCACCAGTGACATCATCGATGGGGATTCAAAGCTAATAGAAACTGCAGGCTTTCTATTCCTAAAAAGTTGCAATACAATAATAGAAGCCATCGTTCTCATGATAATACAAATATTAAAAAAATATTGTTTCAATAATTTCTTGTCTAATGATGATGTCACTGGTGGACGGGTTTCTGAACTGCCCACAGCCCTCCTATGAGACACAGACAGAGGAGAAAAAAAATGTGTCATTTAATCATGAACATTAGTGAGGACCAATTATATGAAAATAAGTGGTTCTTTAATTTTTTTGAGCACAACCCCGGAGCCTGTGATGGTTTACCAGCCTGGAGGGGGTCGCTCATTCACCCACAGTCCGGCCAATAGCATCCACTAATGTTTGTTTACTGTAATGAGGCATTAGATTCCAACACTAATATTATTTTTAATTTGTTTGGAGGCAGAAAATTAATATGAATTATGAATGACTCTAATTTCAAGAGGGACAGCTTTGCTCGGCTCTCTGCAGTGGCATGCATGTTGAAAGCACGGTCGCCAGTTTGGCCTCAAAAGTGCTGACATGATGCACAGTGATATTTATAACTGGTATTTATAACCAGTGCGTGATTTAATTTGTTTGGTGTGAGCCACCCATTGCGGATGATAGGACTTGGGAATGTAGATGTCACAGAGCTGTGCAGCATTAACAGGCTTCCCCAACAGTCACTGTGACATTCACCAGGCTGAAATGGCATATGTGACACTCACACACAGTGCATGCCCCAGTAATGCATTCACCTTCGTTGGCTCATCTAGCCATCACCAGAGAGAGACGACAGCAGTTATAAAGGTATTCTGGTTGTGTCACCGCTCACTGTGGCTCAGGCTGGATGATTTTATCACACTGGAATCTAGTGAGAAAACGGCAGTGCAGGCTCATAGGATCATGGTTTATTTAGAGACATTTCTATATGGGGGAAATGACGTTTTTATCACTTATGTATAATGTACACAGTGGATTTGCACGCTGACAGATTTGGTGGGATATTTTATGCGCCATGGTTAGACTTGTCTTAACCAAGAGCAGAATGCAACAGCAACATGGCAGTACGCCATTGCTTTCTGTCACATTGCAACGCTTATTGTTGTTTAACATCATATCTCTGTGATGGACAGGGATATGCTTTGTGCATTGTGTGTTATCTCATTCATTCAGCACCATAGGCTAACTAAGCTCAAACCTTAATCTCGTCCATTGTTGATGTTGCATGTACTGTTGCTCACAGCAGTAGCAGCGTTGACATTGTCTCCCTAACCGCGTTGTTGATGAATGCCAAACCTACACTCTTAGTATGGAATCTGGGGATGGAATCAGATTTATTCTGTACAGTCATGGAGAAGGCTGAGGTATATACCACCTCCTACACTGTCTGTTTGAGAGTAGAATGGCACTGTGAAAGCTCTATGGTCACAGTTTCTACTAGGGCTGTGTATTGACAGGTATACTGCTAGTTATACTTGATTGCACTTCATGTTGTGCTCCAAAAATATCCGATCTACAAGCTCAGAAAGCGTCACAGGTACGGTGTGTCGAGTTGTGAGTGAGCTTGTAGCTGCACGATACGATACAGGCATGATGCGTATCCTAATATATTATATATAGCATATGATGCACGTGACTAAAATGCCACAAGATGAAGCCAAAATAATCTTCCAGGGGAAGGGATTTGAGAGTTGCAGCAGCTAACTTTAGTTTCACTGCCATTCGTCATGCCTTCTCCACAGTCCTGTCTTCATTCTCAAACTACATTGCAGAAGGGCTTACCGGTGTTGGATAGGATCCAGCGCAATACGAGCTCAGCTCCAACCGAGGGCAGGCATTTTATTAAAAACAAACAAACAAACAAAAAATGAGCATCACCAATACATATCCCAATATGAATTGCAGACCCATTCAAGGCCATAAGTTCAACCATATAGGAACGTGAGGACCACCAAAACACCTTCATCCTTACATCCTACAGGTACTGTAAAGTGATATTTCCCCAGAACCTCAAATGCTACATGAAGTAAAAAGTATAAAATGACTGAGGACGGAGCCCAGCCTGTGTCTTACCTTATTCACCTTACCTTAGTCAAATGGAACTTTGAGTTAACCCTTTACTTACCTGATGCTGAAGAGACTTTAGTTAACCTTATCGAGAAGAACCCTCAGTTGACCTTAGTCACCTGTGCACCTACCTGTAACCAAAGATCCCCGCTGGTCCTCCTCATCCGACCCCCCCCCCCCTGAAAGAAGAAACTGTCTTACTTATCTGTTTGAAATGTATACTTGACCTTTAACCTGCAGAAGTGTATAATAAATGCCCCAGTGTCTGTCTTAGTTGATGGTCCCAGTCCTATATTAAAAAAAGAAAGAAAAACATGCATGTACGCAGCATGCGCGTGCGTGCACACACACACACGCACGCTGCATGCACACACACACACACACACACACACACACACACACACACACACACACACACCTTGTGCTGTGTGTGTCCATGGTGCCCACGCGCATCGGGCTGGTGAGAAATGAGCCAGTGAGCGGTTGACAGCAGGGCACAGGTGACAGAGGGAGTTGGGGGCGAGCACAAGGAGAGGTCTAGAGAGAGATGATTTAGTCCTTCTAGTCTTCTAATGAGCAGTAATACAGCCCTTGGTAACTTCTGCTGCTGCAGCAGTCTCCGCGGTGGCTGAAGGACAGTTGGAGCACCCTCCTCCACGTCACCTCTCTCCTCCACCGTCCTCCCAGCTCCTGTAATTAGTCAATTCTCCCCTCTAATCGGCCCTCCAATGGCTGCTGAGGCTTGGTAGGATGTAGAGATGATTTGAAGGACCACGGGGGTTGAGAGAGCAGAGGACCCCCAAAGTCTGCTGCTGCTGTGAATGGGCCCGGGGCAGAATAAGGCTGTGTGACGTGTGTGTGTGTGTGTGTGTGTGTGTGTGTGTGTGCGTGTGCGCGTGCAAGAGAGAGAGATTCATAGAATGTTTTTGTGACACTGGAGAAGGGGAGTAAATGTAAATTTTAAACATTTTAGTGTGTATAACGTGTGTAAGTGTAATGTGTGTAGGTGTGTGTAGGTGTGCACCCGAGAGTGTGTGCACATGATGCTCCACTCTCCACACTGTCCTGCTCCCAGCAGAGATTT
Organism: Protomyctophum bolini; assembly: GCF_963924005.1. Lineage (NCBI taxonomy): Eukaryota > Metazoa > Chordata > Actinopteri > Myctophiformes > Myctophidae > Protomyctophum > Protomyctophum bolini. The sequence continues at coordinate 24,933,287 of NC_137880.1, forward strand.
GAGGAGGTATGCATGGTGATGTCCACAGAGGGTTCCCAACACACAGCCGTACGTTTTATCGCTTGAAAAGCAATCATTTCCGTGCCCACTTGCCTGTCTCTCTCTCTCTCTCTCTCTCTCTCTCTCTCTCTCTCTCTCTCTCTCTCTCTCTCTCTCTCTCTCTCTCTCTCTCTTCCCCCCCCCCCCCCCCCCCCCCCCGCCGCTTCTGGCTGGGTGGATCGCTGACTCAGCTCCCCTCTGTATGGAGAGTGGCTTCCTCAGCCAAGCTGTTATTGATTTGCCCCTGTTTGTAACGGGGAAATGTTCCCAAACGTCTCCCGACTGTTTTGCTGTGTGATGCGGGGCCAGCACCGCCACGGCGGCCATGGGGTTGACACTATGTGAACATTAAGCATCAGCACTGCAACGTGCACGCCAATGCACATTTGCACGTTTATGGGCACGGGCACAACCCCACACGCTAAACGACATACAGTAACAGTATACTGTATGCAGTATGCATCTGTGTATAACCATTAATTAGTACCATGAGTTCAGAGGAATATAAGTATACATGCTGCTAATCTCACAGGCATGCACACACAGCCACATGCATACAGTGTGTACATGGATGAATGAATGAATGCATGCGTGCGTGTGTGCGTGCATTCATCTATCTATCTGTGACACTCTATACAAGCAGCTGTTTCTGTACCACACATGACCAGGCCCTGTGCCATTTCTCAGTAGGATGGCAACAGCTGTGTGAGTGCAGGCTGGCTTCTAATAGAATAAGATGATGTTTTTTCTCCTTCCATCGTCCTACAGCCTTGAGGAAAACACGACCCAGGTTGGAAGCTGTACCATTATTAAGAGTCTTCCGACCTATAATTCCTGAAATTTACAGGGGAAGAATGACTCAATTAGAAGCAGCTGTTTCTGTCACGCTGCATGTTTTGTCCTGCGATCGAAGTTCATTAGGGTATTTCTTTTCTTTTTTTCCCCCCCTCAGTGGGTGTGATTGCAGACGAGGGTATCTTTGTGCAGTGAAGTGTTGGAGTCTAGTCATTACAGCATACAAGCTTGAATCCATGGCTACAGATACAGACCCCCGCCCCCCACCTCCTCCCACCCTGTGTCTCTCTGCCGCTCTGAGACACACGCACACGCACACACACACACACACACACACACACACACACACACACACACACACACACACACACGCACACGCACACAAACAGCTCATATGCTGCTGGGAGTATTCAGCTTCTATTACACATGTCACACACATACACGCGCACGCAGGCGCGCACGCCGCACCCGTGTCGTGCACACACAGCTCATATGCTGCTGGGAGTATTCAGCTTCTATTACTGTACACATGTCACACACATACGCGTGCGTGCGCACACACACACACACACACACACACACACACACACACACACACACACATAGAGACAACATTCCACACACTTGACTGTCTTCAATATGGGCCAGAGTCAGTGAGCTACATCATTGCTTCATTTGGATCAAACTGCAGGACACAGGTCTCATTTATCTGCATAGTGTGTCTCTAACCTTCAAGCCTTGCACTACACTCTTGCGGACAGAAATCGATGTTAAACAATCAGTCGAACTTGGAGAAAAACCTCTGTCTTCACTAAGGTAGCTGTCTGAATAATAATGCATCTATTATTCTAAAGCTGTTCCAATAGTTTACCATTAACGACATGGGTAATCTGCATCCATTACGGACGTGCATTCACATTTTTTGTTGCTGTTCATGGTGATTTAACGTGTTTTCAGTGTTTTGGAGTAGGGGCATGCCTATACTGTTTACTGCCGTGGTTGTGAATCGTGACGCCCTGCCAACAGTGTAAACTAATGGAATTAACGTTAATGTAAATATTGCAATACTAATGCCAGAGAGGTTAAGTTACATACATTACACACGCGGCACGCGCACAGGAACAAATGTTTTGTTCAATAAAGCAATAATTTTCTTCAGCTAAATCAAAGGAGCATGTAAAGGCGATTCACACTAAATGTATGTTCTTTCCTATTTTAGTAGGTTAACTGTAGAGGGAAAACAGTAGTCTACAGTATGTGCTTCAGCTATTTATTTTCAAACACGTTTGGCGTATTTGCTTACAGTCCGCTCTAAAAAAGTGACACAGACTTGCAGCATTTGTTTCCTCGTGTTGTTTGTCAGACATCTGCCATGTTACTGAACTCAATTATTCACCTGGTTGATAGAGCACAGTGGCCGCATCTCTCGCCCTTCAATTTATCGCACTCGCTTCATGCCGTCCTTTATGTGTCTCAAAAGATTGCCAAAGAAAGACTGATATAAAAATGTCAAGGACATTTAGACAGCCGGAAAATTCACGAGATGGCATTTGTCCTCACACCATTTCAGCCTCCAGTTAAGATCTAAATACCCCAAAGGTGTTTGTGTTTGTTGGTCAACAGAATTTTACACCTCCATAGACGTTAGACTCAAAGGACTCTTCAGCCACGCAGCTTTAACATTTCTTGTCTTGTAGTTTCGCACACGCACACGCACACGCACACACACACACACACACACACACACACACAGCATCTTTCTTTCTCATATTTCATATGTACACAACTACACACACTCTTTCTTTCTCCCTTTCGTTCTTTCCTGTTGTCCCGTCCCCTATCTGTCTGTCTGTCTGTCTAGCCGGTAGTGGGCTGAGTGACGGGTCTGGGTTTGTCTGGGTATCTGTGGTTCCAGCCTCAGAGGACTTGAGCTAGGGGGGACGCAGACCTGTCAGCACATCCTGAAACCAGAGATGGATGGCCTAGAAGCACCTCTGCCCCGGGCCCTACCCCTCTCCTCTCCTCACAAGGCTTCTTCTCTCCCATACCGTCCCACCTAAAGAGGCCCGTTGTTGGCAGCTTGGCACCAAAGAGGCTGAATCAGATAGAGCCAACAAAGCCTGCTTACTGGAAGCCTGTTTGATTCAGGGCCCCGAGTACAAAAAGGCAAGCCTGCACAGCAAAGGTAAAAAAAATAAAATACAAAAGGAACGATGCAGCATTCGCGGCACGCTTTGACCAGTTTTGGAAGCGGTGTATGGAGTGGAACGCTGTGCTCCTGCCTCAGGTACCACACAGTAGGTAGTGCCTTCGCCCGCTCGCATTTAATAAGGGACAGGTGGCTTCTTCTGTTAATCCAGCTGCTTCGTGTGTCCTGGCCAGTGGCCGCTGCTAACAACCACATAGTTGCGCGTCCCTCCTAAAGGGTATCAGCGGTTCAGGAGGATCAGGTGTCCGTCCAGCTCTGATACCCTGCTGCGTCTGCTTTGACAGAGACATGTTTGACAGCCCCCGCCGTTGCTGCGTATCGCTAACGCTAACAACTCCCTTGCACTCCCTCCACATGCCTCTGTCCTGCACCCCTGCTGAGAGAGAGAGAGAGAGAGAAGGGCGATGAAGGGAACAGCATGGGTGTGTGTGTGTGTGTGTGTGTGTGTGTGGGGGGGGGGGGGGGGGAGTATTGTGTGTGTGTGTGTGTGTGTGTGTGTGTGGGGGGGGGGGGGAGTATTGTGTGTGTGTGTGTGTGTGTGTGTGTGTGTGTGTGTGTGGGAGGGAGGGAGGGACTGCCTCAGGCTAAGGCGGGCTACAGGCGTCTGCATTGCTGCGCTGAACGTGTGATCTCTCAACCAGCTAATGAGGAATATTTAACATTTGCTGAGTCCACAGTGTGTAAGTCATTCATCACTCCACTGATTCAGTCCTCACCCGGTCATACAGTATGTGTCGAGCGAGCAAGAAGCTTTCCTTCAGGCTGTAGTAGGTGGGAGGGGAGGTGCGCTTAGCCCGGTAAAGGCGGGTGGAGAGAAACATGTTGATGCAGCAAGTGTTTGTGTGTGTGTGTGTGTGTGTGTGTGTGTGTCTGTGTGTCTGTGTGTGTGTGTGTCTCTGTCTGTCTGTCTGTCTGTGTGGGGGAGACAGGGACAACATAATATCTTATGTTGTGGCCTATGACATTTTGTATAGAACATCTGAAAGTAGCCTATTTTTGTACTAAGGGTATAGGGTGATGAAAGACAGAGCGTGATAAGCCGTACCAGCCCTAGGGCTGATTATAGAGTTATCAGTCCAAAGGCTCGTACAGCTATGTGACCAATTGGTGCAAGCTAAAGTGCCAGCTGAGCCGAACTGTCACTGCAGGTGATCTTACTGCGGAAGAATCTTGCAATATAAATGGACAAACATCCGCCATCAAACACTGCTGTACGGATGCTGCAGTAGAATTGATCTAGGTGCAAAGCAACTAAAACACTAAGTGGAAAAGCGGCGAGTCACAGAATGACTGTGTACCAACAAACCCATGGATCCCCAAACACAAAATGTTGGGAAATCCCAAGATTTTAATCGCTTTATTAAATTAAAGGGTTGGGCAAATGCCATGTTCTCGTTGTCTTGACACTCCAAGCAAAAAAGTATCATCATTATTTGATCGTCCACACTGATGAACAGTAACGCTCTGTAAATGGTGGCACAAACATGCACTGCTCAGACTAGATGTGTCAGAGGCTAGAGCCCACACACAGAGCCAGAGAGAGGACTCTGCCTCTGTGACAGTGGTGCTGTCACAGAGCAGAGGCAGAGTACACACACATGCAATGGGCTATGGATAATCTGACAGACTCTGATTATTCATTATAAGGAGGCAAGATTGTAGTTTGCTGGAGGTAATGCCAGCTAGCCTACCAGCTAGCGTCAGGCCGTCAGCTATTCAAAATGGTCTCCTCATTGTCTGTTAATGATAACAAAACTATCACTGATGTGATTCCGAGGGTGAGTCAGTCTGATTGGGTGCTGGGCTAAAGCAGCTTCATTTTAACAACAGTAGAGCCTGTGCACACCAGGTACAGAAACGTCTTCATGTGGCCAATGTTCTGATCCCGTTGTAGATATCAGGTCCGATTACACCCCAGATCTCTTTCTGATGGATTTTGATTGACTGTCGGTGTACAGTCATAAAATCGCTGCATCGAATCCACTTCAGTTAGAAGGATTTAATTTCTTTTTTAATATGTTTATAGTTATCGTTATAGGTATTTTGCTTGGTGTGAACGGCCCTTTGGGTGCTAGGTAAGGCTATGGGTACAGTATATGGAGGAAGGACATTGCAGCATTCGTCGTTGCCCTTGGTATCCAACCAAGAGACAGCTGATGCAGCCACGCCAGAGGTGTTGTGCGACAACTCAGGCCTCGTAATTATATTTATTGGCCTCTGATTGGCGTCATGCTCAGGCTACTAAAGTTTGGAGAGGTGCTTAAATCTAATGGGAAGTGACATGAATAGTTAATGGATCCTTCTTTGAAAGGCTAATCACATATCTATAATTTAGTGTGTGATCTATGGGTCCACTTAGGAAATGGTACTCATCAGGACATAAGAATATTCACATTTGACAATTTTTATAGAATTCATGTGAGAGAAGCTGGATTCAAACAATATGTTTATCCAAATATCCTTAAAAAAATAAATTGCCAAATCTCTCATATTTGGGAATTATGCTGCAATGTTCTGCTCAGTCCAAACATGTTCACTGTTCAGAGCTCACAGACTAGACTTCCTGTCTAAGATCAATTGATTATTGCATGTCCGTGAGTTCTAGCTAGAGCTTTTTGCGTAGCGTCGGCAGCAGACCATTCTGCCCTAGCTGCATTACAAATGGTTTTGGGAAATGGGAGCATTTTTTTTAGACTAAAATCAGTGAAGAAAAGATCCAGACTCTTTTGAAAGGCAGACAGTGTTTCCATCATGCCAGTGAGCGTTTTGTCATTTCCCTGTATGAAAGCGTTTCTGTCTAATCTTGTTAATAGATGGTAGTGTCTGACACGGTGTTATGGTGTCAAATGTTTTCAGCTTGATTGAATGTTTCATTGTTTGGTGTACAGGAAAACATATTCTGTTGAATATGTTTAGGTTATGTTGAATATGTAAATGAATGCGGGTGTGGGTGGTCGACGGTCGTGGGCATAAAAGCGTAGACGCCTTTTGTCCTAATACATAGAGGAAGCTCCTTGTTATCCAACAGGGCTGTCCTAAATACATTCTTGGTCGGCTAATAGTAATAGTCATAGGAATTTGTCAACTAATCGATCAGTTGATTTCATCAACAAAACAAATTATGTTGTTGATTTGAACGGCTATTGAAAGTTTTGATTGATCGAGAGGGAAAAAGTGAAAAAGACTAATCGACTCCCAATCTGGGACAGTCTGTCTCGAGAGAATAGCTAAGATCAAACGATTGTTTATTGACTATGAGGGGCCATGCTGCGGCACAGAGACCAGCCAAATAACAGCCTCTGATGTCACCAGGTCAACATTCAGTGGCTTTCATGGGGACAGTCACATAGCCACATGCGTACAAACAAAGGAACATAAGTGGTGTTTAAACACACACACACACACACACACACACACACACACACACACACACACACACAAAAGCTCACAATACGCAAACGGTTCCAAATACTGTACATGACGCTGTCCACATAGTGTGTACACAAACACACTCACATGAGCACCCACACATGTGTCTTTCTTCATACCAGTACTGTACAGTGCATGAACACGTGCACCCTTGACAAAGACGCAAAAGGCACTCAGCATTTTTAAAAGGAAAAGTGCTGTTCTGTGGTTCTGTGACGCTTCAAAACACTTTGTGACCGCGAGATGACCTCGCTCCTCAGAGAACCGGCCAGGGTGGGGTTAAAATCAGGTGAAAAAACGAGTGTGTGTGTGTGTGTGTGTGTCTCATGCATGTATGTACACTTGTACAGTATGGGTATATGTCATTCTGTGCTTATATTTTTGTTTCAGTTGCTCGCATGTACAGTATCTATGTGCATGCATTATGCATGTGTCTCGTTTTAGTATTTTTCTGTTGCGTGCTCCTATATGTGTGTGTGTGAGGTGAGAGTGAAGTTGACGTGCACTGCGGATGAACCGGTACAGTAACGGAGGACGAGCGGGCGGCGGTGCACTCTGCCTGACCCCTGGCAGTGATGAGCACGTGCACTGAGCCGTACATGCTTCGGCCCAGCCCGCCCGGGCACGGCACGGCGCTACGGCACGGCGCTACGGCGGTATGCATGTCTATTTAATGACCCGTCGGCATTGGCTCTCCAAACCCCCCCCCCTCGGGCAGGTCTACTAACTACTTACGTGGCAAGAGGTGAGATGGTGTATTTTTAATTTATAGATTTTTCTTCTGTTCTGGTCAGCCACAGTGACATCTTGGGCCCCGACTCGATGTAAACAAAAGTGAATAAATAACCACTCATAAATAACCCAGACGCCCCTATATTTTTGTTTGGAGAAAAGGAGAAAGATAAATAAAATAGTGGATGACGTAAATTCTCCATGCATTGTCAATGGGAATTTAATGTTTGTGTAAGACGAAGATCTACACTATAGCTGAACGTATGTATTTTGAGGGAGGCCCCTCAAAAATAATAATATATTGGAAATGAAAAAGGATTTTTTTTTAAATCAATCTTTAATCATTATTTTCAAAGTCAGTGAAACGCAAGTCCGAGTAGTGGGCCTCTATCCATACAATTCTGCAGTGTGATATATGATTCCACTCTGGTGACCCGGGAGATGCTGTGCTGTGTACGTGATAGGGAGATAACGAGATACATACAGTACTGCGGTTTGGGTTTCATCTTCTACTCTATTTGAAGTTCTCTCCACTCCAGCTGATGTGGGACATTGCCCTGAAAGGACACCACCTCTCCGTGACCCCGCTCTCCTCTCTATTTTTAATGGGATGTAACAGCAAAAGCGGATCCATTTTTAAAGGCAGTCTGCATCGCTAACAGCCTTTCTATTTATGATGCCGAGTCCTCTCTACTGGGACCTGCTGTCTATCTGGTGTAGCTACAACACGAGCTGAATGGATGGAGGATTGTGCTTTGCCTAGTGCATAGTGGGGAATGGTGCGCTTTGCCTAGTGCATAGTGGGGAATGGTGCGCTTTGCCTAGTGCATAGTGGGGAATGGTGCGCTTTGCCTGGTGCATAGTGTGGAATGGTGCGCTTTGCCTAGTGCATAGTGTGGAATGGTGCGCTTTGCCTGGTGCATAGTGTGGAATGGTGCGCTTTGCCTAGTGCATAGTGTGGAATGGTGCGCTTTGCCTGGTGCATAGTGTGGAATGGTGCGCTTTGCCTGGTGCATAGTGGGGAATGGTGCGCTTTGCCTAGTGCATAGTGGGGAATGGTGTGCGGCTCTGAAGCAAGTCGAGATCTGCTAGCATTGAAATGTAAGAATGTTGTCATGGCAATGGCCAGCGCTCTATCATCTGTACATTGCTTTGGGCTGAGATTGGGATGAGTTGGGTTTCAAAGCCCCGTGCTGTTCCGGTATTAAGATTTTGTCTTCCCCGCCGTCAGACCAACCTCCGGGGTGGCAGCTGTTCAGGAGGTAGAGAGCGGCCGTCTGGGGATTGGAAGGAGCCTGCTGGCTCCTTGCATCATCATGTCCTTGTTAGTGGTCGAGCCATTAATCCCTCTGCGGATTATTCAGGCCAATATGCAGTATCTGGCACTGTGTTTTATATTCATTGTTACATTCAATAGATCCCGTTATCTTCTGTGGCCAGATGTAATTTCCTGGGGTTTAGTAGGACTATAGTAAATAATAATCAAGTAATCGCAGTCAAATTTTTGTAAAAAGAAAAAATACATATCTAGTGCACTTGCTCGAAGGCCCCGCCCCTGTCAAAAAATCACAAAAATCTCTAAAACGAAAGGAAACGGTAGATAAAAAACACTTTTGCTTTCTCTAATAATCTAAAACATGAACCTTTGTTTAAAATAACATCATATTATATCAGTCATTGGCCACCCTGCTCTCTAAATATCAGCATCGGCATCAGCCAATGAAAAACCTGTGCGTCGGCTAGTCCTTGTGTCCCTTCTCCTGCTGTTCCTAATGGTAAGGAATGGATGGGTTACTGTAACTGCAGAGGTAGTCCTTGTGTCCCTTCTCCTGCTGTTCCTAATGGTAAGGAATGGATGGGTTACTGTAACTGCAGAGGTAGTCCTTGTGTCCCTTCTCCTGCTGTTCCTAATGGTAAGGAATGGATGGGTTACTGTAACTGCAGAGGACACATTCCAGGTATAAGCTAAACTGGCTTTCCTGGCAAACTTTATTTTCTCTTCCCACAATACAACGACTGATTATTATATATTATCAGTTAAATATGGGTCTTGCATTTATTCTGTGTATAATATAAAACAAACGTGTCAAAATGAGTTATACAAAATTACGAAAGTCTTATTGAATCAATGTGAATACCACTGAAACAGAATCGATCAAGGCTTTAAGTCGCTTATAATGACCACATGCCATGTTGTAAATGAGCCTTCTAGAGTGTACTGAATCAATTCACATTTCTCTGATGATGTTTTCAATTACTTGGTGTTGCCATGTCAACACCGGAGAATGTATCCTTCACGTGGTGTGTATGTAGAGTTGTGCACGTGGGAGTCTTGCACCGGTCCCTCCACACATCCAGTCGGCACAAAACTGACAAGTCATTGTCTTATCCTAAGCCATAGTAATTCATCACCACTTGAGGCAGCTTTGGCTGATTGCATTTTCGACAGAGCAATCTCCACTATGTCATAGAGAATCAGGCTTTTATACAGCGGCGGAACTTTGATGCCAAGTGCAGGGGACAGTCAGAGGGAGAGAGGGAACACAGCATCTTTTATGATTGCAAATTGAAAATGCTGCTTGTGTGTGTGTGTGTGTGTGTGTGTGTGTGTGTGTGTGTGTGTGTGTGTGTGTGTGTGTGTGTGTGTGTGTGTGTGTGTGTGTGTTGCTCAATTTTATAGCAGTCCAACATTGCCATCCATAGAGCCCGCACTTGCTTGCTAGGCTAAAAATTGAAAAGATTTTAAATTATTATTGGAGCCAGTTGTGTGAGGTTAGGTATGTTTTATTATGGATTAAGGATTAACACACATGAGCTGCAGCATGAGCTTTAAAGTTAAATTAAATGAATCAACATAACTAACAACATAAGACTAAACTTTGAAGATGGAATTTTTTTATTTTTTCTATTTTTTCATGTGTTTATGACAGTGACAGTATACTTCATTAGACCCCTTGGTGTGGTTGCTATGTGCAACGATGTCTTCCCTTTGTATTTAGGGTTTCTTGTGTCTGAAAGCTTGACAGTCAAACGTGCCAATGAAAAGAACAGTGATATCATAATATCATCCCCCCTAACCTGGTGCGGCCTCAGTTCAGGTGGATCACCACCCATCACCACCCACCAGGCAAACCAGGCATACTTCATGAACTGGTGTGTCCATTAAAACGTAATTTTAACAAATACTGTACACGTTTTAGAAAACATTCTTCCTCCTTATAATTATAATAATAATACCTGATGATCATGTTTTAAGGTGATCATGGCACTCCATCATGGCACAAATCCTCTTATCCCCTGCCCTTTCCATAGAGCATCCATGAGTGCCACCATCACTGACATCATGATACTTTTTCAATTAGTGCAATAATAATGGAGTTTATGGAGTTATGCTTTAATGTTCTGTAAATTCTAAGTGGGGTAGTGTACAAAGGTGCTTGCTCACAACAAATGCAGGTGTGTGTGTGTGTGTGTGTGTGTGTGTGTGTGTGTGTGTGTGTTCAGCACAGCCAGATACTGTACAATTACTGTTCTTCCCAGCGGGGGTGTTTTTTAGTGTAGAGGTCTGGTTATTTGGATTGTGTCAATCCCCTGTCCTTGTGGTAATGCTTCACCTTGTCAAGTGACCATGAGAAGTCAAACTTAAAACTGAGCCTGTCCAGGTCTATTGCCCAAGCGAATAACCAAGAACATTTACTTTATTTTCTGTCAGGCATGTGTTTCCCGAACACTGCTGTCTTTGTGTGCGTGTGCGTGCGCGACTGCGCGTGTGTGGGGGGTCTTGCTAATACAAAACAAACACTGAGAAATGAGATCTCACACTCACTAGAGGTCTCTCCTCACAGCGATGTTAAAATGAGAATATGTCAATATCTCAGGCACATCTGTGGTGTATGGACGATTATGTTCAATATGCTACCCCAACTGTTCCTTTATCGCCCTCAGTTGGAGGTATGAGTGTTCAGATTAAGACAAGACGGCATACCTCTGAATGGGAGTTAAATATATTAGCAAGTTATTGCCTTGCCTATTGTTCCCCTCCCCTGCTTATCAGCCATCTGTTGTGACAAAGCTATATCGCACAAGCTGCACTGGGTATTTTTACCACCTGCTCTGTTGTCCATCAAATAGCAAACATAGCTGATCTACAGTAGAAGCTCACAGCGAGACGCAATGCACCTCGTTGCTGAATGTTGGGTTAAAGTTGGGTTAAAGTTTTAGTTTTTAATCCTGCTTTGTGAAGTGTGACATTCCGAGAGAGAGAACCAAGGTTCAACAGTGTTTACTGTCACATAAACATAAAATACAGCTTATACAGTAGGTAGAGAAAGTATTGTACTAACGCTAAAAAAATACATTAAAAGGTATAATGGGAATAATAACTAGCTATACAAATAGCTGAATCAATATTCAGAGTCTATATTAATATATAAATAGCACATTCACATACTGTAAGTGACTGCATCGGTGGCAGTAAAGTGAACTGGTGGCACAGAGAGTAAACCTTTTTGTTCCCGAGGGGACATTTGTCTTGGGCACAGTATACGGTCTATTGCCTCACATAAAAAACCTCACAAAAACATGAGAAGCATCTGACACGACACGACAGACACATGAAAAAAAACATCTTTAACTCTACACAACGGCTAGACAAAGAATTAAAATGCTAAATTGCTAAAATATGCTTGTGTATTAATTTATTGCACATTGCAATTGCAAGATTTAGCCTTAGAGGTCAGCAGCTTGATGAAGGAGGCTGGAACACACGATAGCTTGAAGCGATTTGATTTGAAATTTGGCACACAGTCTTCGTGCTAATGTCAGAGGTTATTATTGGGAGTTTGACAGTCCAGTAAATTATCAAATTTTGAGTGCTGTGCTGTCCTTGCTTTCATAATAACTCGAGGATAACTTTTGAGGATTCAGTACTCAGTTTGTAGATAATAATAAATGTTTTATGTTGAGAGTCTGCAATGATTACTGTTGCTTGTTTCATGACTGCCTGATCGTACAGGCTCTGTATGCGCTCATGATTCTTTATCCCCTATTCCCTTCATAACTGTTTTGTGCATACTCGCAATTTCTACTTTTCAGTTGTTAGGTGGTTGTTAATCCATATTCAATAAACATCAGCATCAGCAGTAACTTGAACATATAATGCTGAAAAGTGAAAACGATATTAACATGTTATCAATACAATATATAAAAGTGTCTGTATACTGTAGTCCTGTTACACTTTTTTGAGGTTAGTCTTACGAGTCTTACGTTGCCCCGCCAACGCTTAGCAGCTCTATTTGCACCAGTGTCAATCTGTGGCAGTCATTTGATCAATCAAGGCCCATAATAATCAGAGTGAACAGTGTGTGTGTGCTACGAGTCCAAATGTGCCTCTAGTGTTTTCCACACAGCCAGCAGTTTATGCACTGCGAGTAATCATTTCGTTCCATGTTCTGTTTTGAAGCGAGGCATTTTCACTGCATGCCAGTGATTGGCTGTAATGGTCTCTGATTGTTTCCGAAGCCACTGTGGCGGACAGACTGTAGCAGTTATGCTTTGGTTATACGAAAACACCTACTGTAACAGTATGCAAACGATTGAAAAAGAATAGTATAGATTATTATTGTTGTTTGTTGACTTCAGGTTCATAGCACTTACTCAGACCCTGTGGATCTCAAGCTGGATTCAAGCCTGAAGCAATCTAGTTTCAGATTTGTATGCGGTTGAATCACTAGTATGTTAGTTTTTCTTAGAAGTTGGGTTGTGTTTGATGCCAGCATGTTTTAAACCACCCAGACCAACAGTCCAAATCAACTCTGCCAACAATGGTGTCTCTGATGATTATCTATATTTTAGAAGCTAGTTGTAGAAGCTATAGTGCTTTTCTTTTCTTTTTCTGTGGTGGTGACTCACTGCATCTGAACGAATGAAGGGAAAACGCCAAATGGTGCCAAAAGCACCCCCTTCTCACTCGCCCATCCACCCCAATAGGGGAGGGGGAGTGAAGGTCAACCAAGACGCTGCAAGTACAGCTGATGGAATTTCCTCATTATCGCCCCAAAGATGGCCCTTTGCTGCGTGATGAAATATGCAAAATGTTGTATTTGCTTTGAACAACACGCATGTCCCGCTGTCCCCTCTACCCCTGGCTTACTCCCAAAACAAACCCACCCTCCCTAGCCCCCTCGAACCCCCGCCTCCTTCCTGCCTCAGCAGTTTGACCATAATTGGTTGAATAAACAATATTGGTTTTTAACAGCTAAAGACGCTGATGCAGGTACTGGGTGGTCTAGCTGCTGTATCTGGGAGCAAACAGCACCCTGGGGCATTGGCATACAGTGAGGTGCTTTACAAACGGAAAAAGCAATCCTTTTCTTTTTGTATTTTTGTTGCTCGGCTCAAAAAATTATGTCGTAGAGGCTGGGCAAACAAAGAGCTGTGCCATCCACACCTACTTAGTGCTGTTGTAGGGACATGCAGGTTTTGCAACCCACGTCGACCCCTAACGTATGATGATACTTTTTCCAGGGGGGACCTGTGCACATTCTTTCCATGACCTATCCTCAGGTTCCGAATCCGGAACCTTCTGAGACACATGTGGTCATCAGCTTGGTCAGAGTCTGGCTTGGTCAGAGTTCCTGTCCTTCAGACAGCTGGATGTATTTTGATGACTGTCAGCTGTGTCCCCAGACACACTTGGTTCACCTGATGCTTGAAACACTAAACAGATGGACAACTGAGTCTGTCTCTTAGACTTAGACGGGCAGTGGGGCTGTCCATGAAAATGTTGACATTTATTTAGCATACATGTTTTAGGTTGTTATTGGACAAAGTAAAAGATGAGATGAGAGGGATTTTAGCTGTTTTTGACAGGAGGGCAGGGACATTCGAGCATGGGGCTAAATTCCTAAATATGTATTTTTTCGATGGGTACTACCTGTGAGTGGAGAGTGAATATCAACATCCTATATTCCTACATATTTAGCTAAAATCCCTAAAACGAAAGAAAGCAGCAAATGAAAAAGAAAATAACACTATTCTTTTACTTTCTCTAATAACAACCTAAAACATGAACCTTGGTTGAAAAAAACTAAAGTTGTCCTTTAATGCAAATTAATTTTGGTTACTTCTCACACGGTTGGGTTATCGGCAACATTTTATGATTATGTATGTATGTGCAGTAGGCCGCTACATTATGCATTCAGCAGCAGATAGAACATTTCTAGGGGGAAATTGTACACGATTGTACACCATAAATTCAACTCCCACAGATCCTCTGATTCTATAAGTGAGTGAAATCGACTCGACTGATCAATTTAAAACGTAGCATGCGTGTTGCAGAGGATCCAACAGATTATGGTGCTCGGCGTGAATATGGCCAGATCGACTGATATGCCTATAAGATCATAATGAGATTTGGTTTCTAGAACCGCCGATCTGACCATTTGCGTATATACTGTATGAAGTAGCGACATGAAAAGTAAACTTAAAGTCGCTGAGAGGCGATGGGATGGGCCATGTTGTCAGACGCGCTCCGCCGCAAACAAAAGGAATTCGCTGGATCCAAATGATGCATTTTAAGGGTTTTATTAAAGCAATGTAGATAACTCATAATGGTGCTCAAACGTAAAGCAAAATGATCACAGCTACAAAGTAAATAAAGTAAATGAAATAAAGCGGTCAACAAAAGGTATGGCGTCCCACACACCCCTTCTCTCTCTGTGTCCACAGCAGGTGAACAGGTGATGTTAAAGGTAACCTTGGGTCCGCCCCTATGCCCGTCAATCATCCACACCAACACCAGTGACAGCCTACTCATTTCATTGACCAAATGTATAGTCAACATCAACATAACCAAACCATTTCGTGGCTCTTACACTGTATGTACAGTGATGACATCAGGGTTCTCTATTATATTGGCATAAATGGGACACGGACAGACAGATTCAGAGATCTCCATATATGGGACACAGGTAGGCAGATGATTGAGATCTCCATATATGGGCAGAAAAGGGACACAGGCAGACAGACGATAGAGATATCCATTATGGGCAGAAAAGGGACACAGGCAGACAGACGATAGAGATCTCCATTATTGGCAGAAAAGGGACACAGGCAGACGGGTGCAACCGGTACTTTGTCCAGTAAGAGACAAATGAAAACTAACACATACAGTACACCTGGTGCTGCAAGTGATTCTTGCAGGAAACGCTCTTGTGCATGCAAGCTGATGGAGCCTGTGAGCGGAGAAGGGCGGTGGGGGAGCAAGTCATTTACAATATCCCTGCTAATTATCCAGGTCTTCTGTGGCAGGCAGGGAGGCTGACCTTTTGAGTCGCATCAGCGGAGCAGAATGCTTTGCATGTGATGAAGTCTCTACAATGAAGTGGGGGGGTTATTAATTAAAGTCCAATAAAGAACTTGCAAGCCAATAGTTTGCTCCCCAGGAAGGAAATTGGAAACATTTTTTATTTCTTTTTTTGCATGTGTCATACGCACACTATAATTGTGTTTTGGGTTCTCGGGGCTAAAATGTTGTTTATTTAATAGTTTTTCTCCGCCTTTTGTGTTGGGAGAGTTTATATTTCGTGCATATTTGAATATTTTAACAGACATTTCCGTGTTTGCACAGGGCTCCTCGTCTATGTGCCGACTCCTTCTGAGAGATCAAACTCATTTTAAAGCTGCTGATGCGGTTCAGACTGTTCCCAAACAATGAGTCAGTTTGCATCATTTCCCCTCCCACCTTCCTCCACACTGCTGAATGTACAGAGAACGTTATTGTCCAGTGGGATATATAAAATATTTCTTTTAGCCCTGCTAGTGACACTAAAAAGGATGGCAATGTCGGTTTGAATTGTAAAAGCAAGTTAAATACAACATACAACCGGAAGAACAGGGTAGGCAATAAGAATGACGTCGTTGTTTGGCTTTTCTTGCACCTCTGAGATGATCTGACCAAACACATTTCAGCTCACGATATTGTTTTATATCCGCAATCTGTCAGTTTGTTTCTTCTGTTTTGAAGAAAGGTTAGCTGTGGATTATCCCTCTGTTTGTAATGTATTGAGCCTCTCTATTGTCCCTCACTGCTCTCCCACACCAGCACTACGGTCAGAAAATTGCAGTCTACTGATAGCACTCGTTTCGTTTCTGTAATTATAAATATACACACATCAGTTCAACAATTCATTGACTTATTTCTTTCATGGTCATCAATAAAAGATGAAACGGTACTTACCGAAGACTGAATATTATCAAGTCCTTATACTCACAGCACAGATTCCCTTTGAGATGCTGGGCTCACAACTCTGCTTTGAACCCTTAAACTCTTCAATGGAATAATTGCTGAGAGGTACATTCTGTTTATTTTAATTTTTTCTGGAAAATATAACTCAGAGAGAACATGAGGATGATTGTGTTGTTGACTGCTGGGTAAACACATCAAAGCAATCAGGAATGTGATTATCGACATTATTATTATTATTATTATTATTATTAGTTGGAGCCATAGTACATATGTACTACATTATGTAGGTTGGTGTGCATCACAACAAGATAACTGTCTGTATCCCAGAGAAGCAACTATCAGAGGGCTTTATTGTAGCTCACATGGGTACACCATGACACTAGAGATGTCGTTATACTCTGTCTGTGTGTGTGTGTGTGTGTGTGTGTGTGTGTGTGTGTGTGTGTGTGTGTGTGTGTGTGTGTGTGTGTGTGTGTGTCCTTGTATTAAAGGTGCATGTGTGTATTTCACAATGTATTTTTATTGACTTATATAAAATACATAGAGTGCACATGGTGTGTGTGTGTGTCCTTGTATTAAAGGTTCATGTGTGTATTTCACAATGTATTTTTATTGGCTTATATAAAAGTAAGAGTGCACATTGTGTGTGTGTGTGTGTGTGTGTGTGTGTGTAGTGTTTGTGCAGAGCCTTTTATACCCCATGGTCTACCAACAGTACGTGCGCGTGTGCGACTGCATGCGTGTGTGAGCACGGCGTGCATGCGTATGTGTCATGGGAGGAAGGTGTGAGGTTAGAGAGAGTGCAGTCAGAACAGTGTGTCTTGTGGGAGGTTGAACACAGGTCCCTCCTGGCTGCTTTCCACTGACACACACTGTGACAAATAACTCTGCAAGATGTCCTCCGTCCGTCCCTCCTCAGTCTCTCTGCCCGCCCTGTCTTTCTCTTTGTCTCTTTCTCGCTGTCTCCTTCCTGCCTTCCTGCCTCTCACACTAACTAACGCACGCACACACGCGCACGCACACACACACAAACAAGAACACAAATGATGATGGTCTGTCTCGAGTTGTCTCTCGAGTCGAGACAGACTGTTGACTCGTCAAATTAAAGTAAAAGAGGGCGCTGTTTTTCCTTTATTTTATATTTGCACATAATGTCTATTTATAAATCTCTTCTCCGAAAATAGCCGATCTGCAGCCCAGGCATGAGCTTGTAGATGAGCTATTTTTGGAGAACTGATATAAATGATGGTGCTTACCAATCTGGAAAGACAAGAAATGGAAACGGATGATCTACATTATTGTTACTATAATATGGTGTAGTTATTCCTCGATAAATGAGTAGCCTGCCTATGTGCAATTTCTCTTGTTAACTAGCTGCTGAATAGGCAAAATGTTTAGCGCTGTGCAGGCAGCAGGTGGAATCAATTTATTAACAAGCAATTATCTGACATTCAGCAGTGTTGCACCCCGAATATAATCTCCAAAATCAAACTCATAAGTTCACAATGTATCATGCCGCCCCTCGTTGTGAGCTTTAAGATCTGCATACTTTGTAGCCTACTTTTCTATTCTATTCTCTACTATTCTATTCTATTCTATCTATTCTGGCAGAAGAGGGTATTTATGAGAATATTAGTAGGTCTATGTAAAATCGGCTAACAGCCCGAGTCGTCCTCGTCTGGACAGGGCCTAAGTTTAGATCATTGGTGAATGCACAGTACACACTCAACACACACTCACATGTGTACAGTGAAGTTTCTGTTATTATGCCCGTTGTGTTCTGGGTTGCAGTAAACAAGTAAATAGTTGATGGTGTTGTTGCAGTTGTTGAGGCATACAGGTAAATGCAGTAATGGGGGAGTTTGTTTCAGTTTGAGGGATCCGTCCCCAGCCGAGCAGCCTGAATGAGAGTTCTGGGCCATGGTTCTGACAGGAATGGACCCTTGGTGTTATTTCTATTTTTATTTTTTTTTGTATTTCATGCTTTTCCCCCTGGATTCACATTCAAACTCGAGTCCTCGTGAGTATAACAACGATGATGATCACGTTTCATGATGATACAGGAAAGTATCAAAAGAACATTATAAGCATGCGATCACTGTGCAGTGCACTAACTCATTTACATGTGTCTGTTGCACAGCTTCGCATGTGCGTGCGCGTTCACAAAGTGTCGCGCCTCGGTCCAGACCATTTAACGTATGTTGTGTTGTCTTGCACAAGTGCTTTAGCTTGCCATGGCGCCTTTTAATGGGCTGATAAAAAAGAAAGAATTGATTTCTTGGTTTGTGCCTCCGAGATGCCTTTAGTGCAGCAGAAGGGGCTGCTGTAACAATGCATTTTGTTGTGTGTGCGTGTGCGTGCGTGCATGCGTGCGTGCGTGCGTGTGTGTGTGTACTTGTGCGTGTGTGTGTGTGAGAGAGAGCGAGAGAGTTTGCAATGGTAGGAGCGGTCAGAGAGTGAGAGTCCAAGAGAGAGTGTGTCGTTCCCCTGCTGAGTTGTCTGGCTCCAGCGGCAGTCTGAGGTGCAGATATTGCGATAAGCCCCTTCAGAGACAGACAATGCTCTGCGAGCCGCCGGAGGAATCATCCAATGCCATTCCACCACCTCATTGTCTGATTATGAGCCAGTGACAATCTGTCCTCGCTCCCCGCGTGTAGGTGTCATCCACTGTGACTAATGAACTGTGATACTTCCCTTAAGCCCCATTTAGACTTTGCCATGACAGTGTTGCGGCCTGCAAATACGCATTGCAACTAAGTGGCACTTTGTGAGCTTGTAGATCGGCTATTTTCAGCCCACGACGACACTGTTGTAAGACAGAGCATATATTATTTAAGCATTAGTGTGTGCCTCACATTCTCTCTCACTCCTCACTTCACGCTCTATCGATTATTTAAATGCTCTCCAGTCCCTCCCATTCATGACACCCCCCATACCACTTCTCCCCACACTCCTTTCAGCTAATGTCTACTCTGCAGTGCTTGCTCCCCTCTCCCTCCATGCGCCTCCTTTTATCTTGTACCATTCATTTGGCTAATTTGATATTTGGAGTTGATAGGACTCTGAATGGATGTCCGTGTTTTCACAGCCATTGCTCTTCGTCTCGTCTTGTCATTCCTCCTTTTTCCTCTCTTTCTCCCTCTCTCTTGCTCCCACTTTTCTCCCTTTGCTGCTCATCTTTCTCTCTCTCTCTCCCTTTCTCTCTTTATTTCTCCCTCCTCCTCTGCTCCATTTCTCTCTCCATTCCTTATCTTCCTTTTTCTCTCTTGCTCTGTCTTTCTCCTTTCCTCCCCATGTCTCACTTTATCTCCCTTTCCCCCTCTCCTGTCCTCTCTCTTCTCCACATCTAGCTCTCTCTCTCTCTGTGTCTGTCATCTTCTCTTCTTTCAGAGGAACAATAATGAAATCAGGCTCCAGTCCTTCATCTGTGTTAGCTCCATTTGCGGCTCTATATGAGAGACTAACAGCCTGCTAATTCTCAGCCTCTGATTCGTTAAACTGACAGATATTTGCATAATTTAGATTTCTGCTCCTCAAAGGTTGAATCCGAACACTTTCACCGTTAAACGGCATCGAGAGCTGCCACCATGATGGAGCTTGTTTGATCTCATCCGGGCGTTTGCCCCGAGATTAAGAGAGTTCTGTCAGGGAAATGTCATTTAAATCTCAGAAGAGTGAATTAATGTACCAGGCAACAAGGTCTCGACAAGTTTCCTTCTTTCTTTTTAGTGCATTCTTTTGTTGATCAAAAGGATCAACATCACATCAAAATACACTAAGGCTGCAACAGTTATTTTCATAATCGATTAATCTGTCAAGTATTTTGTTGATTAGGCGTTATGTTAACTGGACTAGGGCTATATGACATTTGAGAACACACATCACATTTTCAACTGAGGAAAAAGAAACCAAGGGGTACCCTGAAAAAGGCAGTGTTGGCCGTAGGTTATCCCACTTTTTAACTACTATTATGAACTAGCCACTTCAATGAAGACTTTTTAATGTTTTTCGCCAGCAGAGTGCCTTGGTTTCTTTTTCCTTGGTTGCAAGTTTTCAAATCCCCACCAAAGAGCACCACTTCTTTTTGACCTTCAGAGCACCCAGACCTTTTCCCTTTTCTTTCTGCATCCCCAGCAAGGCTTAAAGGGATTTTTCACTTTCAAAAAAACTTTTGGTCATTTTATCATCTACTGTGTGAACACCCCAGACAGTTTTTAAGTCGCTCGATTCAGTATTTAGATATTTGATATTCATTTTAGCTGCCCCGCCCCCTCCCTATACAAACCCATTGTAACTTGTCTTCTGACTCCATTTTAACCATGTTAGATTCATCGAAAACACCCGTCCTTTTTTCTGGTCTAATATGTGAGGTTTTATATGTGAGGTTTTTCATTTACTTTTTTCATTTATTTTTAAATGTTGTTTTGATTCTATAGTCTCCTCCGTTACGCAGTGTGGTCCGCTGCCTCCTCCTCATTATTTTC
Source organism: Protomyctophum bolini (assembly GCF_963924005.1). Lineage (NCBI taxonomy): Eukaryota > Metazoa > Chordata > Actinopteri > Myctophiformes > Myctophidae > Protomyctophum > Protomyctophum bolini. Next base: position 24,954,222 of record NC_137880.1, read on the forward strand.
CAAAACAATATTTTAAAAATAAATCAGTCACCAGAAAAAAGGACGGGTTTTTTCGATGAAGTTACAATAGGTTTGTATAGGGAGGGAGCCGGGCAGCTAAAATGAATATCAAATATCTAAATACTGAAACCAGCAACATAAAAACTGTCCTGGGGTCTAAGCCTGAGTAGACGGTGGAATGACCAAATATTTTTTTTAAGTGAAATATCCCTTTAAGTGCTTAAAGTCCACGATCAACGATTACCTTACCGTAAGAGAATGAGACAAAGAAGATTCAAGATATTCTGAATCTTAAAATATTAAATTACACTGTGAAAATATATCTATATTTTATTGTGTACTGAGATGATAAATTATCTTAAAATTCCTTAACATTAACCCTGGCATTCATATTATGTAGCTCACAATGCGTCACAGCACATCGCAGTGTGGCATGTTGTGTGTAGATAAGATATTTTCAGTGAAGAGATTTGCGGTAGAGGGGATTCCGGTCAATGCATATAGAGTTTCAATTCAATATTTATACACTATAAATCATTTAAACACTAAGCCCTATCTATTTGATTAGTCTAATAAAACTTCATGTATGCATTTTATGTTGATTGATTATCCAATTAATTAATGTTAGAAAACTGTCTTTACTTTTACCGTTCATTGAAAGACGCTGAAATGGTTGTATGGTGACTGTAGTAATTAATCGAAAACTGCATGACTTTTGTGCACTGCATTATACACACTTCTTGTTTTGCAACCAGTTTTTCTAGCTGACCCGCCCGGTGATGTTTAATCTTCCGGGACTGATGCTGACAGTGATTTAGTGCAGTAAATCCGCAGTGTGTTTATGACATTTTGCTGAACCATTTCCTGAAAAAGGGTTTCTAAATTGTGTTCTACTTTTCGGATTAACCTTTGGGGTGAGTGCACAGTTTCGTGGCAACTCTCATCTGTTTCCTTTGTGCTGTCGCGGCTCAGAGCACTACAAACTGATGCCGACTACACTTCTTGGCCTTAAGCCTCACCTAATTCCAACACACTTTGCTAGTTTGGGATGGCTCAGGGTCGAAGCCATGGTTAAGTAAATATCAATGGGATTAGTTCAAAGGGACAGTGCCCTCAATACCCTCATACCTGGCTAACTAACTGCTTCTCCAAAGTAAGTGACACCCATAGCCACGACACTATAGGGAGCAACCGTGATGTACAGTGATTAGAACAGACATGTGGAATGACACCATCCACCATTACACTAAAGCAGTGGTTTTCAACCAGTGGTCGGGGACCACCAGTGGTCCTTGAGGGGGTTCCAGGTGGTCCCCAGCTAAATTATCATAGGCATCCGTCCGTCAGTGATGACGATGGATTGCGCCCGAGTGGTCAGGTTTTCTTGCAGCGGCTGGACAGCCCTGCTCCGGAGTGGCAGTCCTTAGTGCAGTTGGCGCAGACAAAACGAGAGGGGACTGGCACAGGAGTGGGGGCTGCTTCACGCAGTTTCCTCTTCGCCTGCAGCAAGGAGATGGGCCTCTCCTCGGCACGGCGAGTTCCTGCAGCGACAGTCTGCCTCCAAATGCCACAGTCTTTTCCTCCCAGTTGTTGTGGTCAATGCCATTTACAAGAAGTCTAGAGACAATTAGAGAAGGTAGAAGAATTGTTATTTTGATCAATGTTTGCCAACAGCATGGATTGGAACTGTGTGTCAATGATAACAAAATAATCTTAGTTTTTGGTCAGAGGCTAAATCTCATCAAATGGTGGTCAGTGGATCAAATGCAGAATTAATTATGGGCCTTGATATGAAAAAGGTTGAAAATGAAAATGATGTCACTAAATTATGTCTTTCAAAATTGGCTTGGAAAACATCTACATCTAAAACAGGAGAACCAAGAGGGGAGGCAAATGTAACTTTCCCATCGCTTTTGCAATATGTTTTTGTATTTGTTGATTGATTTGTTATTGTGTAATTGTTTAATGCCGTGTTGATGAATTGAATACCTGGGAGTACAGATCGATGAGGACCTGAGCATGTTACAACACTGTGTTCTAAGATACACCAGCGTCACTTCCTCATTAGACTTAGGCTTTTTGGAGTCAGTGTAAATATCATGTTGACCTTTTACAGAGCTAGTATAGAGTCAATCATAAGATACGGTATGTCCAGCTGGTTTGGCAATCTAACTGTGAAGTACAAATCTCAAATAAGTAGGCTAGCAAACATGGCTGGGAAGATCATGGGCATATCCACCCTCCCCATCACTCCCCAGGCCATCTTTGAACAAGCAGTGTTGAGACAAGCTCGGAATATTGTATCTGACCCCTTGCATGTGTTGTACCGAGAGTACGAGCTAATGCCATCTGGTAGGAGGTATAGAACTCCACGGTATGTGTGTAATAGATTTAAACACTCTGTTGTTCCCCTGTCAATCAAAATGCTCAATCATAGATTGCCGAATGCACTTTACTAACTCAGAGATTCAGGGTTTGCCAAAAGCACTTTATTGACTAGTTGCACTTTATCAAGGGCATGTGTGCAATATCTCTGTTTTGTGTATGTTGGGAGTTTCATGGTGTTTTTTCCTTTTCGTATGTGAACGTGTCTGTTATTTGTATGCAGCTGTGACTCTGTCTCCAAGACAAATTTCTCCCAACCTTAAACCTTGAACCTTGAATACATAAGCCCACAATGGAAACAAGTCCTCGGGACTTTATTGTGTCATCCTATTAATCCTAGCCTTAATGTCTGGCTGTACCACATGCCGTTTACATTGCCTATTCAAATCAATACAAAAACAAAAGCACATATAATGCAAAGCCTTAGGCTCACACATTGGCTGTGTGTGTGTGTGTGTGTGTGTGTGTGTGTGTGTGTGTGTGTGTGTGTGTGTGTGTGTGTGTGTGTGTGTGCCTGTGTGCACTAGAGACGCACAGATAACCTGAAACTGTGTGTACACAGTGTGCTCATTATCTTCCTGTTATCCAACTGCAATAATTTGATCATCCTATTTATATAATCCACACTGCAGGGATGCACATGGGATTGTATACAGTACATACATACAAACAATGTCACTCTCTGACTCACTCAACACTGTCGTTCACTGATGTTACGTACTATAGCCATTGTATTTCCATATCCATGGTAACAACAAGCCCTCCGCTCGGTCTTCATTCACTTTCTCACAGAACTTAAATCACTCCCAGTCCCACGCCAAACTTTTACTCCCTTCTTTTTCATTTTGTTTTAGGTTTCTCTCTCACTATTGCTGCCTGTACTAGTAGTCGACTGTGTTGTGCACATTGAGTTATAAAGGATAGAGTGCGGACAGGGAGCGACAGCCCCGCCCCCTGCTATTCATTTCAATGGAAGTTGCTCAGTGGCGTTTTGAAGCACCCGGAAGAACTCAATATTTGGTTGGCAAATGCGGAAGTTCTCAATATTAAACCCCAGCTGCCAGCCGTTCTGGAGGCTTGGTGTGTGGACCCACACGGCAACGTGTATATTAGGCAACGGCGCAGGCGGCTAATTTGTACCTGATGGAAAATTGTGGAATATTAAAATACTACTAACGCACGCATGCCGAGATTTCATGCGTTTTAAAAGCTATATCCTGGTATACTGAATTAGTGCAAAGATAGATGGACTCTATAGTCTAAAGCAGTGTTTAATAAAAATACAATTATGTATGTTCTGCATGTAGTTGAAGATGATCTATCATTCTTGTAACTGGGGACCCTGGATCCCCTTCGACGGCCCCTGGGGGTCCCTGGACCCCACGTGAGAACCGATGCTCTAAAGTCTAAACTAAAGCTCCTCTAGGGACATTTGTCAGGGATATAATTTGTTAAGAGAAATGCTTTTTTTAAGGATTTGAATTTTGAACCACACCAGGGGACACGGGGAAGGGGACTTTCACCTTCAGCCGGGCTGACATGGAGTCTCTGGGCATGATTCTGTTCTGAACTAGAGTGCTGCTATTGTTGGGGGGCCTTGCAGGGCCATCTCATCCCCTTCCCTCTCTCTCCTCCACACACCTTCTTCATCCCTGGCACCTCACTGTAATGTGGGTTAAGCTCCATTGTTTGGAGGGCACGGAGAAACCCGGCCCCGCCTCTCGCTGCGGATATACAAGCCAAGGTGTCTCTTGGCACGGTTTCTTCTGCATACACACACGTGCACGTGCTTTCTTTAAATTATTAAATAAGCGGAGCACAGGTGCCCCTCTGTGAACCAGAGATATGGAGGGAGCGTATGCTGTAGTGTAGGCGGACAAGGTCGTCCATGGTGTCAGAAATGTGTTCCATTCCATGCCATGTGGTCGGCATGATCGGTTTTGCTGTGAGAGAACATTGTTAACGTTGTTTACTTTCAATTTGTGGTTCAACTCTATTTGGCATTAGTCATTTAAAATAAAACATTTAGAGTTACTTATAAGAGTGATAACGTGCGTTATGGAGGCTATGTTCTGCATGGATATCATTACAGGTGTAGTAACCCTAACCCTTGAGAGTTTAACTTGCCCTTTGGTGCGCCTTGGGCAGATACAGTTTCAGAATCAGAATAGCCCATGCTGTGCTCAGAAGGTGACTTGAAGGGGTTGCCAGATTGTGGGAAGGTGCGGAGTGGAGAGAGCGATGGAGAGAGAGAGAGAGAGAGAGAGAGAGAGATGGAGAGAGAGAGAGCGATGGAGAGAGAGAGACAGAGAGAGAGAGAGAGAGAGAGAGAGAGAGAGAGAGAGAGAGAGAGACAGATGTAAAAAATAGGTATAGCCTGAGGTAGTCAACCTTTATCAAAGTGAAAGGGCCTGGGGGAGTTCATGAAATGGCTGGTGAAATAAGCTGCTGCTGCTGTGTGCCGGTGGCTTCAGGTCTATGGGAGTAGTGGGTGTTCTGATCTGTGGTGGAACCTGTGAACCACTAACAGATGGCTTGGTAGGAAGGAGGGGTACTGGGGGCAACGGAAAAATAGGACAGATACAAAAAATGTAAAATATAGTGACGTACTGTATGGCATTGGTTCTCAAACTTTTAATGTCAAGGACCCCCAAATTGACACTTATCATCCCGCGGACCCCCGTTTTAAGATCTTTACAGCTCTAGCTGTGACTCTCAACCATTTTATCTCGTTTGACTTGCCCCCGTTTGACTTGCATGAGTTGCATTAGGCTACAGACCCCCATTTAATGGCATTTCTATCTCTGGGACCACAATTTATATTGTAAAATCAATGTTAATTTTACTCAAAGTGTACAAATGGAACCAAATGGACCCGTTAGGGTCCAATTGGTTCCATTTGTACACTCTCTGAGTTCCAGTCTCATAATGGTCACATTTGGTTCCTAACTATCATTTAGCTGGGGACCCCCTGGAAGTCCCTCAAGGACCCCTGGGGGTCCCCGGACCCCACTTTGAGAACCACTGCTGTATGGTTGACGAGGTGGAGTCTAAAATGTTTCGACCAAATAAAAGTTAAGCATAGATGTTGGCGAGGCAGCAGTCAGTAAGAAAATAAAAAAGCAACACTTTTGCGAGGGGAAAATTGTGCATCAGCAAACTGAAATATTTGACAAAATGTATACTTTGGCGATTTCCTGTAGCGTAATTTGCTATTTTTTGTATTTGACTTTACAGGACAATAATTTGTGTTTTTTTAATAAAATAGAAGCTGGTTTCAAAGACAGCGGTTTGCCCTAGTTGAAGGTTCTGGGGGGACCGCTTGAGAAAGTGTTCCATTCGCCCTCCCATGAAAAATGTGTGTAGAATTGTATAAAACCACTCTCCCAACGGAGAGTGGTTTGGCTTTTTTGTTATAGCGACGTCCCCGTCGGCTCTGTTTTTACAATGGCTGTAATTTATTGTTCCGCACGCACCCCCCCCCCCCCCCCCCCACACACACACACACACACACACACAACCGCCACCCCCCAAGCCCTCTATCTCATCCCTCTCTATTTTCTGTACTTTCGTTCTTTTGGCCTCCCACACGCAACAATTCTGTCTCTGTCTGTCTCTCTCTCTCTCTCCATCCACCTCTCGGTCCCTGGCTGCTTGACATTCAGCCCTACAGTGCACCGCCTGCCACAGAAGGTGTGTGTGTGTGTGTGTGTGTGTGTGTGTGTGTGTGTGTGTGTGTGTGTGTGTGTGTATCTTTCATCCATAAATATATTTTCCATGCCATTACTGTCCTGGCTCAGGACTTCATCCATCCATAGTGTATGAGCCTCCCAGCCTGTTAAGTCCTGATGTCTGACTCCTGTGAACAACAAAGCAGTCTGGAGCTCATCTGCCTTCCCATCGCTCACAGCGGGCTGACCCTTATAGCATATCAAATTCTACATTTCACAGCTTTTTTTTCTTCTCCCTCAACGCTGCTGAGTGCGGGAAATCTTATCCCCTATATTTATCTCCTCTCGCTGGAAGCGAGGTCTCACCCCACCGCACCAAGCCAACCCCCCCTCCGGTACACGCTTCTACCTACGCGTTGGTGGTGGGGCATAGCGGAGGTCAAAAAGGCCTTGCAACTGTCCCTGTCTCTCTCTCGTATGTGTTCCATTAGCATTGATTCCCTATTCTGTGCCAAAAGCACAGTTAATAACAAGTGAGAGCGCAGACTTCTTTTATTTATGAGCAGGCGCGCGTAGAGACATCCATTATCTTCACGGGAGCACACTGTACAAAGACCTTTGGGGGGGGTCGAGTCGGGTAGGCGGACTATTACGCAGAATCCCAATCTGGTGCTACCTACATGTACCATGCATGGCTTCATCTAATTTAAGTGCAGCCCCTTGAACCGGAGCCTGGACGTTGAAGGATGCTGAGGGTACGAAATGCTGCGTAGCATTTCATCTGGTCTGGCAGCCGTGAAGCACGTATAGGAGATGAGAGGCGTCCAGCTAAAGGGCAGTCCTTTTGATGCCAATCAGAGGCCGAGACAATTCTAATTTGATGGCGATCGAATGGAAGTGAAGCTGACGTGTCTTGGGTTCTTCAGAGGTTGAGACTTAAAACGCGTGATTAGGCCTCGTGCGCTTCATTTACACACTTGTAAATGTGTTACAATTGTGCAATAATAATAGGAATGTCTGTTCAGAGAGAGAGAGAGAGAGAGAGAGTGTGCGTGTGCTCTTGCGTGCACAAATGTTCACAAATGTGTGTGAGCGAGAGAGAGAGGGAGAGAAACTGAGAAAGATAACACATCTGTATCAGTACTAGCATGCGCACAGCTCTCTGTGGTCGGCTAATTAAGACTAATTGAGCGAGCTGATGGAAGGTGGTTTGCGTGGGTGTGTCGGTTCAGAGGTGTGAAGCAGGGAGAGCTGCTCGGGTCTGTTCATCTAGACAGCAACTCCATCGGCGAACTGACCTTATTTCTAGATTATTTATTTCCACAGTAAAATAATGATAAAGGTTACACACAGGATCAAAATGCCATGTTTTAGAAAACAAGCTATAAAAAGAGCCTTTTTTCCGAGTTGTATATTGCATTCCTGCAATGTCTTTTGTTTATGGCAACACTGCTTCTACTGTACATCACCTGGGGATACTGGGCTACTGGTGGTCAAGGTGCTCTGTGAATGCAGTTAAAATAACCTTGAGAAGAACACCCAGATGAACGCATTGTGTATATTCAGTCGCTGCACTATTAATCACTTTCTCCTCATTGGATAAGCTAATGGGGAGTCGGCAATGCACTTCCCATACTCTGAACAAGCATAAACGACTGACAGCCTGCAGGCTACACCTGGCTTTTTGCGCGCATTTACGTGCATACGCGAGCCCCATGTACACGCACTTAAAATAGGACTGGACCTAAAAGCGCGTGTGCGCGCGTGTGCGTATACGCATAAACGCACACAAAATCACCCGGTGTAGCCTGGCCGTGAGTGACTGAATCAGTCAGCGCAACACGTTCACCCAAGACATTCTCTTGGGCTATGGCATCACAACTGCAGGCGCTACATACAAGAGGGAAATATGCATCAGTTGGTTCAATAATCTAAACATGTTTTAAATTTGATTGAGGAATGGCCCAAACATCACAGTTAACCGAGAGCACCCCTCCCCCGCAATGATGATCGGCACCCATGGGGACTGTCCGTTAGTCCGACCTACATCATGGCCGGTTAAGACTGAGGTTAGGGTTTGGGATAGTGTTAGTAATGACATGTTACCGCTCAAGGAAGGATTATATTACATCAAACTTTACAGATTAATAAGACATTTATTTTAAATTATGTTTACAGTTAGATGTTGGATTGTTTGTGCCTGTAAGAGTGCATGAATAAATCTACTATAGCAAGCTTCATTTAACTTGAGTTTAATAACATCTTTTCAGTAAGATGCAAGAGTCAGGACAGTATACTTTTCAAGGGTTCTGTCTTGCCACAAGCCGGTATAATACATTTCTTGTTTTCATAGAAATAAAGACTTTCTAAATCAGATAAGAGTGCTGTGAACATCTTGGGAAGACAATGAATCCATTCAAAGAGGCATATTTCTCAGATCTCTTCTCAGGTTATTTGAGCGTGAATCCTGTAACCCGTAACCGGTAACTGTATCTGCACTGTGCCTCCGTACTGTAACTGTCAGGTACACTGCGTCCGTCAGTTACTGAAGAGACTGCAGGCAAACCCTTGTCATGCTAGTGGAACATCTGAGCCTGCAGCTTAAATTGATCACACACAGACAGACAGACACAGGGATCGATGAGCACCAGGGGTGGAATGAATATAGAGTTATGGCTACCATCACTTTACATTGTCCAGTCGTGCTGCTCCATTGAAACACATGCAGGCCAATATAAGCCTGAGTTATCCGTGGTTGTGCGCTATAGTGCCTCGCACCGAAAATAGTCCATCCACAGGATCAGAACGGGCCATGCTGTGGCGTCATTGTGAGCTTGTAGATCGCCCATTTTCACTTTGAGGCACAATGCGCAACCAAATGCATCTTTGGCTTTGGGGCAACTCTCGCGGCAGTCTCCCCCCCCCCCCCCCCCCCCCCCCCCTCTCGGGCACGGTTCCATTTAACTCCTACATTTATCTCTGTGTGCCGTCCATTTATCTCCCTCTGCTGTAACCCATCCAGCCACTGACTAGACAAAGCAGATGAGATGCCCTATTATTTATTTAGCACCACTTTGAGAGGCGGCCCGAGTCAATTGAGAAGCCACGTGCGTTTACGGTAACAAGATTTGCAGAGCGGTCTCGGGCCAGACATGGCGGGCCATCGGCAGATGAGACGGGGCGAGATAGAATGGAGTCGGTAAGGTAGGAGGTTGGGGGGGACGGGGACGGGGGGGTCACATGGTTAACCCATTCTGACCTGAGATCAGATTCTAAAAATGTCTTCTACATCCTGACAGTTTTCTGAAAATGTTTCTATGTCAGTCGTTCTTTGATTTTTCAAAAATAGTAGACCTACAAGCTATGAGATTGTAGATCTGCTATTTTTCAATGGCTAAAGCATAACATGATGCTAACACCAAAAGGGGTTCCCGCCCAAAATGGGTTAAGTGAAGGTCAAGCAGCCGGGTCACAGTAGTAATCTGGCGTCTGCAACCCGCCGATGACAGCCAGACGGATTCTTATGGCCCCGGGCGGAAAAGTTGCCCGGCCCTCAATATTCCGTAAATCGATGGTGGCCCGAAGCGGAGAGCCATAGTTTTTAGCCTTGTAATGAGATTCTTTGGCCTGCTCGTATTGTAGCCGAGCCCTGTTCAAAGGAGGGCAGGTTTTGATGCATTGAGCGTTCATGAGAGAGGACGTGTGTGTTTGATGTGTGTGTGTGTGTGTGTGTGTGTGTGTGTGTGTGTGTGTGTGTGTGTGTGTGTGTGTGTGTGTGTGTGTGTGTGTGTGTGTGTGTGTGTGTGTGTGTGTGTGTGTGTGTGTGTGTGTGTGTGTGTGTGTGTGTGTGTGTGTGCGTGTCCTCGCTTGCAAGTACGCAGCTGTGTGTTTGTGTGTATAGGCCTGTATGGAGACTTAAACCCAACCTAATCATGAGTCCCCTCTCTTAGCTTTGTGGAGGCTGGCTGTCCAGGCCTATATATCAAACGCATATATATCACACACACACACACACACACACACACACACACACACACACACACACACACACACTGCTGTTACTCTTCTGTATTGTACGTGCCGCTCCCACATGCCCCCTCCTTCCACTGTATATTGCTGTGTATCACCTACAGTGACTCTGGCAGCGTATTAAAAAGAGAGATGGCGACTGCTCTCTCTTATTGCGAGGAAAGTGATTTACCATGGGGCCACATTCCCACCATATTGATTAAATGAAGATAGTGTGCGTGCGTGCGTGCGTGCGTGCGTGCGTGCGTGCGTTTGTTTGTTTCATCTTCTCCTTCGTCAGATTCAACTTTATTGCCACATTACAGGTTCACAAAGAGTTGTGGTGTGTTTGTTGTACAAGCTCCCAACATTTGCAGTTTCAAGAAATACTGAAATACTGAATTGAAAAAAGAAAGAAACAAGGAAAACCAGTCGGAGGTACAGTATAGTCTGTCCAATAACATGCAAGCAATGCCTCAATGAGGCAGAAATGCTAAGTAGAGAAACAAAGCCAACATCAGCATAACAGCAGCATAATATAATCATACTCTCTTGTGCAGGTGAGACATCACTTAGGAACAAGTATCAAAGATGGTAGTGTTTACGTAAGTAAAATCTAATCAAATCAACCTTTATTTATATATAGAACATACCGTATTCATGCAACCAGAATTGACCAAAGTGCTTCACAACAAAATATTTAAATGAAAGCAAATTACTGTACTGTACATCACGCAGAGCAAAGAAAAACATATCATAAGAACCAACGTGAGACATGGATAGTATGGAATGCATAAACACGTTAAAATCAGCTAACATTGAAAGCCAGGGAAAGGTTGTTACATAGCTTGGGTTCGGGGTGTTGGCACAGTCAGCAGTGACTGGTCAGCAGACCTCAGAGCTCTGGAGGGGTTGTGACGCTGTATGAGTTCGGCCATATATGGGGGGGGCACATAAATAATCATTATGACACATAAATAATCACATAAATAATCATTATGACACAGAAATAATCACAGAAATAATCGTTATGTGGCGCCCGTGTGTATCGCGACGCATTGGCCGAAATGTACATAGGGTTTTCTAATCTAAAATCTAAAATTAAAATCTACAAAGTAACTAGTAGGACCTAACTAAAGTTTTCAAATAAATGTAGAGGAGGAAAAGTACAATATTTGCCTTTGAGATGTAGTGGAGTAGAAGTAAAAGTATTGGAGATTGGAAATGCTCAAGTAAAGTACAAATAACTCAAATTGAATAAAATTATTGTTAAACATCTGCATTACTTGATTTACAAGAAGTGTACAAAATTCAACGTTCTCCTATGGTACCGACATCAATACAGCATGGAATTGTGGACAAAATCTTGTCCAACGACAACAACATATTCTATATTTTGGGTCTGAGAGGCTAAAATGTCATCTAATGGCGGTCCGTGCCGTGGCTCAAATTCTCAATAAACAACGGGCCTTGATATGAAAAGCGTTGAAAACCACAGAGGTAGATCGTTGGCACAGTGCTCTTTCCTTTGCTTCGTGTGGACGACAGTCAGCTTATTGGTCTCTTTCCTCTGCCTCGTGTGGATGACAGTCAGCTTATTGGTCTCTTTCCTTTGCCTCGTGTGGATGACAGTCAGCTGATTGGTCTCTTTCCTCTGCTTCGTGTGGATGACAGTCAGCTGATTGGTCTCTTTCCTTTGCCTCGTGTGGACGACAGTCAGCTTATTGGTCTCTTTCCTCTGCCTCGTGTGGACGACAGTCAGATTATTGGTCTCTTTCCTCTGCCTCGTGTGGACGACAGTCATCTTATTGGTCTCTTTCCTCTGCCTCGTGTGGACGACAGTCAGATTATTGGTCTCTTTCCTCTGCCTCGTGTGGACGACAGTCAGCTTATTGGTCTTGTTGACGCTTCATCTCTTGACACCCAACGGTGTCAGTGATCCGACCTCGTCATCGTTGACAACAATGCAGTCCATCACTGTCGTGTCATCAGCATACTTGATGGGGCTGAGTGTTGTGTGACCATCCAGTCTTGCGTGTGTGTGTGTGTGTGTGTGTGTGTGTGTGTGTGTGCGTGTGTGTGTGCAGGAGAAAGGGCCCTGAGGGTCTGATACTTTGCACATTCTCACCACTTGGTGGCAGCTCGTCAAGAGGTCCAGTATCCAGCTGCACACGTTTAGGTGCGGGCCTTAAAACTCTTCGCCCTCTTATCAAAATTCAATGATGCATTAACTCCTCTCTTTCTCCTTTTCTCTCCTGACCCGCTCCGTCCTTCTATCCCCCTTCTATCCCCCATCACCAGCACCAGTGTGTGTGTGTGTGTGTGTGTGTGTGTGTGTGTGTGTGTGTGTGTGTGTGTGTGTGTGTGTGCTTGCGTGCAAGAAAGAGAGTGAGAGAGACCGAGACACAGAAACAGTGCAAGAGAGAACAAAAAGACGTGGGGAGGAGAGAGAGAGACAGAGAGAGAGAGAGACAGAGAGAGAGAGAGAGAGAGAGAGAGATTCATTCAACGCATTGCTTACTGTACTGCTGCTATCTTACAGCAACATACCTCATCCATTCAAACATTCACAAGGCCAGATGCAGACACTTTGGGCTTTTCATGACTGAGTTGACACACACACACACACACACACACACACACACACACACACACACACATCGGACGCACACACACATCAGACGCACACATGCAAACCATGGCATCCCTGTAGTGTGTGTGTGTGTGTGTGTGTGTGTGTGTGTGTGTGTGTGTGCGTGTGTGTGCGTGTAGGAGAGCATAACGAATCCCATACAGTACAATCTACTATACCTGGCAGATTTAAGAGCCTTCAATAGGCTTGCTGCACATAATATGTGCCAGCCAAGATACACATGGAACAGTGTTGATTGACACATGCACACACACACACACACACACACACACACACACACACACCACACCACATCACACATTGGCAACCACACACAATCACACGCAGCCACAGACACACCCACACTTGCATGAGAGCACACAGGCAGAAAACACATAAATGGCTCACAAACACCCTTGCACGCACACAAAAAGACTCATAAACTATGCACAACCACACAGCCATGCACACACACATTCACACAGACACCATACTTGTGTGATCAACACAGACAGACAACCCCCCTCCACACACACACACACACACACACACACACACACACACACACACACACACACACACACACACACACAGTCACTCACATATACAATCACAGATTGACAAACTCATGCATGCACGCACACACGCACATCCTAAATCGTCACAGTGGCAGGAAGCCCACAGTCCCTCCCCTTCGTAAGTTATTTTTCATCTCTCTGCTTCTGTTTGTGTTCTTTTTTTTCAGCAGTGCTTTCTGTATTGCTCTGGCATAGAATGTCTCTCATTGCTCTCTCTTTCTCTAGCTCACTCTTTCCCATCTCTCAGTGCATGCTGGGAAAGGCCACTGTGTTCACACAGATATGAAATGACGGCCAGGGACGAAGAGTGGCTTTTGTACAGAAGACAAACTGAGAGGCAGATAAGTGGATAGGAAACAAGGGATGTTTAGGGACTGAGACCAAACGGTGACTAGAGAACTGGATTGGATTGGATAATTAGATAAAGCGAGATAGAGATATGGTTCTAACTTCTATAGGGGTGCAGTTCAATATTAGATGAATCCATCATAAACAAAAACATCAGAATTCAAATAAAAGCATGAAAATCCAAATTAATACATACAAAATTTCAAAAATAGCTAAAACAGCACATAATACAAACCAAGTGGCTTAACAAAGCCAGTACTGGATGTGTTCAACTAACTCGGACCCCCTGAAGTCTATAAACCAAGATGACATACTGTAGCGGCATAGTGTACACTGTAGAGCAGTTGGAAGACACAATGATGAACGACGCAAGTGCTGCGACTGTGAGCAGAGCAGCAGCTCAGCATCAGAGCCTCAGAGCCTCAGATCCTTCCTCCCCTCTACAGCGTTTCTGTTGGAGGGGCTGCTGGTGCTGTAGCAGCAGCAGCAGCCGCCGGTCTCCGCCTAACTTCTGCCAACTGCCACTTGCAATGCAGCGTGTCGTGATCTTGTACTGTAGATCGGCTCTTTTTGTGCAATACCTTTTTCTATATATATGTTTTTGGATGCTTTTCAGCCTTTATTTTGATTGTATAGTGGAGAGTGACAGGAAATGGAGTGACACGCAGCGAAGGCTATCGATCTCGGGAATCGAACCTGCATAAGGCTTTATTAGAGCACATATATGTGGTATATGTCTTAATCACTAGGCCTAGGTTAATAAGTATAAGTTTAAGTGCTAAACCCCTTATCCCTAAACCTTTTGCCTTTTATTTTACTATTTTGAAAACCATATTAAAATTGTTCAACTAGCCGATCTACATCAACACGTCAATGTAGTCGGCTAGTTAAAAAAAAATCCGAAATAGTAAAGAAAGGCAAAGAAGTTTAGGGATAAGGCGTTTAGCATGGACGAAAATAGAGCCCTAGGATTGAAGTGGTTAATCAGACTTATCGATTTAGTCAATACATTTTCAGTGCAATATAAAAAAAACGAAAATGTATTCGATAGAATAGCAGCCGTTCATGATCCCTCTCCTTTCTTTTCACTTCACAGAGACAGATAAAGTAAGAGAGGGAACGTTTTGGTGGTGGTACATGTATGTATGTTGGGCAAGCCGGGTGCTGGGTGGGTGGTTGTCGCCGCCGGCCACAGCTCTGAGGTCGGCAGGGCGTTTGGCCTTTTTCTAAAGTTTGCGATTAGAATTCTGGCAGATTTATCTGGCTCTGGATCAGGCAGGCGGGTGAGCCCTCGGAGCCTGGCTTCAGCTGGCCGATGGACATGGTGGCCGACGACAGTGGCCCAAACAGATGGCTGTTCTAATCATGAAGAGAGGCCTGTTCTCTCTCTCTCTCTCTCTCTGTGTGCGTGTGCGTGTGCGTGCATGCGTCATCATGTTTTGGGTTAGGATTGGAGTTATGACTCAGGAGTTTGTCTCAGTACAGGTATGACCCCATTTTACACCTGTCAGTTGATTGTATTGTAATCACTATGATATAATATGATTGTATTATAATGAGTGAAATTCACTGTGTGTAAAATGCACTAAAGGTGCATTAAAAATCAGATCATGTAAAGCGCCTTCTCGGGAGGGTCAGAGTAGTTGTATTAGACTAAATGCAAAGTTTCTCCTCTGCAGTGTGCGTGCAACTGCTAAAATTAAAATCTACATGTAGATAGGAAGGACCAATTACAGTATTGTGCGTGAACCATTTCCACGTTAATGCCTTCATTTTTTACTTTTAAAATGTGTATTTCCTTCACGTTTGTTTAGATTCTTTGTCCAATGTTATGTTGCTGAAGTTAACCGAATAATTGAGAATATAATTCTGTGTTTAATGAGTCATGGACGTGGGAATGATTTTCTCCATGTAGAATTCTCAGCTAGAATGCATTAAAACACAATGATAACTTACTACCCTCCCCGGGCCCTTATTGGCCGCCTGGTGGCAAGTCTTACTTCTTGCTATCTCTGAGCACACCAAAAACTAATTCAAATTTCAAAACCTTTGATTGAATATTCCATTAATATTCTTCTTAATCAGCATATTTATCATTATTCAACATAACTATTGCAGTGTTGATGCCAGACCACCAGTATGTGGTCCTTCTGAAAAATCTGATCGCGTAAACAGTCTCCGCAGGGGGTCTGATGTATTAGACCACATTAACTACTGTATAAACGCAACTTTGAAAAGAAAGTAAATGTGCACTGCATGCACATAGGACTTATATTTACTTATTTACTGAATGCTAAAACTTGCAGTCACTAACTTCTGCTGGCATGAATTAATATTCTGTATTGTCTACCGTCGCTCATTTCTTCATCCATTATTTTAAGTGACAACTTTTCAAAGAATTTCAAAATTATAAAAAATAGCAAACATGCAGATCTACAAGCTCAGAGAGGATACTGTAAGCTATATTCATCATGGTGTATGACGAAAAACTAGACTAGAGTTAGAGTAGCAGTTTCAGTCTTTTTGCGGTGAAAAAATGTTTTATGTAAGACCTCTCAGTTCATTTAGATATGTTTGACATTTTTCTCATGAAGCCACTTGTGTCTTCCCTGAGTCTGTCCTGATGAAGGTTGAATAGACCGAAACGTTGAATAAAGAGCAACATTTTTGGCAAGTTTTCTGACAGTGTGCGGGACCCTTTGTATGCTTTATTGCACTACGCACCTGTCACTAGCCTTCTGAGGTGTGCATCGGCCTTTTGCTAAAAAGTTTGTTCTTTCCCTGAGTATATAAAACATCCAGCAAGATGAAAGTGCTTGAAGGGACACAGTGGTGCAGATGGTAGCGCTGTTGCCTCACGGCTAGAAAGTCCCGGGTTGGATTCCCGCTGGGGAAGCTACTGGTCCTGGGGGCGTGTTCTCTCCTCCGTGTCATCAGCCTCCAAACATATACTGTACCCTAGGTGGGGTTGGTGAAAGGGCCTTTCTGTCTGAAGTTTGCATGTTCTCCACATGTCCCCCCTGTAACCTTTCAAAAACATGCAGTAATCCTGGTCTCTATACTGCCGCCCCTTGGTCAGCCGTGGCACCTGATGGAGGGGAAAATAACTGGCTTCTTATCACCCTGTCAGGTGATAAGAAGCAGCCTGCTCAATCCTCATGCATTGAAGGAAGTATGAGCTCAGTTCGGGGCTCTCCCCAGGTCAGTAGTGCCCAGGATTACAGCTTAGGCAATTGGCACCGGGTGAAAAATGGGTTACAAAAATCGTGGGATAAAAAAAAAAAAGATGACAAGTGCATTTAGTAAACAACATCCCAGTGCGCGGCTGCTGTTATTTCCTTTTCATCTCTCTTGCTGAGTTGTTTTAACAACACACAGAACAAGAGTCCTTCAGAAGACATCGCTCGGGAACACATCCAAAGTTTAACACATTTGCACTCGATCACGTTTCAACCAAAAGCAAAATCATTTTCAATTTCATTTGTAACATTTAGCATTATGAATAAATATATATATATATATTACTTAATGTCTGACTATTGCGCTCCCAGTGGTTCCTGATCCTGACTCCAGTCTGTAGGACCTCTAGCATTGCTGGTTAGTTCCTGAATAGACACCAGGAGCCAGTTGCACCATCTCACAAACTTAGCCTATAGCTTAAATGGCTTGACTGAAAAGCCATTTAAGTTATGATTGGCTAAGTTTGAACTTAGTGTGAGGTGGTGCAACTGGCTCCAGATGAATGCAATTAACATACTGGTAGAGTAGGATTGAAACCCAGCAGTACTAGCTGTAAAAGTTCTGCCAAGCATGCTGAGGGAATGGTCAAGGATGTGACCTTTCCCTTCTCCCTCTGTTTGGATGTTGTGTATCCTGCTACACTGGTAGAATAAGGGCTGTATAGCTCAGGGCTGTATTCTCTTACAGAGTGGACATCGCCCAGTGTCCACTGTAAGATCATTAAGAGCTGTCTGTCCACGGAAAGTGTTTTTTTTTGTGTTTGTTTTTTTAGCTGCCAGCTCCTGTCTGCTATGCAATTCGGTGGTAAAGATTTATATTTTTATTTAACCTTTATTTAACCAAGTGGGAACTGGCCAAGAGGCAGAAAAATTACACTTCAATACCACATCGTCAATGTTACATTTTGAACCAGCAAATACAACATCCATGGAAATGTACAACCCGACGTTGGATCGTTGCCCAGTACAACAATGTGAATTTCATATTTGCTAAGCTATTTGTGCTAATAACGCAGATGACTGGGACGTTAGCACGGCAGCGATTGATGGGCTCCGAACACTGCGGGCATCAATAAACGACGTGAGCGAGCGCTCTGGACATGATATCCAGAGCGCTCCTCTGGATATTTTTGTGGACACAGCCCCCGAAGCAGTGGTTCTGAAAGAGGACTCCTTAAGGGGCGATCCAGGCGGTCCCCAGCAACATTAATTTGTTAATACAGCATCACAATCATTTAGCACTTCTCTTCTGGGGATCCCTGGCACAAAACATTTAAAGATCCACAGCGAAATATATCAAGTTTTGAGGGTCCTTGTCTTGACATGAAAAAGTTTGAGAACCACTACCATAAAGGACATCCACTGTAAAGGACTTAAACTTAAATATACTTAAACATCCAATGAATAGGATGGAGTTCTACTGTAAATGTATTTTGCACTCCATGTGAAGGACAGAAACTTAAATATCCTTTAGCATCCACTGAATAGGACGGAGACCTCAATGTGCTTCAGCATCCAGTGTAAAGGACAAAGAGCTGAATGTACTTGGTGTGCACTGTAAATGACAGAGAGAGAGAGAGAGTGTAAATGTAAAGCCACTACGCTCCGGAGCATTACCATAGCGATGACCTGTGTGTGTGTATATGAGGTATCTCCATGGCGATGGACGGTGGTGGTGTCACGATCCTTGCTGGCAGCCATTTCTCTCTTCAGCCCAGTGTGTAAATACTCGCCCCAGCAGCTTGCCTCCCTCGCTCCCTTCTGTGCTTTTATCTTTATTTTTTGAGGGCCTCCTAAGTCCAGCTTTAGGGTCTGCTCTGCATGCATGTGTAAACGCAAGCATTGAAGACAAAAGTGAGGACGCAAATTGTGATTGGCCAGAATGAGATGATGTATGATGACGTATGATGATCACTTCACCCCTCTTTTTTAATCTGTAATTAAACTTGAGATGAGATGTCCTCGTCTCGTCTCACACTGCCACACTGTGTAACCCCCCCCTCTCTCTCTCTCTCTCTTCACACACTCTACCTTTCTGTTTCTCACGCTCCCTCAATGACTTTCTCACTTCCATTAGTCTCTTCTTCACCGAGGTCGTGGTATCCTTTTAATTTCTCTTTTTGCTCTCTCTGTGAGTTCTTTCACTCTCCATACTGCTCCAGCTACTGTGTGCGTGTGAGCGTGCGCGCGTACTTTGTGTTTTTGGTTATACTGCTGTTGTTTTTTATTTAGAGAACAGAGAAACTCGCAAAAAGGAGAAAAGCAGACACATAGAACACGCACGCACGCACGCACACACGCACGCACGCACACACACACACACACACACACACACACACACACACACACACACACACACACACACACACACACACACACACACACACACTCACTCACTCATACAGGACACAAATGCTGTGTGATTGGCGTTTGGAAATATGCCATGCACCTGACAGAATTCAGCCAGCCAGCTAGGCAGCCAGCTAGGCAGTAGGCACGGTAAATGGTGTAGTGTGCACCGAGAGTGTGTGCATGTCGTAGTAGTGAGCAAACCAGTGAGAGTGCGTGCACGGTCAGGTAGAGTGTGGGCACGGTCATAGGTGGCGTGTGCACGGAGAGTGTGTGCATGGTAGGATTGTTGTTCATGGTGTGCAGTGCAGCCTTGGCTCTGTGAGGGTGGTGGTAGTAGCAACCTCCGCTGGCCCCGCTGGCCGGGCCAAGAAGTGCCACAGTCCTCCTCGCCAACCGCACCCGACGCGCAGCACCTTCACGGCCCATTCAACTTGTTTGGCGGCAAATGGACATGAAGATAAATGACCACTGTGAAGAGCTGTACCTCACCACGCCGTTTTAAGACGACGTTCTTGAGCTGCCAGCTGTCTAGTTTGAAACAAAGTTTTTCTTATTAACGCCAGAAGGATTGTGCTGATGCACCGAGCAGGGGAGAGCTCTGTCAGTTGTGCAGGTATATGCAATATTTCCTAATAACTCAAAGAAAAAAAACTCTCCCCTTCTATTATTTTCCATACTCTCCCCCTCTCTCTCTCTTCCTATATCTGTCTAATCTAACACGACATGTCCTCTCTCTTTTTTTATATCCTCGCTGAGAGATTCGGCCTGAGCGTGAACGCCTTATCACGGAAAAGATGATCAGGAACTTGCTGGCAGAATGAGGTGTGTGTGCGTGTGCGCGTGTCACTAAACAGTGTTTCATCCATCAAGGTGTCAGCTTAATGTATCCAATGTCATATCACTCACGGCACATCTTCCGCCTGTAGCCTGGATGGAAATCCTAATAGGCGGACGAGATAAGGAATTGCTGCGCGTAGGATTCAGATTAGCCCCAGATTTGTGCAGAATGGGCTGGCTATTACCCCAGGGCTCCGGTTTGTTTGCATGTCAAACGCTCGCTGCTACTTCTTGTATCAACCGCTATTTATCCAGAGCAGTGGGCGTGTTCCTCCCATAGTCTAACCAAGAAATTAAACCTCTTTTCGGGATTAAAGCCTTTTTTCGCCCCACAAGGTGTTGTTAGATGTTTTATATACTGCAATCATGTTTTCTGGATATTCTATATCTCATGTACAATGTTTCATTATAATCTATATAGGTAGAGGCCTCGTATAAGTTCACTGTGTTGTTTTTATACTGTGCTGAATAAATAAATACAAATACAAAAATACAAATACAAGGTGCTGTTGACGTGTCTGTCTGGAGTGGGAGTGCATGGCCGGTCTCTCTTGCTTCCCAGTCAGGCCACTAATGAGATGTATGAATGAATTAAGGCAAATTGCTAATTCCTTCAAAGTGCCGCAATTTAATTTGTCCTGAACGAACGTGCCGCTGCTGCTAAGAATCAATGCTGAGAGCAGAGTTGGTACGTCTGCAGAGTCTGCATTCATCCCTGAGAGAATGGCCTTTTCTCTGTCCTCTCCTTTTGAACCCACCAGACGGGAATCTTTTCATCATCATCATCTCTTCTTTTCCGTGTTTTTTTCCCTCCTTACACTAGCTGTGTGTGTGTGTGTGTGTGTGTGTGTGTGTGTGTGTGTGTGTGTGTGTGTGTGTGTGTGTGTGTGTGTGTGTGTGTGTGTGTGTGTGTGTGTGTGTGTGTGTGTGTGTGTGTGTGTGTGTGTGTGTGTGTGTGTGTGTGTGTGTGTGTGTGTGTGTGTGTGTGTGTGTGTGTGTGTGTGTGTGTGTGTGTGTGTGTGGGTTGTCTTCTTCTTTTCCTGGCACATCAATTAGGTTTTGTCCTGTAAGCTGTGCTTAAAAGGAAGTAGGAAATACGCTGTGGATGCCTTGTTCTATCCTGGCACGTCTACAGTAGTTTTCATTAATCAATATTTCCATGTGTGTAAAATGTTCAGCGATGCTGAAAGGCACCAGAGAGAGACTCAACAAAACAAGACTGAGAGTCTAATAATGGTGAGGTTTCCCTGTGCAATCAAAAAGGCTTTCAGACACTTAGCTAAATTAATTAAAACACATTGACTGCCATTGACAAGATAGCTCGTCATTTAAGAGTTTATATTGATCTGTTAGATCATGCGCAGAAATTAACCGTAAGGGAAAATGTCCGCCTCCATCCACCACCATGTAAATAGTTGATTTTTTCAAATGTATTTATCTCTAATTATTTCCCCAGATTGCGTTTTTTATTTTATTTTTACAAGCTTTATTCACGTCCCATAATTAAGTTTTAAAAAATATGTTTCGGGTGAATTTATATAAAATCGGGCAGACCTTTACATAGCTGTTGTTTACTTCTGGTTTACGAATCCTGGGAATGTGTCGCCTTCAAAATAAGAGTATCCAATGAAAAGATTGTAATAATGAATGAATTAATTAATTAATTAATTAATACCTGGCAGAGAATGTTAACTGACTTGAATCCCGCTACATCTAATAGCCTACATCTTAGAATTTCAAACATTTCTTCCGTCTTACTGTTTTCAGAGAACTACTTTGCTTCATCCTTTTCCATTGGGCTACAGGGCATTGGGCTTACAGTGGTAATGCTAACCGGTGTATGAATGTGTGAATGTAATGCACAATCTATATAAAGCGCCTTGGATAATTTACCAACTGAGCTATGAGCAGTGGTGGGAAAAGTACTCAGATTTTTTTACTTAAGTAAAAGTATCAATACTGCAATATTGAAATACCAGAATAAAAAATGTAGTTGAGTAATTGCACAAAAGTATTGGCATCAAATGTACTTAAAGTACCAAAAGCAGAAAGTACTAACCATGCAGAATGTCCCATTTCATGTTTTCAAATGTCTAAACATATTTTGAAAATATAGCAAATCTACAAGCTCACAATGCGTCACTTTGTATTAGAAAGTATTAGAAACTGGAAATACTCCAGTAAAGTACAATTACAGCAAAATTATACTTACAGTAAGTACAGTACTTAATATGTTACTTTCCACCACTGGCTTTGGGGTTCATGGTATATGCATGTGATGACGACCGGTCCCTTTGGCGCCACACCGTAAATACTATACTGTATTTCTGTCTATTTATGAGTTTGTGTTGTGTGGGTGCTCGTGCATAATGTTCGAGCGGTCGTGTGTGTGACAAAAACATGCATTCCAAAATGTTCTCTTTATTATCTGGGATGGTACTGAACCTGGGCGCTGAGGAGGAGCATTCAAAATGTTTTCTTTATTATCTGGGATGGTACTGAACCTGGGCGCTGAGGAGGAGCATTCAAAATGTTTTCTTTATTATCTGGGATGGTACTGAACCTGGGCGCTGAGGAGGAGCATTCTCAAAGGCAGATAGTGCGGCTCGTGTCGCTTCAGGCTATTTCTGTACCAACAGTCTGCCATTATTTAAATATCACCATGAATACTTCTGTTGTCCTGGAGGAACTGTCAGCACAATTACTGTGTGTGTGTGTGTGTGTGTGTGTGTGTGTGTGTGTGTGTGTGTGTGTGTGTGTGTGTGTGTGTGTGTGTGTGTGTGTGATTTGGTCTCACAGGACGTCTCATTTACAGCTGTATCTTGTCCTCATAAAGTCACAGCATACTTAGTTTCCGTGGTTCTCATTTGTACCATCTAGCTCCACTGATGGACGAGCCGATCATTAGCAGGCTCTCCAGCGTACTAGAGTAGCAGGTGGTGGTTGTGTGTGTGTGTGTGTGTGTGTGTGTGTGTGTGTGTGTGTGTGTGTGCGTGTGTGCGCGTCTGTGACTGCATGCGTATGTGTCCGTGAATGTTGAAATGTGCCAGCAGTGTAAACATTACACCCCAGAACAGGACTAATGATATCCAGCACTAACATCGCCTCGACCCCAAACCACCCCTTCCCCAAAAGCTGTCTCACCCCCCCCCCTGAAATACACACACAGTAAAAGTTTGATTTAACTCTGAGGTTGGATTTCACCAAAATAACCGTGTTGTATTATCTAATATATCATCAGGCAAATATTACATTTTTATTCCAGTACATATACATATTCCAGTCCACTGATATATCACCATATATCAGTTTTAATACATTAATGCATTATGATTTGTAGAGAAATAGAGAACAATGCTTTTTTTTAATTGATTGAAATATTTATTAACAGTTTGCAGAATTACAGTACATTTCAAGCACAAACTCAATACAAAGACTGTTAACTGTGAGTGGACGACCCAAAGCATTACACTTGTTTACAACAGGGTCCACCATGTTCAATTCATCAAAACATTTAGAGACGTACAAATAGACACTTCTATATAGTTAAAGAACAGAACAGGAATTCATCATAAAGGAAGCAAAAAGGGAAAAGAAAAATATACAGTGAGGGGAAAAAGGGGGGGGGGGGGGATGCCAAACTAGACGACAACGATATGTTATATTCCTGGCGAGAACTTGTCTGTCAAGCATGTTATTTTTTATTTTGTTGACTGGGCAAAGTAGACAAAATGTCTTTGTGGGTTAAAGTTTTTCAACTAAATTGTTAGTGTACTAGACACAGCATAAGATATTGTGTCAATGTCATTATGTCTTGTTATTATTGCCAAGATGTAATTCTGTCTGCTGTCCCTGAAAATTTACATTTTGTTGAATTACTCATACATCCAATATGATACATTTGTAAAATTAATCTGATTATCTCCTAATTCTAATTATTTGTTAATTGGTTTACATTTAAGTGGCGCAACGCAGATTGTTTTTAAATCGCTTTTCCCCCCTGATTTTAAAACGTATATTTCCAAAATACATTAAAATATATCACTAAATATCAGTAATCCTAGATTAATTTAATCCCTGTTAGTGTTATCCAGCCCGTGATTGTATGAATGGAAGTGCAAGGGTCAGTTTTTTCTTAGTATTAACAGTCATGATGTTACAGTGCACACATAGCGTCTGTCTGTCTCTCTCTCTCTGTCTCTCTCTCTGTCTCTCTCTCTCTCTCTCTCTCTCTCTCTCTCTCTTTCTCTCTCTCTCTGTCTCTCTCTCTCTGTCTCTCTCTCTCTCTCTCTCTCTCTCTCCAACACTGCCATGTTCTGTCCATCTGTTAGGTTCCATCTTTCTTCGCATCTATCTGCGGCTCTCTGCGTATTCCCTCATGGCTTTGTTAACGCTGCTCTGTCACACATGCGACGCATACCACCTCAGACTGACAGATGCTTTAGTTTAGTGTGTGTGTGTGTGTGTGTGTGTGTGTGTGTGTGTGTGTGTGTGTGTGTGTGTGTGTGTGTGTGTGTGTGTGTGTGTGTGTGTGTGTGCGTGCGTGTTGTTCTGTACGTGCATGTATGCGTGCATGCGTGCATGTGTGTGTATGCCTGTGTGTGTGTGTGTGTGCACACCACAAAACTTTTCATTTTGGCTTTTTCTCGACTCACTGTCTTCCCTTGATGGATTTGGCTCAACACCCAAAGTTATCAGAGACTTCCAGCAACACACATGCACGTGCGCTCGCTCGCACGCAAACACACACGCACGCATGCACACACACACACACACACACACACACACACACACACACACATAGACACAGATACACACACACACACACACTTTCCAAGTCACGAACGCCTGACATCTGACAAGACAAGCCTAGTCCCCCCCCCCCCCCCCCCCCTGCTGACTCTGTCTTTTAACTCCTCTGAGTGACAACATCACAGAGTTATCAGACATTTAGTTCATTAAATGTGATTGAAGAATACTTGCCTTTCTCGCAAAGCTTGCTCAACTTCCACTTTGTGATTAGAGAACAATTTAGGTTAGTGGTCTTTCTCAACTGTTACTCGGTATTGCAATTGGCAGAGGATTAACAGTTTTAATCATTTTGTTTAGATTCAGAGTCTGCACAAAAAACTCCATCAGCGGTTCATTTAGAGCACCATCTATTCAGAAAAGAGTGGCTTTTATATTTCTGTCGTGTGGAAATAAGCGGTGATATCTGCAGGTACCTAAGGTCATTAATATGCTGACAGAATTGCAGCAGTTAACGAATGTGCAGCACCGTTAATTGCCTAAGGATGAGACTGTAATGTCCTCATTTGTTGCTTTGCAAATGCTGAAGTTCTTTTTTAAATAGCCTCGTTCAGAGCCCGAGCCTTGCGGCTGATAAGGTTCTCGCCTGCAGGCAGGTTCCGCTCCATCTCTTCTACTCTCTCTTTCAACGGCACTGAGCGTGGCTACCTGTCTTTCTGTCTTCTTTCTCTTTTTAGAGAGTTTTTCATGACCTCTAGCTACGCTTAGGATCTTAATTAATTAATAAGATTCTTCAATTTTTAAAAATATTTTTTGATTAAAGTTTATATTGGAGGACACGGAGAGACTCACACACACACACACACACACACACACACACAGACGGACGGATGGACAGGGTGCAAAACATAGTCTTGGCAACGCCTTCAGCCTGGCTGGTACAATAAATACAATTATCTTTTAGATAGATAAAACAATGTAAATAAGTAAATATAATATACACTAGGCATGTAACGATACACTCAACTCACGACACGATAATCACGATATGAGGTTCACAATACGATTTTTCACGATATTTTAAACACAAAATTATTTTCCAGACAAACTAAAAAAGCTTTCTTTGATGGCATCTTAGCAGTGGTGGAAGGTTCCTATAACGACAGTGGGTGCTCACCCGCCTCGCAACCTCACCGTATTAGCATTTGAATACCTGTTCTGTGAACACCGTAAAGGTGTGTGCAAAATGACCAGGGGGAGGGGAGCTATTTGGGTGCTATTTGGCTTACTATTGTGTCAGTGGGTGCTTAAGCCCTCAAGCACTCCCGGAGTTGACGCCGTTGCATCTTAGGATAGATGTAGGCCTATTTGACAGTGCAGAAACATAATTGCCTTCCTTGATGTATTAATGAGCATCTACGACCATCACCTGGGCACAGACACAGACAGCTCCCCTCTGCAGGTCTCTATTACTGAAAGTGACTGCATGGAGTCGGTCTCATTTCTGTATCTTAACTGTAAATGGTCATATTAAAGTTAAAAACGAAACAAAACTATGAAACGAGACTCTGCTTAATAGGAAGAAATAGCATTGGCCTGGGCCGTGGCTCAGTGGTCCAGGCACCTTGGCCGGTAGCCCAACTTGCCCAAGCCCTGCAGTGTGCTGTAGGCTTGACTCCCGATCCCGGTGGCCTTTACTGCATGTCACCCCCCCCATCTCTCTCGAAATAGAAAAATTGAAATAGCAATGATAGCTTGACCTAAACATTTTTAAATGAATTGGAAATATACCTGTATATTCATTTAGATATTCACTGTACACTTATATTTGATAGACTGCATACACTATGTTGACTCATTCACCCATTCAGAGCTTTAAAATTATAGTTCATACCCTTTTACTCTCACCCATTCAGAGTTGACACTTTATCTTTATTTTTTATTTTTCATTCTTATTTATGTTGGCTTGGTTCTTGACTCTTAGCTCCCCCCCACACACCCCATGTTTTGGTCTTACTGCTGTTGTTGTCGCTGCTGACACCTGAATTTCCCTCCGGGGATAAATAAAGATTTATCTTTATCTTATCTCCCCCCCCCCCCCCCCCTTTCACGTCTCAGAGTGTATAGTGTTTGTCCTCGGTTTGATTCACACGGCGAGGACATTGGAAGTGAAAGGGAGTCGTGGGCAAATCTCTATTGGCACCCCCCCCTGTCCCCTGAGCGCTGCAGAGTGTCATTGGAGATGTGATGCATATGAGTGTTTATCTGGACTGGCAGGAGACCACAGGTGGTGTCAACGTGGAGCTCCACAGGCGTCTCCCACAGCCAGGCTTATAGGGCTGTCACGACTACAACAT
Organism: Protomyctophum bolini; assembly: GCF_963924005.1. Taxonomy (NCBI): domain Eukaryota; kingdom Metazoa; phylum Chordata; class Actinopteri; order Myctophiformes; family Myctophidae; genus Protomyctophum; species Protomyctophum bolini. Next base: position 24,981,378 of record NC_137880.1, read on the forward strand.
TTAAGTTGACGATTCATTGTCATACAAATAATTGCGATTAGCGATTTCATTGTGTTTCTGGAATTGAACATTGGAACACAACTTTAACATTTATTTATTTATTTATTTAGTTTGGTTGTTATGCTTCATAATCACAAAATGTTGTTGGGCAGATGAGACAAATGACAAATATACAAAGAAATTACTGTTCTATTTCTGCAATTTTTGGGAAAAGTTTGAAAATATATGAGCAATGAAAACGATTATAACAATTATGCAGAAATATATTGCGATTATCTCAAGGAAATGCGATAATACGATTATGTAATAATTGTGACAGGCCTAGCCAGGCTCCTGCTAGTCCTCACATGCATGTGTTTGGTTAGACTTACCAACAGTCCTACAGTCATGTAGGACTACCCAAAACCCTAACCTAACCCTAACCGCACGCGGAAGCCACGGATGATTTGTAACCAGCCACGGGTGATTTGTAACCGGCCACGGGTGATTTGTAACCGGCCACGGGTGATTTGTAACCAGCCACGGGTGATTTGTAACCGGCCACGGGTGATTTGTAACCGGCCACGGGTGATTTGTAACCGGCCACGGGTGATTTGTAACCGGCCACGGGTGATTTGTAACCTATCGGCGCATGTCGGGAGCGACGGTGTTGTCCCATGACTGTAGGCCTGGTGGTATGTCTAACCAACATATGCACCCCACCTTTCAAGGGGTTCCACTCTTAATTCAGATGGCGCATTAGTCCGACAACGTGGCTTCGCGTGCGGTTTGGGTTAGGACCAGGGTTAGTAATGGGGCGAGTTCAACCAACACGCCGTGGGAATAAAGTGCAGTCGGAATAATGGCACTGACCCCCTTTCAACCGCCATTTACGACATTACGCTTTATTGTTACCACAAACACGTTTATCGTTGTTTCAGCTAGGCTGTTTTTGTTAATAACGCAGATAACGCGATGTTTGAGCATAACAATGGTTGGTAGGTTCTAACTTTAAACTCTCTGGACATCCAAAGCACTCCTCCGCTAATATAACGCTTACTGTGGACACAACCCATAAACATGTTATCCCTAATATTGGGCATTTCATTATACAGTAGTGTCAAAAGTATACTATACTATTATGCTTAATTTGTGATATGTTGGTGTTGCTCAGCAAGAATTGCAGATCTATAAGCTCACAATGTGTTGTTGTGCGGCGCACTGAGAGCTTGTGGATCGGCTATTTTTGTCACTGTCGATGGAGGTGCCTGTATTTGTGGTTATACGTTTCACAGTAGTCGGTTTAAGGTTGTGCAGACTTGTGAATTTTAAGATACTAATCCACATTGTTGCTGTTTCCTTGACTTCATGTAATTCATCCTGATAATTTCCCAATTTTGAAATGAACAGTACTGCAGTGGTATTGTGCGTATTCTCAAAGTGTGTATTACATTTATTTTCATTTAAATTGAGCCAACAAAGCACTTTTCACTGGAAACCTCATTTCAATCTTTGTAATGTAGTTTTCTCTCTTCTGAGCACCCTTGTTGCTGAAGGCATACTAGAATGAAAAAACAACAATCAACAACACAGGATTGAATTTACCACATTCACACAAGGGTCTAAAATCAGAAGTGTAGTGCGGTTTTCAAAGTGGGGGCCATCAGTGGCGGGTAAATTGGGCATTTCACAATAGGAGGTGCCGCAGCCATGAGGGTCTATAGCTATTTTGGGGGCCCTCTGCCTGGAAAGGTTTGGGAACCACTGGTAGTGCATGAACAAACGTTTGTTGCTGTGCAATGGAATTCTTTGTGAAAATCCTTTCCCTCAATACAAGCACTTGTTATTATGATGCCGCCTCTTCCTCTGGTCCTCCTTTTATATTATTTTCTATTTACTTCTCCACAGGTCTGTGGAGAATATTCATCGTTGCTCTTGTTTCTGCGCTGAGTTGTGGAGCCCATGAGATAAGAGAATAGAACCGGGCACTAACTGTGCCAGGCCATTGTTCCACTGGACCGGAGCCTTGTAACCTGCCTGTGTTTTTCTATAGATAACACCGGCTTATTCCATTGTACTTGTTCCAGTGTTTTAAGACTGAGGTTACTGTCGAGAGACGAAACTGCAGGGGAAAAGAGAGGGCAAGATAAAGAGGTAATAGAAAGGGAGAAAGGCCTGCCCTTCTGTCCATCTCTAGTGCCGCCCTGCAGCTTTGAGCTCTTGGCTGGCGCTGCTGTGAGGTTCACTCACAGCTTGGCTCTGTTTAGTTGGAGTATTCCTTCTGAGAACAGGGCGTAAGAAGAGAGCAAGGAAAATGAACAGAGTGGGAGAAATTGCAGCGATGGGTAGAGCTGGAGGGAGATAGAGATAGAATAACGATAATGGACGGTATTGTGGTGATGGGGGTTGGTGAACAAAATAGTTGATGTTCTGACCTCAGGCTTCATGGTGCACAAAGAGAAGCTTTCATACTCGCAGCCTGGTCAAAGTTCAGCTTTCGAACAACCATGCAATCTCGTTGTAAGGAACATAGTATGCCTTCCTGTACGTGTGCAATGCCATCTAAACACAAATGCACAAGCCGTGCTCACTCATAACAGCCTGGCCTCAATCGCTGTAACACACTTTACGCTGTGTTCCTGTACGTCCGAAATACACACACAAAGCACATGAAGTGCACACAAACGCACAACGCGTGCTCCTGCATAGGCCGGCCTGGCCTTTCGCTGCTCTCTCCTCCCGTGTGAGTCGAGAGACCCCAAGTCCTGCAGAATGAAGATTTATCATTCGCTGTCATTCTCTTCTTTTACAGGCTGAGGGATTTTCATGGGGCTTCGTGAACCCAGTTCGAGGCTGTTATTTATTTCGCCCATGTTATCAAGGGCTTGGGAAAGTTCCTTTTGTGATGATAGGCGGAGAGGTGGTTTGGGTAGCAACACAGGACTACAAACCACTCAGTGATGTATTCCACTACACAGACTTTGCTGTAGTGCTTTGATTTATGATATAATACAGAGTGACATGGCGTGTAAGCTACACAATGCGTGCCGTGCACCCCATACCAATGTCGCTCCCAGCTCCAGCCATCTATCACAAGCCCGCTGTGCACTGGGAAGGTAAGGGCCCTCGGCACTTCAAGGGCATTGTGATTGAATTAAGCATTAAGTCGTTAGGAGTTTGAGACGAGGCGTAATTGCAAAGGGTATTTATCTATTCTGATGAATGAGCCTGTGGTTTTGTAGACTAAATATACTGTAACTGGAGAGTGAACTTACTCCAGAGAGCTGTGCTATGAAGCAAGTTCCGTTATCTGTCTTCACTAACCATAAGAACCACAATCTCATCACGCCTAGTGGTCTCATGATTTTGAACTATATTTATATCTCGTTCACATAAAAGGGGATGCTGTTTGCAGCGTATGACCATAGGCAAACATGGACAAATCTACATGGCAGCAGAGTGGCATAGTTCACAAATGGAGAGCAAACTGTAATATCAGACAAATGCAAACAACTTAAACACATAATCCAGACCAACACGGCTGTCATCAGCTGGCAAAAAGAATCGCTAACTTTGTGTCACTGCTCCATCATTAGGGCACGAGTAGATCTGACTATAATTACATTTGCTTTTCCACTAGATTAATCTGTTGCTTCCTGTAGATTTATTCGTAGGGCGTGTATAATGATTATAGCCATAATCATTCAGCTGCAACCCGGTGGTGTATAACAGACTTGGGAGCAAAATATTAGTATAGTCAGTTAAATGAAGTCCCCTCACGTCTATGTATATCTAAATGACATCCTGCACGTTAGTCTATATTTGATCAAAATCAATCATTTTCTCTCCCGATGTCCTGCTGAAAGGTGGATTTGCAGGCCTGTTTTAAAGCAGGGCCATGGACAATCAAAATCTGTTGGAAATATTTAATTTTGACATGGTAATAATTAAACTTAATGTTATGGTATGGCATAATGACTATCAAGAAAACGGTTGCTGACCCCTGGTAGTATAAAAGCTCAATGCTATGGTTTTGATACTGCTTGCAGCCCACAGTTCACAACTCGAGAATCTCACAGAATAACTCACTCGAGATGAGAATCTATACCTCTCATAAACAAATCATCAGGCACCCAGATCCATGGGATCTTCTTTGAACGGCGATGCCATTTAGTTTCCAACAGAACCGATTGGTCAATAGACAGCTCTTATATATTATGATCAAATGTAGCCATACCCACTAGGTACAAATAGCAACCAGGGTTGAACCTATACCTTGCTAACCACAAATCCTGCTTTGTAGGACAGGCCTCTGATTGTGGTTATTGTTGCTGTTTATTTTCCAACCCAGCCATATCGTCTTAACCGAATGCCGAACTCGGTTTAGCCCCTCGTGGCGTTGGCATTGATGAGTGTTTGTTGTTGCTGTTGTTTTTATAGACCTGCACAGCGGCACTCGGCTCTATCGTCCTCATCCTCGTCTTCATCTGAGCCTTCGTTAACAACTGGGAAATTGGGAATTAAAGGCAACAAATGAGCCACTGTGTTTTCTGTGTCAGCTGGGCTCTGTGGGAGCAGATGCTGAGAACATTCACACCTTCATGACAACACGCTTCCTCTCTCCCCGTCTTCCTGCTAGCCCATCTATATATTCATCCCTGTCTGTCTGTCTGTCTCTCTATCTACCCCCCTACTCCCTCCCTCACTTTTGCTATCTTGTATTTCTCTTTCTAGCTCTGTATCGGTCTCTCTCACACTCGGACACACATGCATTAGTGTTTGTGAATTGACAGTTTGTGTGTCTCCAGGACTTGGTCACCTCCCACATTATAGATTGATTCTCCATTACAAGTGGGTTATTTTGAAAGCGTTTGTTTTGTGCCGTGTGCACCGCCAGTGGGGGGGGTTTGGTGGGAGTGACGGGAAGGTGAGGAGAGGAGAGATGAGGACACCTCTCAGTCTGCCTCTGAATCATCAGCAACACTGAATGTTTTAGTGATATGATTTAGTGCGTTTTCCCGGGTTTAGCCCCGAAGCGTTTCCTTTTTCTCTTCAGCCTTGAAGCTGACCTATTCTGCCTTCTTCCCTCCCCGCAGGCCGGTCCCCGTCGTTCCCTCTGAGAGAAAGGGGAAGTGATGTCACGCCACCACCACCGCTTTGAGAGGGACTACCGGGGCCCGTGGGAGCGCAGAGACGTGCGCCCCTCCGGCCTCCACAATGGCGCTCACAGTTGCGGCGCGGTCGTCGTCAACGGCAACAACCGCCCGGGGCTCCTCCCTCTCCCCGTCATCCCCTCCCTCCTCCCCACGCCGGTCACCGTTGCCGCGACGACGTCGAGCGGCGACATGGTGGCCAAGCGAGGCGCGCCAGTGGGATCGGTCGCCACAGCCTCAGCCAAGGTAAGGGTCGTTGGATGACCGCCTTCCTCTCTCGCTACTCCGGGAAAACCTCTCTCTCCTCTCTGGCCTCCTATTTTTGTCAAGCTGCCCACTTTCCTCCTTTTTTTCAGTCCCTCTCGTGTTCCATCAGGTTTTTTCTCTGCAATCCAGCTGGCCCTAATCTCCAACCTTCGCCCAGACGCCCACGCTTTTTGAGGCTTTCCAACTGTCCTCTCGCTTTCTTTGTCTCTCTCCCTATCTCTCTCTCTCTCGCTCTCGCTGTCTCTTTCACCATCTTCCAGCTCTGCTTTCCAAACTTGCTCCAACTGTGCTCTGTACTCTCCAACTCTCCGCTCATCTGTCGCGTCTCTCCAACTCCTTCTGCTCTGACTTTGTTCGCTTTCTGCCTTCTGCCGTTCGTAACCCTGCTCGTTCACTCCTGTTCTGCCACATTCTCTCCTCTCTCTCTCTCTCTCTCTCTCGCTCTCTTTCTCTCTCTCTCTCTCTCTCTCTCTCTCTCTCTCCATCTCTCTCTCTCTCTCTCTCTCTCTCTCTCTCTCTCTCTCTCTCTCTCTCCAACGCCTCCACTCGTGCCAACCCGTTTACCTCCATATTTATTCCTGTGTCCTGCCAAACGGCAGGCTTGTCCTCCCCTTGCCTCCTCCCTGCTAATTTTCTCATATCATTATGTAAACGACCCCAGACAGCGGCCAAGGTTGGTCTTCACTCAGGTGATTAAGGCTCAGTGGCTGTGCACGAGCAGGTGCGTCTCCAAAGACAATATCTCAATGTTTCAGAGTGGAAACGAAAAGTTAACTGCATCATTTAATACACCCACATCTATTCTGGGATATATGCTCCTTTGGTCCTGTTTTTCTTCTATGTTCTGCGTTTAGACCACACAAAATAAATACACAGCGTTAAAGGACCACTTCACCACTTTTCAACTTATCTTCATATAATTGGTCCTCATTAATGTTCATGATAAAATACCACAATTCTTTTCTACTCAGTCTGTGTCTCATAGGAGGGCTGTGGGCAGTTCAGAAACCCGTCCACCAGTGTATACTGCACGTGCACGTGCGCGCGTGTGTGTGTGCGTGTGCGTCCGCGTGCGCTCGCCACCCCCTCACCAAGGGATTTACAGTGAAGAGGGAGAGAGCTCGACATCTTGGCCTCTCCCCCGCATCCATGGATACCATTCATCTTCTTTCAGCACTCCTCCTCCTCACTATCAGATCATGCGGTTTAATTTTGAACTTGAACAGGAGCCCTTCAGGACCTCATCCAACCGCCCTACCCTCTCCTCCCTATCCCACCCCCCATCACTCTTCTGTCTACACCGTGCACCTCCTCACTCCTTAATCCGGAGTTGTACTTGGTTGTACTGTGGTGTTGTGCACCGAAAGCGCCAAAGCGGCCGATTTCACAAACTCGCAAGCTTGTACGTAGATCAGCAATTTTCTGAGCTTATTGATTACCTATTTTTTGGTGTGTGACACTGCCGCACAACCAATTATAAATCTGTCTTTACTCTCGCCGGGGCCCGCACTCCAGCCTCTCGGCCAGAGTCAGAGAAAGAGGTAAACAATGGTGTGGTAATTTAGCCCCCTAAGTGCGCATCATTAGACGTCCTGCTGAATGCAGCGGCTGACCACAGACACAGTAAATCTCATCTGGCAGCATGTCGGCCCCTGCCTTTGTAGCGGCTGAATAATTACATACATCCGGGCAACGTCTCTCACCGGCTCCCACTGTGGCTATTGTCATCATTCAATGGCTGCCAGGGCAATTAGGAGTCCTCAGTATAGCAGGGCTTGTATACGTCGAGCATCACCCACCGGTCCCACTCGTCGATACAAAATGCATGCATATATGCTGTTGTGCACACACACACACACACACACACACACGTTAACGTGCCTGTGAGTGTGCACGGCGGCTATCATGTGCCGACATTATGCAGATCCCTCCCTAGATGCCAGTGCTGTCTTTAAGCTTTAGTCAGGGCTTTACCTACTCGCCGCTTTGTCTTCTGCCTTTGACACTCCTTTGTGAGGCGGACGTTGGAGCCCCGACGGCAGCGTCGTTTAAGAAGGGAAATACCCAGAGCCTGCCTGGCTTCTGCTTTAATCATGTTCTGGAAGAGATACAGGCCTCTCAAGAGCCGGCTAACATGGCAAGAGACTCTTTTTCCATCTCTCTTAGTAGTCTCTCTTCCTAGTTGAATGTGTCTGTCTTTGACTCTTTTTGTTTCTCTCTCTCTCTCTCTCTCTCTCTCTCTCTCTGTCTGTATCTCTCTCCATTTCCGTGTGAGGTTCTGTCCTTTCAATTCCATCTCTTTGCATCGAGCTCTACCTCTGTCTGTCTTTCTCTTAGCCTCTATCTGTCTCTCTGTCTCTCTCTGTCTCTCTCTCTCTCTCTCTCTCTCGCTCTGTGTGTTATCTTCGATCAAAGTGGTTGGGGTCACAGGAGTCTGATGGAGGGATACATCTCTCTCTCTCTGGTGTCCCAGCTCAGCCCGTAGCCGAGCTAAAAAGCTGACAGTCCGTTATTGATCTCCGCTGTTGGGAGACCTTCCTCAAAAACACGATGGCTTCAGTCATCAGACCCCAGGAGATCAGGAGATCAGGAGATTGTGCTATTCCAGCAGCTAGATACATCCGCGCAGCAGACAGGCCTTTTGTACCTGCGTGTGTTTTTGCATACTAGGCTTGGGTGATATTTAATTGCCATTATACCGTAGTATTTTGAAATGCTTTTCAATACTGCCATAAGTCAGTAAATTGTGTTATGAAACTGGTGCAATAATCTTTTCAATCATTGCAATGTGTTGTGAGCTTGTAGATCTGCTATTTTATTTAAAACAACAACTTATAATTTTTTTAACTGCATGCATGCCAGGTTGAAAGCGGTTAAGCTCAATAAACAGATAATATTTTGCCATACTCCCGTTTGTGTCCACGTGGACCGGCACAAACGGAAACCCTTGTGTGTTCTGCGTGCGTGCGTGCGTGCGTGCGTGCGACGCCGTGTGTGTGCTGAGAGTGGAAAAGCACCATCTGCCGCTTTGGTCCATGCCGATGTAGGGCCAGTGGCACGCAACACTGGGCCGGACTTAAATTAAAGTCACACTTTATTTACGCCTGCTAGGCCTTTTTTTGTAATTATCTTTTTCTCAATGTGTTATCATTTTATCATGGCGGCTGTGTTATCGGCCTTATCACTGCATGTGTAGATTAATTCTGCACTGCGCTGATGATGGCTGGGCTGCAGCTATTTCTGTGCCCTGCTGATGAATAGTTATTTAAGGCCACTCTGATGGGCTGTGAATTTTAGCAAAAGAGAAATCACAGCAATCAGGCTTATTTGGGTCGCCGGATAGCGACACTAGTTCGGTTCGTTTGCAGAGATTCATCAAGCAATTGGACGTGTGAAGAGTGGTGGTGGTGTGGTGTGCGGATGGATGTGTGGGTGGAGGGAGGGAGGGAGGGCTGAAGTGGACAGTTTATACCTGGGAAAGACTTTTAGTATGCAATAATTGGCCTGTGTGTATAGTGGCTGGAATAAATGTTTGCATACTTGCAGATACTTTACCGCCTGTGGGTGTTTGTGGGAGATTTCACTGGAGTCTTAACAGTGGATCCTTTCAGCTGCTAATATTTATATTAATATTCCACAGAATGCTCCTCTGCGTGGATATATCCCATTGATACATGTGGGTATTTTTGGTCGGCGTTCTAATGCCCTAGTTAGAGAGGGCAAATCCCTCTTCTACTGATTAATATGCTTAACCTTTTCAGCACCTCTGTTCACTGTGTGTTTCCCTTTACTTCACCATTTTCTGTAAATATGGAGTGCTGGGAGCTACTGGGGTTATTATGGTTATTATGGTGCGTAATTAATCATTAACGAGATGGCAACAGAAAAGGCCACCCCAATCCCTTATACAAAATGTATAAAGTTTTTATAAAATAATAATGTTCTCTTAACCAATCTGTATAATGGTAGAGTATGATAATCCAATATGCACATGTGCCATGGCTGGAGATGTTGTCCCTTCACGCTCTTCCATTGAGGAGTTTACACCCCGGGTACAACTGACAAGTCAATACAGTTATAATTAGAAATATTACCAGTCAAATATCTCAAAGGGCATATGTACAGATACCTGACGAAGGCCTGGTTAGGCCGAAACGTTGTTTCTTTGTCCGCTCTGTTATTAATTCATTATTTTGGGAGATTTTAAGGGTGTGCGGATCTCACATTGTGATATGATATGCATTTGGTGTGCACAAGAATAACCAATTACAATACTTAACTACCTACTAATTATACACACAAAATAGCCACTCTAACTTTTACAGTATAGTGCTATTTTTGTTTTTTAAACCCACTGTATTGTAAAATCTTGACTTAATCTTAACTGTAAAAATGTGCCTTATTTTAAATTGACACAGAATGTTACAGTGTACTGTAGCTAATGTAAAGCTTAATGTGTACAGTATCACCTAGTGCCATGCCAAATTGTGTCAAGCTAAATACGTATGGCAGCATTATGATCTTTACCCAAAGACAAGACAAAGCTTTCTGTAAATCTAAGACTAACCATACCTGTCCCATCTTGCCAGTTTTATGTAGCCTAATGTTGGGGCTGCTACTCCACCTTCGTCTTTGATATGAATGTGAAATATAATCATGCATGAATGACAACATTTCATCTTGTCTATCATGTGCTACCGACAAGCCAATCATTTTTCTAATAGCAGAAATTCAAACCCAATTTTCTCTTCCCATTTATCTCAAACCTGTCGACGCATAATTTCCCCGGCTATCAGCGTTGCACATGAGAATTGCATATTCATGAGATGGGGTACAAGTTAGAGCAGTGGTTGCCAAACGGTGTGCCAAGGCAGAAGGCACACTGGTGTAACATGAGACAAGCCCATGTGTGCCATGGGATTGTGTGATATATAACCATACATTAGTCATGATTATTGTTACGTATAGTACTCTATATCAGGGGTTCTCAACGTTTTTGCTTTGGCCATGTCTCGCAGGCCATGTCTAGGGGCAGTAAACCTAGATCACTGGGTACTTTGTGCGTCTTGGAAAGTCTGGTGACACGAGGTTGATTAGGTGAGTCTTCTCTTGAATGTAGGGGGACGCGTTGCGTTCTAGCGTGTACGCACATGCATCGTTTTGTTCCGTCCCTGCACGTGTACGTCGAAAAAGTAATGGTACCATGGCGTGGTACTGCGTTCTACGAGCATGACACCACTGTGTATAATGGCTTGTACTAATGGTTGATATTTTACTTGTTTAGTAAGGAAAGATTCTTCTAACCTTGAATCAAAAGCACAGCCAACTTCCAATAGAAAAACCTTTCTGCTGTTCATGTCAATTATAATGAGTAATGACATCTGGTGTATTTGCAGTTCTATTTGCAAATACATTTGGGTCATTCTGGTTTCACACAAGACTTTTCACAACGACATATTTACTTATGTCCCTAAACAAAAGTACAAGAACACTTTGTACAAAGGACGTAAACACTGCCAGTGCAGTGCAATATGAAAAGCTCAGAATACAAGTGGTTAGTTTTGGTTTTGTTGCTGGTTGTGGCATGATGTAAAGTTTTAAATCAATTCTTGAATTATTCTCTTGATAGATATTGCATGAGCAATAGTTGTTTGTAAGATTTGGGCATTATTAGTAACTGAAAATAAATGTTTACGTGAGTGATAAGAGAACACTTGTTCAAGATATTGAGATTTTGACTTGGGTGTGCCTTGGGTGCAAAACGTTTGAAATTGGATACTGTAAAAGTTGTTGCATTCCCTAATTAATAGCAAACTCAGCAACCTTTACAGAATCCGCCACATTTGTATTCATGACAGCTCAGTATACACTATAGTGTAAAGCATGGAATAATTGGTGGCTGATACATTTAGAGGTTAAAAGTACAGATGAGGATAGCATGGTGTGCATGGTAGAGAATCCCTATAGTGATGTTGACATTTGCATTTTTAAAAGCTTTGCACTTCCTCACTTTCTGTGTTATTTTTAGTCGTGCTAGTGGTGTTGGTTCAAGTCCGTCGGTCCATCCAACACTTTACCCCCAACAAGATATCTCGAAAACTGAATAGATTGCCATAGAACCTTTCTGAGCACCTCGATGCTCCATGGAGTATGAACCGTACTGTTGTTGGTGACTGCATGTGGTTTTCCCAAAATGTCAATTTGCACAAAAGATATATCTCCAACTTGAATGGGGGAATTGCTATGACACTTACCGTCAATCATGTTTCCCAGAGGGTAAACCTTTAACCATTTGAGTGTCCGCATGGCCAAACAAGATAATAGGCAGATACTGCAACAGGATTGACCCTGCTGCTTTTGCTAACCCCATGGCCTTTCCTTTAGCGTCCCCCTTCAGTGATTATACTGCAATATATAACCCCCGTTGTCCCCATTATAATTTAATATTAGCATTTTCTCTTCATTATTAGTCCCACTAGTGAGAGCATGTGAGTCTAGGTGCCGTATGGCAATGTCAGTCTGTTCAAGAAATAGCACAGCCTCTATGGGCCGCTAGCAGGGTTTTATGTTCTTAGTCTTGTTTAACTTTTACTTGTTTTACCCTTCTAAATTGTCCTTCGGCACATACTGTGGTAAGCTAATTTATGAGAAACTCGGTACGGTAGCACTGTATCGACATGACCGAGCTCATCAATAGGCCTCGTTGCAAGGCAAAGTAAAATGGCACAATATGGCTTGTCTGTTATTGATCGCAGCCAGGTCAGTCAGCCCAGGCGTGGAAGCGGGTCCCGTGCTGTGACTGATGCAACACAGCATCCAGAGAACAGCAGGGCTCCTGGCCTGCCTCTAACTAAATCCAATGAGAAGGCAAGTTCACAAAAACCTCTCTCTGCCTACAGAATGACTTTTCTGAGTCCAGGTGAAGGCACTGACCGTATCGACGTCCCTGTGTATACTAGTGCTCCCAGACTCTGTTGTAGCTGAATGACCAATATCAGCATTGCATAGCCCAGCAAGTTTAATTATGAGTATTCTATTATTTCATTAGTCTCACTCTCAAACATCTGCAAAGACAATGCAGTAGTACAAAATCATGTGCCTCAATTGAGATTCATTGGTGGAATCAGTAAAAAGTACAGCATTTGTCTTGAGTGCACGAACAAAGCAGAAAATGTAAATAATAAATAAGCAAAATGCAATTAGCTCAAGATCTTACTATACTTTACACCACTGACTTGTATTCTTCAGGGCCTTAATTTCTATCCACACTGATGCAAAATCTCAGACTTGCAGTAACAAAATCCCATAGAAACCTTTTATGAATGATAAAATCATTGAATCTTTTTCAAGGTTAAGGCCAGGAGAGCAGGGAAAATCCTTATGAAAATGATGATAACCTTGCCTCCGAGGTTTCAGTCAGTGGAACCTATTGAATATGAGATGATTAAAGTTTTAGTAGGCGCACGCTCTGGGAAACAGGAGTAGGGAGACAGAAAGAGTGAGGGGGAGTGTGTGTGTGTGTGTGTGTGTGTGTGTGTGTGTGTGTTTTCTAGTCTCAAATTGCAAAGGCAGCAAGCTAGAATTGTTCTATCAAATGGGGGAACTTTATCATCCAGATAAGATGAAACTTTACATTTTCAAAGCAGACAGACACTCCATGGGGTCTCAAATAAAAGCCAGCTCCCTTATGGCAACAGCCAACAGCATTCCCAACCTTGCGGGAAGAAAAATCTATTGACTCAAAGCTTGTAGTGAATATAGCACAAGCAATACAGCCTGTCTTGGTGTAAACGTACATATATGTACATTCTGTTAGTGGAAACCCACAGCATGGGGTGTTTGATATTTAATTACAGTATTGTGCCTTGTGTGTGTTATTATGAGCCCTTGTTGAGCCTATTGTATGAATTAGTGGCCCTCCTCTGTACTTTAGGGGGAAATGGTTCCATTTCTCATGAGAAATATTGGACCAATTGTATTATTGTAACAATTTATGAACTGTTAACGAAAATAATACATATTTTATACAAATATACACAGTATACTACTGTATACTCGATTTAAGGAATGACAATAAAGTACCTACTGTAAAGTAAGTCAGTGAAAAAATAAAGTAAGTCACCGTTTAACTCACTGGAAATGTGCTTTTGAGACTCGATCCTCCATAGACCCCTCTCCCCCTGGCTGCGTGTCAAAGTGTCCTTGAGCATGACACTTAACCTCCAACAGCTCCCAGGGAGTAGGTTGGTGCCTTGCATGGTTCCCTCTGGCATCAGTGTGTGATTGTGTGTGAGCGCATGGGTGAATGTAATGCATAAAGTAAAGCGCTATGGAGAAAGACTCTATAGAAATACGCCATTTACCATTTTAATATCTCCTGCAATATACAAAAATGCTTACAAAATGAATGTCAATTACTCGAGTACTGTACTGTACACTTCCCTCTTTAAATACCGGGAACCAGGAAAGATGTGCTTTCAAAGCTACATTTTATTTATTTTCTGGGGAGCAGAAGGGTAAAGTTTCAGTTATTTTGTCACAGACAGGCCTGCCATTTGTATTCACAGCAAAGATGCAGGGGAATTCTGGATGGATTGCAGATGATTTCTCAGATATGTTAAATATTAATGATAGCAGAGAAATACTATTCACTGTTATGTTATGTTTTTTTAAAGGTTTTTTTTACCGGCATTGCCTTGAAGTTTGATTTACCATTCCCATGCAGATTGTGTCAAACCTGATAGCATCTTCAAAGGTCAGTCAAGAATCTATTTATCTCACTAGATTTTGTCTCAAAAAATTTCGAATTCCTGCAGATGAAAGCTGTGTGTGTGTGTGTGTGTGTGTGTGTGTGTGTGTGTGTGTGTGTGTGTGTGTGTGTGTGTGTGTGTGTGTGTGTGTGTGTGTGTGTGTGTGTGTGTGTGTGTGTGTGTGTGTGTGTGTGTGTGTGTGTGTGTGTGTGTGTGTGTGTGTGTGTGTGTGTGTGTGTGTGTGTGCTGTTTTTCACCACCTGTGCGCAACCTAACAAACACACACGCACATATTAACTGTATACAGTATGATGAATTCGGGTGTGCCAGTATAGTACAGTGACAGTATAGTACAGTAGTGGGTACAGTAGAGGGACCCCCACACGGTAACTCTCATTTATCTACTGTTTCTGACGTGGGGCCTCTTGCCAGGACCGGGCCGGCACCCTGGCCGTGACCCTGTAGGTCTGGAACTTCCAGGGACTCCCCAGGGACCCAGTTGCACCACTCACTTCACACAGGTGTGATTTTTTGTATTGTCAACGGACAATGTTATAGCACCAATTTATTCTTTTTGGGGTAGAGGTTCTTCCTTGACATACTGGGACTAGTGCATGCAAAGCTTCATGCATAATGAATGATTGAACAAAGTGACGGTGAAATAAGGCTGTTGTTCAATACTCTGGTTGAGTTAACGTGATAGTGATACCTCTGTGATCGCCCAGTGTGCATGCAGAACCAGTTACCAATAACTTCCAGATTTGTCTTGAAAAATGCGAACACTGGTAGTTTTCATTTTCGATCAAGCAGAAGGAAATGAAAACAGGGCTGACTGACCGAATTTGCCTTAGCTGTGTGTGTGTGTGTGTGTGTGTGTGTGTTTGTGTGTGTGTGTGTGTGTGTGTGTGTGTGTGCGTGTGAGTGTGTGGATGGAGCAGTGTATCTACAGTACTAGATCATAACCTCTTCAGCAGTCCATCCGGTCAACGTGTCTGTCTAGATAACGCTATGGCTCTCACCGTGTGTGAAGGAACCTGCCGGCATGCGTTATAAATGTTGCTATTAAAACTGTCACTTCCCTTTTGCTTCTCCTTATTGGATCTTTCCTCTCTGGGAAAATAGTATGCTACATTCTGGCGCCATATGCCTGAAGTTTCCATGGAATTTCGTGTGTCATGTCGCTAGCATAATTTAGCTTGCCTTGTAAAACAAGAGCACCTGTGATATATATTGTGTGTACTGTATATACTGTACATGATATATATGTATAATGTGCTTTTGTTGCTTGTGACCGCTCTGGAATAGAGCACTGAGGATATTGTCTGCACCCCAGTGTTTCAATTAGTCATACATTAAGTCCGTATCATCTGTTTTCTCAAAAGCAAACATGGCTGCGATGCCGTTTATGTACAAACAGATCCTGTGTCAGATCTCCACAATGGAGTAATGAAAATCAGCGGGGCCTTAAGGGAGCTCATGCTGATTGAACAGTCATTTAGCAGAGTTTTTTCCCCCACTCTTTCTTTCCTTTAAGATGATGAGACATGGAAAGTTTGGCGTGTTAACGAGAAGCAGCGATGGTGTGTTTATGAAGGGCAAACGCACCAGGGGCTGGAACACTCTGCACCATGTGGGGAGAATTACGCTTTTCCACTACCAATCAGACAGGGTCCATGCAGGAGTGATGCTAATCAGGGACATAGGGAGTCCGAGAGAGTGACAATGTGTGCGCGTGTGCGTGTGTGTGTGTATGTGTGTGTGTGTGTGTGTGTGTGTGTGTGTGTGTGTGTGTGTGAGAGAGAGAATAATAGAGAAACGGTCGGAAAAGGAGGGAGAGAGTGCACCTCTGTCATGGTGCAGCACGCTGTTGAACTGTCAGAGGAAATGCGCTGGTAAACGGAATCTGTCAGAGCTGTTTTTAACCTATATTTTAAATGACACGGTTGGAAAATGGAAATCATACATCATCTCTACGCAGATTTATCCAAAGTCTCATACCTTTGTCGCACAGTGGGGACTCTGCCGACAGAAAATATGAAAGAAAATGTGTCTGGAAAGCCCTTGGCGGATGTGAAACGCAAGACGATTTCAGTCAAAGGTCAAGGCATCCATCGTGTTTTGCAGTTTGTGCCTCTCTCTGTGTCTCTCTGTGACAGGATGTTCCATAATTGGGGTTCGTCTGATCCAAATCATGTACATACAAGCCCCCTGTGTGCATGTTCCTGTCTACGGGGCCAGTAACTCGGGTGACCTTTTGAATCGATGCTGGAGTGAGTGCTGCACCTGTCCATCTGACAATTGGTCTTCTAACCCCCACTATACCCCTGCAACCCAGCCAAGACTCCCCGTATTCCTCCCTCCCTGTTTAGGCATCCTGGCTTAAGCAAAGCTCAGATTTAATCTGTTTGAGAGCAAGAAAAGAAAAAAGAACAGAGGTGGGGGGGTCGGGTTTTGTTCTGTAACCAGAAACGTACCCAAAATATGTGCCCATGCAGGTTCCTGGCAGTGTGGTGGTGAGGTTGTACTGGCTTCTGCGTGGCCTTACAAAGGACTCCATGCGTGTTTCTGGCAGAGATCTGGGATAAGAGTGCCTGCTCTCTCCTCTGTGCTCTGCTGCAATGAGTGGGAGGCAATGGACACCAGCGCTCCACACACCACACCGTACCCACATCCCATCAGATCACACCACCCCGGCTCCCTCTACGGCGAGCCTGGCTCCAATGAGACGGCCTGGCGGTCCAATCTAATAAGCGCGGTCATACGATATCACACTCGGATCTCCTCTTGTTTATTGAAAGGAGAGACGCGGGCTCCTCTCCCTTCTGCCGCTCGTGTTCACAATGACGGTGCACTTTGAGAGCGCGCAATTTTGAAAGGACGGGCGAACGCTGCTGTTATTCAATACTGTACATCTGCTCCCGACGTGCAACACTGGGATCTTTGTCTTGCTGGGCTCAGCCTGATTGGCGTCACTGGGCAAACAAAGGTGTATTTACAGTGGATCTGAGAGGGCATGAGCTCACATGCTCGCTGTTGTCCCTTTCTTCTTGTTTTTTTTCACCAATTCGAGAAAGAGATAAAGGGTTGAAAATTTCCCCCCTTTATCTCTCTCTCTCTCTTTCTCTCATGTTGGAAAATGATTGCTTTCCTCCGTCGCTCTGCAGTGGCTGAAATGATGAAAGTATCCCAGTGTGAGAGACTGCTACTCCCACTTTTTGCTATCATCTTTAGCCTTTATTTCTCTCTCGTTCTCTTCTGTGTCTCTCTCTTGTCATCATCATTGCTGTGGTAGCCATAGGCAACCACATACTATTGTAATTGCACTTACTTATGTATTTATTGCTGTGCTTCTGCCCCCAAATGATAAATTGACCGGCTACATCAGGAATCATGTGCTTATATTTATCTAAGTGATATGTTTATATTTTGAAGGATATTTAAATTATTAGTCCATTGCACTTTCAAATGTGTGTGGACTGTTTTGATCCACAAAGCCATAACAGTTATACAGTTACCACACTTATTAGAGAGGTTCAAAGGCAAAGGCCCCATGGAGGAAAAACTAATAACACCAATCTACCTCATGGTGGAACTATATTAGCCCAATTTACTCTTTGGACTTTAAGACAAAAGTGTGGTCAGCGGACCCCCAGGGGTCCTTGGGGGGTACCAGGGGGTCCCCAGCTAAAGTACGTATTAATACAGCGTCACAAATCATTCCGACCACTTTAACCATGTTTTATACTGGACGCGGTATCCGGACGTAAAATCAAATCCATTGAAGAATAGCTGATGTACAAGCTATAGCGCCTCACTCTATGGCACGCTATGAGCTTGTAGATCTGCTATTTAGGAAAAATCGTGAACATTTTTGCAAATATTTGAATTTATATATATATACACGATTTATATATAAAACGACCAAAAATCTACCTATGAAACCGCAAGTGTTCAACTCGTGCAAAAATAGAAGGGCCTATTTTTACACTCCGACTTAAATGAACGTTTCCGCCGCGTATCTCTCACCACCCGCCTCTACCTCGTTACCGCGCCTCGCCTCCTCAAACACCCTCCCTTCTCTTGGCGGTGGAGGCGTTGATCTCTCGTTCGTTCGTTCCTTGCGTCAGCCTCGCCCGCCGCCTCCTGAGCGTGCGTGTGTGAAATTGGATTGCTGATCCTCCGGCGCTGAGTGGCAGAGATGTAATATAGGATAGCGGCAGAAGCGCACTCTGATGGTGGAGACAGCTGTTATGGGATGCCGAGGGATCACAGATGACAACGCTCCGCTCCCGGTCCTCGTCTCTTAAAGACCTAGAGGCACGCTGTGGGGAAATCTCACCAGGCCACACAAAGCAGGGCGACAAACGCCACGCACGTTCCGTGGTCGGATTGGAACGCTAGATGTTGTCATCTACGATTTCATCAAGTCGCAGAGTGACAATCGGTCACCATCGACACACCTCCCCCCAAGCGTCTTGAAGCAGCCTGTCACCTTTGATTTTCCGCAGATGTTTGCCGTTCCTTCTTAGAGCTCCAAATGCAACATACACACACACACACACACACACACCCTCCGTCACGGCACATCACCCTCCACTTCCTCATCACAGGGGGTCAGCGGTCCCCATCAGAGGTTCTGTATACTTGTCCTTGTACTTTTACTTGTTCCTCTACTGATTATTGAATACCCTCCGCATCAATCCAAGTTCTGTTCCGTCACCTGAGATTCAACGGTACACAGCAGCTTCTCTAGAACATTTGCAATGTGAAAATAATATAAATTGCTCACCTTTGCTATCCCTTTTACAAGGTATCTCACTCCCTGGTTTTAAGTAGGCTATAGTAACTATTGTACTACACAGGACCACTTGATTGTCAGTATGTATAGTTCATGAAGTTCAGGATTTAGTTTTGGTCGAAAAGAACGAGAACTGTGTGTGTGTGTGTGTGTGTGTGTGTGTGTGTGTGTGTGTGTGTGTGTGTGTGTGTGTGTGTGTGTGTGTGTGTGTGTGTGTGTGTGTGTGTGTGTGTGTGTGTGTGTGTGTGTGTGTGTGTGTGTGTGTGTGTGTGTGTGTGTGTGTGTGTGTGTGTGTGTGTGTGTGTGTGTGTGTGTGTGTGTGTGTGTGTGTGTGTGTGTGTGTGCGTGCGTGCGTGTGCGTGACACCCCGGAAGTATGAATAAAAGCACAACTAGAAAGCCAGACGAGGCCCTTTGGCCGGCTGCATATCAAATGGCTAGTCTTACACAACCGTCAAAAGGGTCTCGGTTAAACCAGAAAAGTTCAGCCCTCCAGTTCAGGGTTGCGGCTCAACCATCTATGTAATTGAGCACATCAGCAAATGAGCGGATCAGCTCCTAGCCCTTCAAAGGCCCACACTTAGTCCTCCTATTCCCCTTCAAGTGTTAAATGAACTCCCTGCTGAGTCTAGCTGTCTGTATGTCATTTGGTTTTCAGCCGGAAAAAACTGCTCTCTTATCTTGCAACCCCCCCCCCCCCCCTTCTGTCTCCTGGTCTCTCTCCCCTCCCCCGATCCCTTTGTCCGTCCTGTTTCACAATTGTAGAATAAGGCGCAGTGGCATTTTAAAAAGGTCTGCATGTGGGGGGGGGGGGGGAGGGGGTTGACATTCAGAATGCCACCACCTTAAGGTTAACTCTGTGTGAGAGGTGATCGCAAACGCAAGCTTTTAGGGCATCAATCAAGTCACGGAATATCAGATATCGGGGGGAGGGAGGGAAGCGGTGTAGCGTTCAAGATGCAGAGGTAAACAATACGGCACTCTGCAGCGCGCCTAGCAAATCATTCAGACTTGTCTCACACCTTTTGACACAGAGCTCCGCAGGTACTTCCAGCATCTGTTAAACACCCAATAGTGGACACCCAATTGTGTTGGGCTTATTACGTGCTGTTGAGCTGCACAGGCTGTATTTGTGCGAATGAATATGCCGACAAGAAGAGTAATTATGGACGAAGACTTAGAGTTATTGCCTGGGGTTGAATGTTGAGTCCTGGCAACACAAGGTCATTAGTCGGCTCATTCTTATTTGCCAAATTCCTGCGCTTTCTTTGAAAAATATCCATCGACGGCTTCTGCTCTCCTTAAGGTTTTTGTTGGTTTAGTTAGCCAGGCTTTCCATTTGGGTGCACAGACATGGACCAGGGCTTCTGAGTTGTTTTCCTTGGAAATAGTGGCAAACAAAAAAATCATTACCCAATTGACTGTGTTCCCTCCCCCCGCTTCAGCTGGTATCTGGGATGGCCGAGGGCCATGTTTGGTCAGCTTGTACATGGGGCTTCCCATGCGGAACTGGGAACACAGAACACAGAACATAGAATACATACTGTGGCATGCAAAGCACAGAGGAATGAATGTCAACCAGTGCATGCAAGGGCCACTGAAGTGATGGATGTGATAGCACTGCCACAGCAATGGCATAATTACAACATTGTTAATTACACATCCATATGGCTCTGTCGTTGTAGCCATAGCTACGCTTTATGTAATTGGCCGACCTCCATAGTCGTGGTATGAAAGGAACCGTCGCTTAATGCCAGTTTTGTTGAACAATCATCTGTAGCTGCAGCTCTGTAATTGGATTTTTTTCTCTCTCCACTGTTTTCTTTTTTTCTTTTGAATCTTTTCATTGTTCAGCTCCTCTCGAAATCATGAGTTGACTACTGCACAAACAACGTCTGTTTGTCTACGCTTATTCGGTTATACAGAGCTTGAACTCTTACCTTGTTTTTTTGTGCAGGCAGAGAATAAAAGAGAGCTAGCTTGTTGAGCTCCTCATTGTGATGGACATTTCTTTGGAGTTCAAACAATAATACCTTTTCATTCTGTTCCTCCCACACACACACACACACACACACTCGCTCACTCTCTGTCTCCCTCCTTACTCGATGGTCTGGCTCGCTATTTTAGTCTCCCCAGTTGCTGTGGGCCTGCCCTGCTCACGGAGCCCGGGGGACCCGCAGCTCACAATTTGAATAATACGCACATAAATAATAGATATATTTTAAAATGCAAATTCTAATGGGGACTTTGGGGGTGACTCAATCATGCAGCGTTTGCGGTTTGACCTTAACTCTGGCTAACACATTACCGGCAGCTTGGTGTTTCTCATTAGGCACTGTACGCATCATCACACCGGTGGCGAGCACCCCCGCTGCCGTGACCACAACCGCTGTATGTGTCACCCCCCAAAATGTTAGTCCATAATCTTTACAACTTAATACTCATGTGAGTTCTCTGAACCCCATGACAAGTTGGATTGGAGAATAACAGATTAGACGCTGTGCAATTAAATTAGTTGTAACTACCGACAGCGCTGGTCGCCATGATTGAGAGTCCGGCTGTTTGACGGGAAGTGTGGTTGGACCGCTGTCCGTGGTGCTGATATTGGAGTAGTAATGCAGGAGAAATGCAACTGTTTTTACTCTGTTATTAGTTCCCCCCATTACATCAGCAGGATGATTCATAGGCTAATTACAAAGACATCAGTAGAGGTGATCGTCAAAGGCAACAGGGAGGGAAGGATAGGGAGTTGGTGGTAGTACCAACATAGCTACTCCCAGTCCAACCTGCTGCCACTCCCCAGCTATTAAAAAAAGACCCAATAATAGCCCATATTAGGACACAGGTTTTCAAAGTAGGGGCTGTGGTCCCCAGAGGGTCTGCCAGAGGGTGCCAGGGGAGCAATTAGAAAGGGGAAGGAAAAGCTAAAAAGTACATTGTATGGTCTCGTCCATTGACAGAAGAGTCCAAGCAGTCTGAGCATCTTGTGTTATCCTCTTTGTTCTCTAAAAAAAACTCCACTGTCAGTAAAGTCCTTGAAGCCAATGTGTGTGTTTTTTTGTTGTTGTTTCACTGTGTTTTACACCTGGGTGTTCGGCGTCATGGGAGCCAAATAGTTTTGGGTAGTCAGTGCTTGCTCGTTATAAATCACTCATCGTCCTGAACACCACCTGCTATTAAAATGCACATTCTGCAGGACGTCGAGTGATTTTGTTTTTAACAATATATTTATTGCATTTTTCTTTTTTTGTACAAACAGACAATACAACAAAACAATACATAATACATCAGACAATTACTTAAAACAAACAAAAACATACAGTACATACATAAATATATATATACAGTATAATAAAATAAGGGCACTTAGACTGACAAAGAGTCATTATGGCCATAAGACCAAACAGCTGCAGAGAATGCAATTAGACATGTTCAGTTTCCACCATTAAATAAGATAAATCATTAACCGTAATATATTGGATAAACCGTCCCCATATTTTATCAAACATCTCTTGTTTATTCTTCAAAGTATAAGTGATTCTTTCCAGAGGAAGACACAATGATATAGCTCCCTAAACCACTGAGCAATACTGGGTAAGGGTCGATTCATACTCCTATTTTAGAGCCGAATAAAAGTCGGTTCGGCGCTGTAGAGCCTACAATTTGACGTCATTTGAGGTTCGGGGGGGCGGGTACCGTCCTAAAGTCGGCTCTTCGGTGCTACTGAAATTTTCTGACGAGCCGAAATCATTTCGGCACTACAGCGCCGAAACAGGAGTATGAATCGGCCCTTAGCCTATCTTTTTCCACGATAGACGTTGAGTGATTTAAAATGAGTGCTCCCCAAAAAGACTTCACAGGCACCTTGCAATAATGACTAGATAATTATCGTTTTATAATTGTGTGGCTCGAAAATGAGGTCCGAATCGGGCTTAGAACCACACAGATCTACATGTAGCATGGAGTCAGGAATGCTATATATACTTCCAAGTGCTAACTATCTGCTGTCCACAGCTGCATTTTTGAAAATATCCCTCTTTTTTCGCCTCAATTACAATAATCCTAAAAAATATATATAGAGCCAGAGCATTATTTCAGTTTAATTACTCTGATAACGATAATGAAGCCATTCTTTAATGAGATTGTATTGCTACTGAGCAGTGGGTGCAATTCGAACAATTGTAATCATCTGTAATCGTTTGCGATATGAGTGATGCCAAGAGTTCTTCCGTACTGTAATACAATCAGACTGGTGATAGTCTGGGGGGGGGGGGGGGATTTTTCATTTAAACTACAATATGACAGTGTAACCAATGATGAAATTGCAGAGATTAATAAAGATGCACTTGACTGGGTCTTTACATTTCTTGAGGTAATAGATGGCCAGTCTGTTTGAAAAGGCTGAGAATACCGCCATTCGGTTTAGAACAAAACGTCTGATTAGCACTGTAACTCCTTCATATTGAAGATCAAAAGCAATACAGAAGTTACTGGACCTAACCAGATTGGTACTTGAATGTGATTACAATCATAAGCCTAATCTGTTACTGAGAGTAAACCTGGTGAGTTAAATGACAGTACATCAGTACATGAGTGGTTCTTAGAGTGGTCCTTTAAGTGGAGTTCCAGGGGGTCCCTAGTCAAATTGGCTATCATAGTATAAAAAAAACAGTACATTGGCTATTTGAAGCTGACAACATGTCGCTTCGCAAAGCGTTTCACGCTCATGGCTGGTTCGATGCCTCTCAGCATCCCAATGTGAGATTAGTAGAGGTCGCCTCCGCACATGCATATTTCATTTATTTGTATTTAATTGTATTATTTTGAGGGCTACACAGCGTCCCTAACTGTTCCGCCTGCCCCTCGGGCCGGCCCTGTTAAATTGCACTTGTAGACGTGCTATTTTCAAAACATATTTTTTAACAACACACATTTTGTATATAGGTATCCATGGCACAAACAATTTTCTGATGTGGATCCATGGCCAATTTTAATTTAAACATAAACATCTTTAAAAACCAGTAGATTACATAATCCTTACACAATAAATAATGCCTCTTTAATATACTGTACAGTTCTACAGTATTGTATTATATTTTAATTATCTGGAAGTAAAGCCACACAATGATGATTAACCAAGGCTGTACAGGGTCAGCTAACTATACTAGAGATGCTTTATAGTTTTCTGGTGAACTCTTCACTTTATAATTACGACACTATATAATTTTTAACAACGCTGTAGCAATAAGCCTCTGGAAAATAAGGTTGCTTCTTTAGTAATTGCTCTGTAATGAAGTTGTCGATTTATTTTTTTGGATGATGCAGGGTAATTAAATTGCAGCATCTGCAGACAGGTGTATGTATACACAATCATCTTTGAGTACCATAACTCTCAAATTTGCCATTCTTGTGGGCTTTATGATGGGTCTGTTAGGGGTGATGTCGGCAGTGTTGTGTTTTGGTGCCGCAACTGATCTCTACCAGTGTAAGTTATCTTTGCTTCAGTGGGTGGACTGGTGTAATTTAGCCCTGCTATCCACTGGTCAGGTCAGGAGGTATCTGAGGGCTGTCATTCAGATGGAAACACACACACACACACACACACACACACACACACACACACACACACACACACACACACTCATGCCCCCCCCCCCCCCCCCCCACCCCTCCCACACACACACACACACACACACACACACACACACACACAGAGAGAGGAGGCTGAACTAGAGATGGGGGTGACAGAGCGAGAAGGGTTGACGTGGTCGAAGTGAGAGTTGGTCCAGTTATTTGACATAATTTAAGGCCGCCAGCCTCCAAGTGCTCCAACATTGACATCTTCTGTTCATTTGATCCATCAGTAATACTGTGAGCTATAAATGTCAGCCAAGTTTGAGTCATATTTCCATTCGGTTTCAAAGGAAGAAAAGTTTGCCAGGCCGAAATCCCAGGAAGCCGGAGATGATGTGTTAGCTAGGGATGTCCCGATCACGTTTTCTTTGCTACAGATCCGATTCTGATTCTGATCACATGATCGGCCCCGATTTCCGATCACGTAATCAGATTGTGACAACCCTATAGTTTTAGCCCCACTGGCATACAATATATCTCAAAATCTAACTGGCGGATCACCATGAAATCTGCTAAGCACATTTACTGGGCTTCTTAGTCTTGTTAAGGGTTGATTTATGGGAACCCTTGCACCGTCACATCTTACAGTAAGTGTCTCCGGAATGACGTGTTGTACATTCGAGGAGGATATAAAGAGGACCCCTCTCAAGGTCAAATTGAAATTAGAACCATTTCATCATGATGTGTTAGGAGGAGTACTAGCATCTGAATGAGCAATAAATATTGTCAAATGCCGGTGAAACACAATCAGTATTCAGCGAGTGCGTGTGTTATTTTTAAGGACAGGATTTATTACAGACTTGTTTTGTTGCTGCCGGTGCTGCGTTAATATGGCTGCAGATCTGTGTCTGGCCCCTTCCAGTGATGAGACAAACTGAACCGCTTCCCTTTTCTGCTACAGAGCCATGCTGTAGCATACCCCACACACACATGCACACATGCTATCACATGCAAGTACGCACGTACCCACGCACGCTGAATACAGCAACTAGTTTATCATTGAAAATGTTACCATTTTAGTTTTTTCATTTCATATGAAGGTCGAGGTTCAGAGCTACGAAATTAGATTATCAGATATCACTTTGCATATTTTGACCATAATGTATGATTCTGAAAACTATCATTGAGAGAAAAGGGCCTCTAAAGTTTAGACAAGGATTTTCACACTTTCTCGGCTCAAAATAAATAAAAATAAATGCTTTGGATTCCTATATTTAGTTAATAGAGGGTATGCACATGCTTAAAGTGAATGGCACATTGAGTGGCAAATCGAGTGGCAAAGCAACATGCAAAGTGAGTTTAACATTGTTTAATGTTGTTTAAAGCAATCAGATAGGACTTTTCTGTTTGGATGCAGGGGTTGTCAAGGCCAGAAAGTAGTTTTTGCCACTCAGTAAGCAGTCCTACTGTACATAACTTCCGGGTTTGATGATGATGTCATGCGCATACCCTCTATACCCAACAAATGAATAATTGTGACAATTGTAACTTCTTTGTTGATTTAATTCCCAGCAATACTTTCATCAGTCTGAAACTTTAAACCACAAACAGCTGCACTCCCTTCTGTTTTACAACAATAGTAATCAAACTAAACTAAATATGATTTGTTTTCACTAATGTTTCGCCAGCTGCCTATCCCAGACATAACTGCATTTGAATAACTGGAGAAGTGCAAGGTGAGAAATGGTAGGAGGCAGTAGATCTCGAGGAAAGGAAATTGAGAGATTTTGAAAAGATGTGAACGTTTTCACCTTCTGTATAATGACTTGCCTAAAATAGGGATGCCAGAGTGAACATGTTTAAGCCTTAGCGAAGCAATGTGTTTGCCCAACTGAGACACACATTATTGGGAAGCCAGCTACGTTTGGCAAGTGTATACCATCGTCCCTCCTGAGGTCATTATTCAATATTCAGATGGGCAAGACAAGCGACAGATGCTCATCTCCACTCAATGGGCATTCTCAGCCTCACATGGTCAAGGACTTGTATTCACTTGCCGGGCTAAAAGTATTTCATTGCATTTCAATAGGAATCCACGTCTGGTCCACTTGACCGCAGAGAAAATTTACAGATTTTTACCAAGCCTAACTATAACCCACTTTGTATTAGACATTGTGTTCATGTGCAAAAGTCATTGACGTTAGCTAGTCCAATTCTCTTTTGGCTTCTAGCATTAAATCAGATACTGTGTAACAATTAAACTGAAAATGGACTGAATTATTATCTCTAGCTTTGTTATCTTGCTGCCACGTTTGTCCACCAACAATTGAGCATTGAATCCTGAGCAGATCGGCCATGTTTTATTTTCATTTTTTTCACCTTTTATTGTAAAATATTGTACGTCTTCCGCAGTGAATAGCAGAGATTCAAACGGGAGGGCCTGTGTTTCAGGCCAGAATGATTACATCGACAAGGTTAGCAATGAAACAGTACAAAATATGGTTTCTGTTTGATGACAGCCGCTGGCTTGAATCATGAAGTTTTACTGTCTGCGGTCGACACTGATAGAGGAGCCAAACGCTGAGGTTCAGCAAGGTCAGCACAACCTCTTAAAGTTTGTTTTCCTTCCTCACAATAGTCTCGAATGCTATATAGAGTCTGGAACTACACCTCCCCAAATCCGAGTAAGGAAGCTGCCATTTCCGTTCACGAAGATATATTTTAAAATATCTTTACATTTTACAGCTTTATAGCTTCCTCATGATAGAGCTTCCGTTGCTCCAGACTGTATGACGGAAGCATTTGAAAGTTGTTAGAGGCAACAGTCTGGCCACGTGAGACTATCCTCACAAGCGCAAGATGTGTGACGATTTGCTGAGACACATAGCAGTCACCATTTGAACCGTCCAATGGATCAAGGATGGATACTGAAAACTAGAACATTTACATCAACAATTATAATGTTGGATAACATGTGACTTGCTGTAACAATCATACCCCTTAGAATTTTTATTTCCCCCTGTTTTTAGCTGTTTCATGGCATTGTGATAAAATAAGTCTGTAACTTCATATTATCATTGTCAGATCAGATACAAAAAACTTTCATATGTTTACAAATTAATTTGCCAACACATAACTATTCATATTACTAAAACTCATTATTATTATTGTGCTTATAATTTATACCTTTCATGATTCATCTATGTGAAAACGTAAAAATTCAATAAAAAGTTATTTAAAAAAATATATACTAAAATGAGGAGATGCGCAGATGTCTTGCCTGATTTACAACACAGTTCACTACCTGAACTCCATCCTCGTTTGGACCAAAGACAAGTAGTTCCTGTTTGCCATAAATAAGTATTTAGACGTCGACACTTTAACGACACTTTAACCCATTAAAACCAGCAAGCATCTGTGTCATATTAGATTTTAGCTGTCTATTGTCTGTTGAGTGGAAACCTCATACAAGTATGTCCAAAACATACTTTTAAGTAACAGTTATAGTAGTAATAGACATAGTTTGAATGGTGATTAGTCATTATTAATTATATTTTAAGCTGTGATTAAGTTTTTTATCATTATTTTGACAGCCCAACAAGAACCTTGCTGGAGCCCGTATATTTTTGTTACGACAGTTTGGTTCATTATGCTTTCTTCAGTGCATAATGAATATTAGTTGTCCTGTCATGTTTGTAACTGCTCTGGCTACTTAAGGCGTAATTACTCAGTGGCAGAACTGTACTTTGACCTTTTATCCCAACATACATACTGTAGGGAAGCTCCTTGTTCATTTCCTTTCATAATAGCTAATTCCGCTAATAAAGATC
Organism: Protomyctophum bolini; assembly: GCF_963924005.1. Classification (NCBI taxonomy): domain Eukaryota; kingdom Metazoa; phylum Chordata; class Actinopteri; order Myctophiformes; family Myctophidae; genus Protomyctophum; species Protomyctophum bolini. The sequence continues at coordinate 25,009,728 of NC_137880.1, forward strand.
CTCCTGTCTCCATTTCACCTGACTTTCAATTCAGGTGCCCTTCAAAGATCTAGGTTGGAGCATCATTACCAGGTAATGATATATTTTTACTTTCTGCTGAAGGCACACACACACTTTCAATTTATTCTTCTCAAGGATGGGAAGGAAAACATTAATATGTATTGCGTGCACATGTGAGGAGAAAACCCTAATAGTTGTTTTAATTCAAATCATTTACATTTGTGTTGAGCTGGGTGAGAAATGTGACCAGCAATCTCTGGATATGTGACCTGCATACTTTTCCTGCTAAATGAGACATGTTAAATGATGGTGCCAGAGGGGAAAATGGGTATTTTCAAGCAGCACACACTGTTCCGATCATTGCAGATAACCACGCTGCAAGGGGTGGGGACCTAATTTAAGGGCTATTTACCATACACAGGGCACTTTCAATGGGGCTGCAACATGGGCAGAAATGGAGGAAGAAAACTGTGGAAGAGAAGGTTTTCCTTAAATCAAAGATTAACCCACAAACATCATAATTTATGTTCCAAGGTTTGCAACGACACCTGTAATAATTCATCGGTCTCGCACATCGTGAAAATCTGACATAAAGAACCGCTTAACGTAGTACATTAGTAATGTAAGAGTAACATTAGACACTACGGAATAGACATTATTCAGACAATAGACTAAACCACACACCGCAGTGCAGACATTTATGTCTCACCACTTAATAGCTAGGTAGTAAGTATTTAGGTGGTAGCACCCACACGTTACGACCTAATGCACCTTTGTTGGAACTCTAATTAGTTCCACTGCTAACATTTTACTAACATTTCGTTTGGTCCCAGGGCACTCAGGGTTAGAAGGGAATGAGAAGGTGGACCTATTAGTAAAGTGACGTTTAGGCAGATAAGTAGATGTGCAGTTGCCCTGGGGAGGGTGGAGCTTACCCGGTAGTGGATGAAGTAAAGAAGGTTTAATAAGGGAGTGGCAAGCCGGATGCATGGGAGAAGGAGGATAAGGGGAGGCATTAGTACTTGGTGCAACCTAAAGTATGTTAATGCTGCTCTAACACTGCATCACGCAGAGATGCAGTAAAGCATATGTAGATTGCTGGGAAGAACTTGTTTTTAATAGGGAAACATGAAACAGGGCTATGTCCTGAACGGACTGGCCCCCTCCTACATCATCGACCTCCCTCCATCCCCCCCTCCATTAGGACCCTCAGGTCAGCCGACAGGCCACTCTTAGAAGTCTCACCAACAAAAAATAGGCTCAGCCCCTACACTGTGGAACAGCATTCCCCTCGATGTTAGGTCTGTAACCCTATGGTATATACAGTTGTCCTTTAACTGTGTTGGCGGGCTGAGTGCACTGACGAGGAGTATTATGGGATAGCTTGTTTTGACTTTCGGTTCTGGTGTAGAGGGGAGCGGTCGCGCTTTTCAGAGGAAGAGATATATTATTTTGTTTGTTTGCTACGGACAGTTGATACAGAATTAGAACCCTGGCCGATCATGTTTGTTCTTTTGAATTATTTTTGTTTATTAAATCACCAGTTCTGCAACACGGACTCCTTTTTCTTTATAGCATAGAAAGCATGTGGATTCTTCCGGAGAGGAGAGACACGGTGGTTATAGGTCTGCTCCCTCCTTTGAGACTTTTAAATCACGACTTTAAACCTTTTTCACAAGCCTTTGAATCCCTCTGATGATCCTGCACATTTTTGTTGATAGGAAATGTTTGCCTTGCTGCTCTTTCATTCATTCATTCATTCATTCATTCATGGTTTTTTTCTATGGCTTGAGTACTATAACTGTGTGTTGTTTTAACCTTTATGGTCTTATACTGGTGTATTGTATTGTATTGTTTTCCCTGACCTGTGAAGCACTTACAATGAGAGTTGTTTTTAAATGTGCTATACAAATACATTTGATTTGATATGTCAGTGTGGGCAGCCAGAAACAGTAAAACGTGTTTCTAGAGTGCAGTAATTATAACACAGAAAGACAATGTCTATTCATTAGGATGACAGAGCAGAAGTGGAGGCTAAGATTTTTTTACTTAAGTAAAAGTATCAATACTGTAATTATGTAGAAGTACTTCGTTACAAGTAAAAGTCTGCTGTTCAAAATTTACTTGAGTAAAAGTACTGGTTAAAAGTATTGGTTTCAAACTTGTACTTAAAGGACCAAAAGTCCGCAACGCATTGTGAGCTTGTAGATCGGCTATTTTCAAATGGCCGAAATCTATAGGGCTAAAGTGGTTACTGTATGTCTTGTAGTAATAATCAAAATCTACAAAGTAACTAGTAACTAAAGTTTTCAAATAAATGTAATAATATCGTAAATAATATTTGCTCTAGTGGAGTAGAAGTAAAAGTACTGGAAATTGGAAATACTCAAGTAAAGTACAAATACCTAATAATTGTACTTAAGTAAATGTACATTATGGTAGTTACTTTCCACCACTGGCAGTTCCTGCAGTGGTGACTGTAAAGATCTAGGCGAATAAACCACCAGACCAGTAGAGGGCAGTAATACGCCTCGTGGAGCCCACCACACTGCCAGGCATCTAAAATAAGAGGGAGAAGAAGAAGAAGACGAATATCAGGAAGTAGCTTGTTTACTTTAAACAGAGAAGCAACGCTGAGAGGCTATGCTGCAGGCTGGATTCTAATGTTTATTTCCCTTTTTATGGAACCATCTGTAAGTAATTAACTGTTCGAATTACTAAAATCTTTACCTGTATGTTTGGAACTTCTGTTTGATATATAAATTGGACATTTTAGACACGTTATTATTGCTGGATGCTATATTCTTAGTAGCAGCATATACCATGGCAATACTGTCTGCAAAGGCTCTGAATTGTGGTGAAAACTTGTTGGTCATAATATTTGCATTTGTAGTGGTGCCTCTAATTCCTATTTAAATTCAGTTCTTATCTGAAGAACCCTATAAGAAACATGTTAATTCACATTGCCAATGTGATGCTTACCAAATGTCAATACTTGCCTGTTATGTTGTGCCTATGAGTGTTGTCATGACTGGTTGTTATTTCAGTTTCACACTTATTGATAGTAAACCTGCCAATTACACACCTGCCTTTACCCTGGAGGGTTACAGTGGATATGAGTTTAGCTGCATTTTTAACTTGGTAGTTGGTACACTTAACACTTTACACTCTCGGAGTTAAATAACTCAGGAGGTCGTCATGATATGTACTACATGGTATTATAACACTCTTGTCATGGTAGTGAAAATTAGATGCAGGGGTAAATACAGAGGCAGCAAAGATAAAAGATGCTTAACTGTAGTTCAATGACACAAGACCAAGGCATGCAGTAATATTAGATAATAATTGCCATAACTGTGCTATAGCAGCAGCTATGTCAAGGCATTGCATTGTTAATGCAAGGAATGTCCTCTGGTTGTACTTTTGTTGGACCGATGCGTGGGGACCCGGGCAGTAAAAGGGGCACGGTGCTTAATCAGAGCCATAATCCTAGATGAGCACCGGAATGGGACTTGTGTCTAAACGTGGAGCGAGTGTTGTCATTTTTTCCCCAGCGTGTTTAGGCTTATGAGGTCAGCCAGCTCACTGTATCAATATCTCATATGCTCATATCTATCACTGTATCAGCCAGGGGTAACGATGTGTGCTAAACTATCAGCGCCCTGTCTCTCTCTCTCCTTTTCCCTCTTACTCATCATTTCATCTTATTGCAGCTCCTGTGATTGCCTTCATCTCCTTGATGCATTTCTTTCTTTCACTTACATATTTCATCGTCTCTCTGTCTTTCTTTCTCATGCAGATGCGGTCATTACCACCCCCCTCCCCACCCCCCTTCATTCACTTCGCTTCTGCTCACCCACGTCTCGTCCCTTTTGTGCTCCTCTCTGACTGACGAGCCTGCTGTTTCATCCTCATATGCAGCATAATGTACTTCATCATTTAGTCGTGTTGGTGTTTGTTTTTGTTTCTTTTGGCGGGGGGGGTGTATAAGTGGTCATGATTATTTACTGCCAGTGACTTTGAGTCACACTTTCAAACTACTGTCCCACTTTGTAAATCCTGGAAATGTTGGTCACAGCGTTGAACAGAGACCGGCTGTGGGTTGGAAGAATTGGCGTGGCAGCCGTGGCTGGAGGCTCTTTAACTCAGAGATATGAGAGGATACGTGTGAGATGCAGCCAGCTAGCTGTTGGTAGCAGGGGGGCATGTTCTGGCTGTGATGATTTCACATCAAGTTGGTATTATATCTGCTCCAAGGGGAAAAAAACAAACCAAAAAACTAAACAAATTGCAGACCAATTATGGCTTCTTCATTGCTGTATTATCAAGCCCTGCATGCAAATATAATCATGCAGTGAAACTGTTATGGAAGCTATCGCTGCTATTAAAGTTTATTTGACAGTGATGATAGAGGGTTCCACATACTGTTGAAGTGCTAGACATTTTGGCCCTTCTGAATGCCTCATCCAGGCCCCCTCGCATCCAGCCAGAGTTATGGCATACTTGACTTAGAAGAGACTTGGTCGCAAATGAGAAATGAGGGACCTTCCTTTTGTTTCCGCTCTCTTATATACGGCCTCATTTCATCGACTTAACGACCTCATTTAAACGGGCCTAATGACTCTTACTAATGTCCGGGCATAGCTGAGAGATTGTGGCTTATTCTCATGAGCAGTGTCCTCTGCATGGTTATTGTATATATCCATTATGAGGCCTGGTCTCTGTGGAAAACACAGCCTATTTATTATGCTCTCTCAGATTGCAAAAAATGTTTCTGTTTGGTGTTACCGTGTCCAGTTTGTAATTTCTAGGGCATGAGAAAGGCCATCTTATTTAGCTGTGAAAGGTTTCAGTCTGATGGATATCAGATTTTGATGCCATTGACTGTGGCAATTTGTATTCTACAGTTCGACTTTGCAAATCAAAGGCTCGAAATGTATTATCATAAACCAATTTCACTGTATTTTTCTACATATCTCACTCATTTGAGGGGTTTTGGCTCCCAGTGGCACAGCCTTAGATATACAAATTGAGTGCTGGAAAGGTCAATCTACCGCCAACACATAATTTAAAGTCAGCCCCTCAAAATTCACCAAGAATATATTATATAAGGGAGAACCATTAACTCGGCACTTCTGCATATGTTAGTGTCTATTAGCCATCTCTCTTTGTCTTATCCATGTGACACTTGGTAATGGGTTGACTGTGTCGTGCAACCATAGAGCGTGTGATAGTTTCCATTAATCCATTCTGACCTGAGATCAGATTCTAAAAATGTCTGTTTGAATTTTTTTTCAAAAATAGCAGACCTACAAGCTCGTAGCGCGCCACTCGGTGCCGCGCTATGAGCTTGTAGATCTGCTATTTTTCAATAGCTGAAGCATAACATAATGCATAAACACCAAAAGGGGTTCCCGCCCAAAATGGGTTAAAGATGAGCGCACAACAACCAAGCACTTGGCACCGCCAACCCGAATCAATTCAAATAAGGGACGACTTGTGGCGTCAACACAGATCAATATTCAGACAAGGGCTTCCTGATGCGGTCATTACCGCCATAGGAGGAGGCCATTATGGGAAGCCCAGCTTGTCAAATGTATAACGTAAAAGCACATATCCCAGCATATGTGACAGGAAATCAATGCTCTTCGATATGGAATGAAACCTGACAGCTCAATGAGCTTTGCAGGGAGGGTGTTTGCCTCTCCCCTCCCCCTCCATAACTACATCAAAGGGACTTAACGGCAACCCTGCAGACAATTTCAGATTACACTCCCCTGTCAACAACTGCACAGGGATCCTCATCCCGTACACAGGTTGTGTAAGGTGAACGGAAAGATCGCCGTGCAGGTCCTGGCTTCCGCAAAAGTGTTGTCCGCGAAGCTTCAGGTTCCCTCCTGTGCCATTGCCACCTTTATCGAGTTTAGCATTTGGGAATTGTATTGGTGGTTGGTGTGTGATGTTGTGTCACTTTTGGGTCCAAAACTGATTTGGGAGAGTCCGAGCGCACCAATTACTGATGTTTTGACCGATATTATTGCAAAAGTAGATCTGCTATTTTTGCCTTTAAAAGAAAATAAGGTTTAGAAATAATCCCAAAATGGAGATGCCAGTCACGCCAGGTAGAAAGTGGTAAAATATTTGGACATTTGGCTACATACAGTAATTGCTGATACCGATGGTGCCAAAACATTTCAAAGCATCAGCAGTAACAGACCCAGTGCAGTATAGATATGTGATTTAGCTGGGGGGAATTAGAGAGGATATTTACAGCTTCACCGGTTTCATTTAGTAAGCATCAGTTTGCAGCCCCTCCCCCCCAGCTTTTGCCCCATAACACTGCAATTTGCTTACAATTTTAATGTTTTTAAATGACTGCAAGTAACACTAAATTATCAAGAGATGTAGTATTATGTAAGGATACTTGAGTGGCTGGTGTGTGTTACACTGGGATATTATTATTATTATTAGTAGTATTATATGCATACAGTACATGCAGTACATGATATTCAGGATTGTTGCTGAAGCCATTATGTTGTTGAATTATAGATACCACTGGTTTTAGATTTTATTGATGTGTTTAAATATACACATGAAGTGAATTAGAATGAGAGTAAGTATGCATAGATATAGTATTACCTTATTCTGTAGTATTACCTTATTCAGCTGTGGAAAAATAAAATCAGTTTATAGCGAGTTTGTAAGTGATCGACTTACCTCAGTATTTGTGTCGGTACGAAGGACTACTGCTTTCATGGTAAATGGCATGACAAAAAATAATAATGTGTGTGTGTGTGTGTGTGTGTGTGTGTGTGTGTGTGTGTGTGCGGGCGCGGAAGCACATTTGTTACATTTTATATAGTCTGTGGTATGACTCGGTCGGGGACTCAATCCCTGACCTCCCAATCTCAGGGCAGACAGACAGCTCTAACCACAAGGCAACTGAGCTGGTAATTTATATATACAATAATGTACTCTGTACTGTTTAATCATTGATTTGGTTCATTGATACCTTTAGGTCTGTGAAGCACGGCATCACAGATCAATAATTTTGAACCTCTCAGAAATTGGCTGCAAGCATTTGCTCTCCAGGGTGATAAAAAATAAATAATTCGTATTTTTCTTCCAAGCCAGAGGGTGGTTTAGTGTTCAGCTCTTGCAGTTTGGTTGGCAAATAGATATTGAGCAGAACTTTGACTCACTGAAGTTTGAAGATTAATGTAAAAGAAAAAGATGCATGGAAAGGACACAGAAGATTTTCAAAACTAGTCTGTAGATATTTGGGCTATTTTTGCATGACACCATTATACAACAAGGTATAAAATAGTAGTAGTACAATCTCTCTTTCTATATCGATATATAGAAGGCTTGGACTCCGCGGCCGTCCGCAATCAAAATACTCTTGACTCTTATGACAGATGGGCCAGTGCATTGATTTCGCCTCAAAGTCTGCACTGAGGGCCCAGGCACAAAGCTTGTCCAGGAGTCCAAATGATCTTATCTAAAAAAAAAACATCGACTCTTAAGAAGACTTCCAAGATTTTTTTCATTGTCAAAACAAAAATCAATACCAATGGATTTCTTTCATTCTGACTGCAGGGTTCTGATGTTGCGTTTATTCATGTGTGTATCTGAGGGAATGTTGTGTGTGATGTGATGCACAGGCGCAAGCAAAGCGGTTGCTGCCCAAAAGCAGTCTGCAGACATAAAAGAGAATCTTTCAAACAAAATGGTGAATCCTACACACAGTAGTATGACCTTATTCTGGAGGTGCTGCGGGAATGAGGAGCAGGTCATTTACAAGGAGGGCAGGTTGAACCGCAGACCTCAGTCAGTTTTATTGGATCTGCTATCGTCTTTAATTACGTTTTCAAAAACACTCGAGAAAAGAGCTCATTACAACCTTGTGGTTATGAAGTGTGATCTCTGCTCTGCCGGTTTAAGGAATAAAGATAAATAAATAATGAAATGCATGTAATTGAAAGAAGTCAGATTGACACTTTGCCCTGTGCGTCAGGCTGACACATTTATGAAGCAAAGTGTCACCGTCATTGCCTTTATATATAGTGGAAAACATGTTGTAACTAACATGCATAGAGCTAATTCTGACCCGTTGTTTTGTTTTGATCAAAATACAAATTTTACTAATTTATCTCTTGCTTTGCAGAACTGAAATGTGGTAAAAGTAGTGCAGATTGACGGATCATCAACACGCACACACACACACACACATACACACACACACACACACACACACACACACACACACACACACACACACACAGTCACACACACGCACGCACGCACGCACATACAAAAAGGCTTTCTTATCTGTCAAATGTAGCCCTCCATACAGGACGCAGAGCTTGAAATTAGTTTTGCCATCTGGATAGAACCGCATTAGCATTTGAAAAAACGAAGATGTTGGACCAAATCGAGAGTAGCACTTTCACAGACAGATGAAAGAGAACCCATACAGAAAGGAAAGAGGGGGAGGAGGGGGGGAAGCCTCCTCTGAAATTCTTTCATAATTCAACCCAATGTCTGTGTATATGTCCACCTGGTGGCTACCCAGGCCATTTCCTCCGTCCTCAGCCCGGCTGGTTGAGGTTGTAATGATCCCAGCGTGTCTCCGGCATATGGCTTACCCCTGGCAGCGTGTGCGGTGCGGACCCCCCCCTTGTGCTAGCGGTAGTGTGTGTGGAGCTGTACCGCAGGGTGTCTGGCAGTCCCATCACTTGGGCCGCTGACCACTTCATCTTGTAGGATAAAACCAGCCTTTCAGTCTCTCCTCTGGGGGTAGCGGTGCTGGAACTCACAAAGACGTTGGCTTGGATCGCAGCCACAGGATACACATCTGGCTGCCTGTGTGCTGCTGTGTGTACGTGGGCTTTTCTCTCTCTGTCTGTCTTTCCGTCCGTCCTTTTTATGTCTCACTCTTTTGCTGGACATTCTTAAATGGCCCAGACACTATCCCTTGTATCACACCTTGATTTAACTTAACATCAAATAGCATAGCACCCCTTTGTTGTTTTTGTTTTGGACCAAGCTTCATCTTTCTTTTGAAGAGACAGGATATTATATCCCTGTTGTCAAATATCCAAGAAAGACTTGCTAGCTTGTCATAATAAGTGGTATAGTGGTGGACTGTAACGGCTGACAGCACTGTAACAGCATTCTGCCGTGCTGCTGGAAACTTTATGCTGCTATGTTTAGGACGGCCATGAACAGCTATACGTGATCTTGTACAGTAGCCAGTTGGCATGTTGATTTGCGTTTCCCAGCATTAATTTTAGCTTGGTTCATGATGGATGTTGTGGATGTATTCCATTTCCTAAAATCTACAGCAAATGCTTTTCACCGGCTTCATCAATTACTTGATTGCGGACATTTGCAGGAATATTACAAGCACCTTCTGCTTGCCTATGAAATTTTCCAAATGGGTAGCTATGGTGTAGCTCTATGAAATCCGCTTGATTTCCGCTTGCATTTCCAGCTACAAGCTTTGTAACCTTGTGTCGATGTAATTTTATGCCCATACAGTCTATGGAGATCTCTGTATCTGGCTGTTCTTGCCCCTTGGCCTACTAATGTTAAAGTATGCCCATATATGGATGGAGATCCCATGATGTCATCAATATATGCCCATAAATGGGTTGTATGGGCGGTTATGCGCCACCCAATAATATATTCCTATATACAGTACAAGGCATTTCTAGATGGATTCAGCGGTTCAGGAACGACCACTGATCGGCCACCGTGTTCTGTAGCATGCAGAGCCAATCAATCGGTTGGATGGTTCTCGAGAAGGACAGTTACTCATCTATAGGTCCTTTTTTGTACCTTGGCTTGTATTTTTTGAGATCATCATGTACTTGGAATGTTATTTGGATATCTTCTTTATAGCACTGATTTAATCTACCTGATGACGGCTTTATATAGTCAAAATGAAGACTGCCTTGGACTTTTTATAATTTATTCAGATTTGGTAACGGTTTTTTAACCCATTTAGGCCTAAGGCCGATTCTAAAAACGCCTTCTAAAGCCTGACCTAAGTTTTCTGAAAAACTTCAAATATTTATATAGCAGCATCAGTTTTTTTTTAATACTGTACATACTGTACAGAGCCCAAATATGGGTTCCCGGCCTGAGGGGGTAAGACACCAAAAGGGGTTCCCGACACCAGAATGGGAAGCAATAACTCACTCCGGGCGCTGGTATATAGTGATTATATCACATGCAGCTAAGGGGGATGTTGTTGGCCCTTAAATAATCCCACAGTTCTCCTTTTCATACAAGAGGCTCCAATAAAACCAAACGTGTAAACAAAATTCCTGTAGCTCATTTTGGAATGAAATTGCAGTGCTGAACCAAACACCTTTCTGCCAGTAAAATTAAGAAAGATTGTTTGAGACCATCTCCAGCAATGATGCATATCTCCAGTTTTTGTTTTTGTTATCCCGTGCTGAATACAGAGCAGCCTGTCCTCTAGGGGGTTATTTTGTCTGCTAAGAAACTCCACTTGTTTACTCATAAATCCGATTTTGTTGTAATGTGCCTATCTGCCACGACTCTTTGAAATGTCATTTGCATGATTAAACTTCCCTCTGTCGTCTTCATAATATAATATAATCTCTATTGTGATCACGAGAGCAAGTGCTTTGTCCCTGCTGTCATCAATAGCGGCTGTTATGAAGCGGGGTGAAGAGTATTTGAAATTGCAGGCAAATTAAAATACCATCCCTTAAGAGTCATTCTTGTCTAATGTAATTGACTTTCTTTTAGTGGAGATTCCCATTCATAAAACACATTTTCAACACATTTACAGTATTCTTTTGTCTTGTATCCGGTAATCTATCATGGCTGTATTATTTAATATACATTAACAATCTGATCTACTCTGTTCTTTTGAATACATTATAATGTCTCCATTTGAAGGAGTCATGTGACCACCCTTTAGAGCCCTGCCACGTTACGCCTCATTCAGTCTCGCCTAGACGCCTATACGACCTAAATATTAAACTATGATATTTATGATTTTTCTCTGCACGTCTCTACGGTCTCTACAGTGCAGACTAGAGTCTTGACATAGAGCACGGAAGTCCTGACGTCACTTCTGCTATCCCTGAGTCACAGAAGTATATTTTCTATTTGAAAATCCAAAGGGAAATCGCATCTTATAAGACCCTGTGGAGTGGAATAGGCCAAGGTGTGAGTGGACGATTTGGGGGCAGTCTGGGCACGGCAGTGTTGGAGCACCGGCCACAACGCCTGACATAATGACTTAATTCTGATTGGGTGTAGAAAATGATTTCCTGCATCTCTTAGTGGAAGTGTTTTTTAAATACCTCCTCAAGAGTTTCCATTACTTGTAATTTATTTATTTTTCTCAAAGTAAGCAATTTGGAGAAGAATAACAATGAGCTGTCAATTCTCTGACCGTAGTTGTATGGCTCTCTCAGCCAAGTGTTCAAATTTAAATGGTAATTTGAGGTGCCCAAGGTGTGCTTCTTACTTTTAAATCCTGCTGTTCTTTTGGCTTGCTGGCTAATGAGAAAAAATGCAAGCTAAACCACATTCTGTGACAACTAGCAGTGGCCTGGCTGAACACGGATGCTATTGGAGTTAAAGTAAGATGCATTATGTCACTTAGGCCTGGTATTAACTTGCAGAGACCTGAGACCTCACCACTATGGTCTAGGTGGGTGAGACTTAACGGCAATAATAACGAGCTGGGGAAAGGTGATGCAAATGAGGGAGCACGTATGAGATGTGTCTTTGCACCGCAGTTAATTATAGTCAATCAAGCAGGCGGGCAGCCAGACGACTAGAGGTCGGAGGTCGGTACACTCTGGGGAATACAGGGAGAGACTCGAGGTGAGGCAAACATCCCCGAGCAGCTGCACCTCTAGCTGCTCCATCAATTCCCCCAGGTGTGTCGATTGTCGAATACGGTGTGAGGTGGTTTGTAGCACAGATTGGAGGCCAGATTGCAGCAGCGGCAGGCCCATCAGCGCCGGTAAGCGAGATGTGATTGATGTACAGGTGGAGGTGTGGTTGGGTGGATCCGTGGCCTGGCCTCTTCGCTCAGATACCAGGTCAGTTAATTAGTGTAAAGCAGTGGCTACCCACGTGCCACTCTTATCTGGAGTGTCTTATCACAAGGCCAACAGCAGCGATCAATAATGAGGAGCGTTGGAGTAAGCACTCGCACAAAAGAAAAATTAAACAAGACTAAAGAGGCTAAAATCTCTGCTCTAGTGCCCCCTAGAGACTGTGCAGCTTTTCACACATAAGGTTTGGACCGACCAACATTGCTATAAAATAAATGTAGAATAAGAGGATTTTTATTGTATTTTTTAATCATTGTCAGGATAGGTGTTTGGGCAGGATATACAGTATATTCACTGGCAGATTAAAAGCTAACTACTAAGCCTACTATTAGCCTACTTGCTCCCGTGGGGGAAGTTCGGTTTCAGCTCAACCCAGCTGACTGCTGCTCACAAGGGGCGCAGAGCAGTTAATGGGTTAGATGTCTTGCTCAAGGACACTTCGACCAGTCATATTTGACACATTACTAGCTAGGCCTGGAATCGAACCTGGGACAACTGGGGACTGCGGTTTCCCAGGTGGGCTCGCTCACCAAATAATAACCAATATTTTAAACCAGCAAAAGCTAGAGGAAATCAGGGTTCATCTTCTGCTCCCCATGTACAACTGAAGGAAAGACAGTAGTTTTGAGCATATCTTGTTTTGGACCAAAGTGCTGCTGGAGGAACTGTGCTTGGGAACTGTGGTTGGAACGTGCCCAGGGGGTCAGCCCGGTTCCGGCGAGCCGCCCTGCGTCCGGACTCCGGAATGGTTAAGAAATGACAGTTACCGTGTGGGGGTCCCTGTACTGTACTGTACTGTACTGTACTGTAACACCCCGTGTGTGTGTGTGTGTGTGTCAAAAAGTGGACACACCCACATAGTATTTGCAAACTCTTGTGCCTAGTGCACCAATGACTATACTCTTGCTTGTTGTGTTGATAGTATTTGGCCAAATTGACAGACTGAAAACATTTTCTGAAAACATTTTCTGAAAACATTTTCTGCTGTACTGTACTGTACTGTACTGTACTGTACTGTACAAGCCCTCCTCCCTGGCCTGTGTGTGTCTGTGTGTTCGGCTGTGCAAATTTGGTGGTAAACAAACGCTGTAACGCTATTTTCGTGCTCGGACACAGCCAGGGACACGGGGACGGACCCAGGGACACATAGCTGTCTATAGGAGTGGTTGCACCACTCAAAAACAGTGAGAAATGGGAGATCGACAGCAGCCTATATGCCATACAGTACTGTTATCATTCTGCAGTAGGTCTTCATTGTGCGTTTTTGATTGAAACACCCATGGAGCCTCCGGGTGTTTTGATTTGATTGACACTCTTTTCTGTTCTGATTTCTGTGTCATGTTTTACGATTTTTGTTCTTTTTTATCCACAAGGTCAACAACACACCCCTTGCTCTCAGTACTTTAGAACTACAGTCTAACACACCCCTTGCTCTCAGTACTTTAGAACTACATTCTAACACACCCCTTGCTCTCAGTACTTTAGAACTACAGTCTAACACACCCCTTGCTCTCAGTACTTTAGAACTATAGTCTAAGACACCCCTTGCTCTCAGTACTTTAGAACTACAGTCTAACACACCCCTTGCTCTCAGTACTTTAGAACTACAGTCTAACACACCCCTTGCTCTCAGTACTTTAGAACTACAGTCTAAGACTGCAGTTTATTGTACCAGTAGTGAAGCGAGCACATCAAAGCACATTATTAGATTTTAAGAGATAAACTGCAGTGACAATATGGAGAGCCACTCGACCGAGAAAAGAACCAGTGCCGTCAGCAACGACACAGAAGTACTGTAGGGGATAATCATCTCCGAGGTCTGCGTTATTGAAAAAGAATACATGCCGTGGATGCCAAGTTGCCTCCGCAGAGTGCATTATATTTTTTGATAAAGGCACAGCTTGTAGGCTATTTTCCTGTTTAATACAGTACCAGAGACACTTTCCAGTGATTAAAATAGAATTTGTGTTCAATTCATTCATTTTTGGGGGCGGTAAGCTCTTTAACCACCCCCTGGCGTCCCAATTTTGGGCATGTCATGACTCATTATAAGCCATTTTGAAAATGTTGTGAAAAATAGCAGATCGGCAAGTGGTTCAGTGCATCATGATCGATTTTTGTGTTGGCACGTTGTTAACCTTGAATAAACTTCATTTTACTAATCCAGCAAGTGGGAGAAGCTGTACAGTGTGCGCACGCATGTGCTCGTGCGTGTGTGTATACAGTGGCTCCTGCAGAGCATGAATAAACCGTTTACACAGTGGCCAGCTGGGGCATCGGTCATTGATACAAATCCAACTCTATGCATCAGTCCACTTCTTGTGATCTATGCGGTGGGTGCATAATAAATCTGTAATCAGACGTTTGTGGCATATAATAATAAACTGGTGTAGCCAGATCAGGTTGTTATCACAAAAAAACTAATGGAAGTCACCAAATTCTATCGATTGGGTGTTTTATAATTTATATAACAAATGGTGTGAATATTCAATGCGGCTGCCTGCAGCTCAACCTGACAGAGTAGTAGGGCATAATGTGATTCAGCTAGGACATCGTCTGCTTTGTATACAACCAGGAGGTTGTGGATGGAAATCATCAGCTTGTGCAAAAACAGGAGTGTGATGAAACGAGCATTTTGACCTGAGATCAGATTCTAAAAATGTCTGTTTGAAAATGACAGTTTTCTGAAAAAGCTATGTTTCTATGTCAGTCGTTCTTAGATTTTTCAAAAATAGCAGACCTACAAGCTTGTATGAGCTTGTAGATCTGCTATTTTTCAATAGCTAAAGCATAGGATAATGCTAGGGGTTCCCGCCCAAAATGGGTTAATACAATGGACCTAAAAGGACGTAACGGAACTGAGAGATGTAGGAGGGTGCTAGCACATTGTCTGCTTTGTATACAACGAGGAGGTTGTGAAAACCACTTATTTTTTGTTGCAAATACAGGATCTCTTTCTTGTTTTTAGTAGAAGTCTAGCTCTTGCATTTTGAATCGGCTCCTCAATTAATGAAATGGACTTGAAAGACTAACATAATGATATAGGACATTACAGCCATGCAATACTGTACTCTTAACGTTGTTGAAATAAGACTCATAAAATGTCCCTGGGACCCTAAAAGACCACCCCTGGGTCCCGGGACCCCGTTATATTGAATACATATTTACATCACTGGGTCACAATGAAATCTAATCCTTGTTGAAATTGTGACAATAACATAAACACTTTTATCAGAGTTTCACAGTCTTGTATGAGTGAATGACAAGTGAGCCGTCTTCTTGATTCGTGAATCCGAAATTGAGTTAAGGAAAACCTGACAGCTTTTGAATTATTTAGGCATAATGGCCTTCTCAATTTTAATGAGATTATTCATTCAGTGACACATTGTAGATATGTATGTGTACCAGTTGTCAAGTATCTTCATTTTTTATTAACTGTCTCTCCTGTGTTTCCTTACTGCTGTCACTGCTATGACATCTGCATTGAATGGGATCAATACAGGCTTATCTTCTCATCTTTATCTTTCTCATCTTTCTCAGGTTTATCTTAGATTTCTGTCGGGTTTCCATTCATGTTTGACTACATGCAGTGAGACATGGCATCTTGACCAGCTGCAACGCAGCATATTGTTCCTCTCGGGCAGAAAGCCATTATCTCCATATTTTTAGTGCTTAACACTCTTTAACCCATTCTGACCGGGAACCCATTTTGGTGTTAGCATCATGTTATGCTTTAGCTATTGAAAAATAGCAGATCTACAAGCTCATAGCGCGCCACCGAGTGGCGCGCTACGAGCTTGTAGGTCTGCTATTTTTTTTAAATCGAAGAGCGACTGACATTTATAGAATCTGATCTCAGGTCAGAATGGGTTCATCAGACCAGTGTGTGTCCAGTGGAAACGTCGTATGAATCTGATCTCAGGTCAGAATGGGTTAATGTACTTGATCATACTACAGCGTCACACAAAAGTATACAAAATGTCAGATCTACAAGCTGCTGTTTTTGCTATTTTCTTTATTTGAATCCTGAAAAGTCCAACAGTTTTGGACATACTGTATGACGTTTCCACCCGACAATGATTTACATTATATATATATACAGTATATCGTAACTATACAGTACTAGTAGACTTGCTACTGAAAAAATAGTGCTTGTCTGTGTTTCTCAAATTAATTAATCAAAAAGATAACTGATAGAATACTTTGATAGAAAAGAATGTGTAGTTGCAGCCGTATACTGTGTGTCAGAAGGAGAAGGTACCTGAGTGATGGGATTCTATGCGACCTGGAGTGTTCTTGGCATGGTGTGGAAGAATGTTATTCTGAGCCCTGTTGCCCTGTTGATTGGCAGAGAGAGAGTCAATAGAGCCAGGATGAAAAGAGGGCACAGATGTGACTGATTGGACGCTTGGAGCTTTTCCTGCTTGCATGCTCTTTCTTTGTTTGCTTATAGCGTTTTTATTTATTTACTCAATACGATGTTACACTAGGAATAAATTGCTTTTGATCATTTTTTTACTCTCACAAAAAACACATCTCTGGACTTTCAATTGAGTCAGTAGGGCAAATGTATTAATATTGTGACAATCTTAATCCCTCAGTTAGTCAACACAATGCCTTGTTCGTTGTTAGAGCTGTGTTTTGATGAAAAGTCAATATAGTAATAGTGCTGCTGAATGGAGTGATGTTGTCTATTTTTGCCTCAGTAGCTGCGCACATATATTTGTGTTGCTTCTGCGACTGAATTAAATACAGTAGCGGCTGTAGCTCGGGAGGTAAAGCGTTGGCTTGGGAATCGTAAGGCTTAGTCTGGTTCGATCCCAGGCATCCCCTGGGTTACTGTTGAAATTTATTGTAAAGTGCTTTAGAGAGAGGCGTTGACTACTGTAAATGTAAATGCACCATTTACATGCATTTCCTGATATGCTTGATATATGTTTTGATAATATCAGAATTTAACAACAGTTACAATTGTACAGTATGTTAACCACACCCTGGCATCCTTATTTTGCTTAATTGCTTTATGCTTTATTAAACAGTCCCACAAAGGTAGCAGATCTAGCAGATATGTTTTATGGCTTTTTTTTGCCTTTATTTGATGGGGAACAGTAATGTGACAGGAAAGAGGGGAAGACATGCTCAGGACTGGAACCTGCAGCACGCTGTCAGGCTGGATTACCGGCCTAGGTGCCTGGACCGCTCAGCCGCGGCACAGGCCAAGTTCAGTATAGTTTTAATTACTTTATATTTTCAGCAGCCGCAATACAATAATGGTATAATGTGGCAATACATTTACCAGCTATGCTGTAAAACTATGAAACTGGTGACCTGATTCCATGCAGGAGACCTATTTATGTGTGTATGATAGGCATTATATGCCAGGAAATGTCAGTATTTCACTAAGTGACTGAGCGCTTTCTAAAATGAATTTGTAAAATTCCTATTACATTATTGCCAAGACAGATATTGTGTTCTTTCATATTGCAATATCAATATGAACCCAATTTATTATTTAGCTCTAAATGGCTATATGCCCAGTTACCGTTAATTCAATACACACACACACACACACACACACACACACACACACACACACACACACACACACACACACACACACACACACACACACACACACACACACACAATTTCTAACCACAGACAAGCCCCACACACTGTCCCAGTGGCTGCTACTGTGACAGGGAGTGGACATTTTTGTTCCCTAAGCGCTGGCCTCGCCATCAGCCGAGGTCAAGGCCCTGTAGACCTCTGTCTCTCATTGTCCCTTGGCAGGTGACGATGAAGGGCAGCAGTGTCCACTGACACTCCGCTGGGAGGTGTTACTGTGACACTGGGAAGTCGCCACAGCTCCCATGTCCAATCAACATTCAATCTCACTGGGAAGCAGCGACCACGCGTGGCGCGGTTGCCTCCCCTTAGCGTTGGGATGAATCATGTCCAGAAGATTACTATCTCAGCCCGGCCCCTGTGTGACTGTGTCCACTGTCCAGTACAAGACCGCCACTTATCTGCCCAGAAAAGACAACAAGGGAGTCCGAGTGGAGGCAGGGTTTGAGTTAGTGTTGGAGGGCACGCACTGCAACCTCGGAGCACTCATGGGATATTAGACGGAGGGGGTTCCGGGCCTAGCTTCCTCACTGGAGCCTGTCGGCCACGCCCCAACAGTCACGCTCCTGTTTTCCGGAACGCGTGCACTCCGTGCAGCCGTGCACTGAGCCGGTAGCTTGCTCAGCTGTCGGACCGTCTTAGCTGGAATTTCAGTGGAAGTGCAGTCCGTTCCCCTCCAGTCGTTTGGCCCGGGGCAACATGGGAATTATGGAGTCTGTATTCGTAGTGTGGTGCATGGTGCAGTGGCCGCACCAGACGTTCTCTTTCTTTGTTCCTTATATATTTTTTTTATCCCACGATTTTTGCAACCCATTTTTTTCCACCCAGTGTTAATTATCTAATGTAATCCTTGGCACTACACTTCCTCTGCCAACTTGGGGGGGCAGCGGACTGACTTCATGCTTCCTTCTATGCATGAGGAGTCCAAGCTGTTTCTTTTCTCCTGACGGGGGAATTTCCACGGCCTGACGTAGTGCGTGGTAGGAACACGTTATTCCGACCAGTTGGCTGGCCAGGGGGAGGTAGTTTAGAGACCAGGATTACTGCACGTAACTTTTGGGAAAGTTTCATAGTAGCTTGTTTACAACTGAGACGGACTCCCTTTGCATAACTTCCTCTTCAAAGCGACATGTAATGATTAGTCAACAGTCAACACTAGTTTTATTTCAGTCTACTTACAGGACATTAACATCACATTTGAGTTCCTTTTGAATGCCTGTCAGATTTCTCTGATTAACTGTCTCAGCTTTTGGTGCGCAAATGCGCCTTGCATGCCTTTTGATCTACGCTCAGAAAACTCTTTGACGACGTACAGTATGCGCACTCACTGGCGCATCGGTTGTGTGCCCCCCTGATTATTAATAACATTTTAACATGTAAACACAACAAAAACGAATGGTTCAATTCCATTTAGTTTCGAGTGCCAACCCTAACGAGCGAAGGTTCGAACCCTGAATGTTCGGGGACAGCCGTAACACACACACACACACACACACACACACACACACAGAAGCCTTTTGGCGAAACAGCCTGCATATATCCGTATCAGAAATTAGGAGTAGGACACAATATCGGAATATCGGATATTAGAAACAAATACACCCCTATAAAGTATACACTTGAAGTGTTTATTTACATTTTCATCATACCAAAAAAATGACATTAAAAACAAAAGTAAACACAGCTCATTAGCAGCAGGACACTATCGGTCACCACTCACCAGAACCAGAATGTTTTTTCAATGGGTTTATATTAGAAGTGTCTCATAAAATGAATATCAAATATCTAAATATTGACCCAAGCAACTTAAAAACTCTGGAGTGCAGTCAGTGCACACAAATGTTAAAATGTGTTTTTAAAGTGAAACATCTCTTTAGCCACTTAAAACTATACACTTTGTTGACCCCATGCAGGGCTGAATCCTAGTCCCCTTTCAGCTTTAGTCCTACACTAAATATCTTCACTGAAAATAGCAGATCTGACACGTGTTGTGAGTCAATGTTTATGTAAAGTAATGTGTAACAGTGTTACCAGAGCCCTGTTAGTCAGCTTCAAGTGATGATGACGATGAGAACGTACGGTTGATTTCGAGAGGCGTGTTGTGAGCTTGTAGATCTGCTGTTTTCCCATGATGTTAGAATAGGGACGCTAAGGTTCAAGTTAAACAAAGAACAAGGGTCAAACGGTCACATGCCGTACATATGAAAAGGGTCCATTGTAAATTGAAATGTTGTGCAGATCTGGGTTGTGGGACTGATTTAGAACAGGCAATGTTAGCGACCTCTTCTGGATGGATATCGCTTGATGTTTCACTTCTGTCAACATGTCCTGTTCCAGAAGAGATTCCCCATTGCCTGAGAACACGTCACTTTGACTAGGTTTCTCTTTGATCATTGTGAAGACAAAAGGCGAGGCAAAGGGAAGAATACTGCCGCGTTGTCAAAATTTGAATGCAAGTCGTGCCTATCAACTTGTCAGGCTTGTCAATTTTTCACAGCTATGCGTTGCGTTTTTCAATTCATAATTGGTTCATAAATTCATAAGTGTGTCATTTGGCCATACAGTTTTTTGATACAGCATGCACAATGCTCAAATGCCATATGCAGAATGCTTGCCGGTAAATGTGCAATGAAACGAACACATTGTATACGTATCACAATGCGTGGCTGGACACACATGCTTGCTGTATTGGTTTGCATTTGATAAACGTCTTTAAGATAGAAATATTACCTCGGTTTCTTCTTATATCCCTCTCCAGTGGTCCTTCTGATTACCATCCCTACCCAATGGCACCACACGGCTCGCTCGCCATGTTGGAACGCCGCTGCGTTTTAAGATGGCTGCCAAATATGGCAAAGTAGCTCCCTTTGTTTACCCGTGGGATGCTCTGCTATGCTCCAGTCTAATAGATTGGACACAGCAGCCCCATGCACCGACTCAGCCATTCACCTCCTCCATGATGGGAGTCCAGAACAAATTCACCTCACACTTAACCCATTCTGACCTGAGATCAGATTCTGAAAATGTCTGTTTGAAAATGACAGTTTTCTGAAAAAGCTATGTTTCTATGTCAGTCGTTCTTCGATTTTTCAAAAATAGCAGACCTACAACAGCTTGTAGATCTGCTATTTTTAAATGGCTAAAGCATAACGTAATGCTAACACCAAAAGGGGTTCCCGCCTAAAATGGGTTAAGTGTCAGCACGCTCCCATGGCGAGAAGGCAGCCGCATACAGTAAGTGAATAACGTTTTCGAAAAGAAAACGGCGAGAGGAAGAGAGACTTCGCCTTATTATTATTATTATTTTTAAACATCTGTAAATATGTGCACTGTTTGTCGTGGTAGGGGAGAAGGGAAGTGGCTCTTTACTATTTTTTTGTATCTTTTATAGGAAAGCTGAAAATGATGTGTCAAAGAAAATGATACAAGGCTATATGATGGATGGCTCTGTCTCTGGCTGCCTCTCAATCTCTCCCACCTCCCCTCGCTGCCATTCATTCTCTAACGCAGTCTCTTCCCAGAGAGGAAAGAAAAAGGCATTAGCTCCTTCCACATTTCAGCCAAACTCTTGTGTCTGTCCATGCTTGGCCACAGGGAAGAAGAAAAAGCCATTCTGCTGGGGTAGAATTTCATTTCCTTTCACCGCCCATACTGTTCCTTATGATTTGTCCGTGGTGTGGAATTACAATGTGATATTATTCTTGCAGCGCACGCATTATAGCCGGGCATGGCGACTGCTGCTGTTATTGAAATTTTGATTAGGATTGAATTTGTGTACAGGCGTTTCCCCCCAGAGAGATGGCTCGCTGATTGCCGAGGTGCCGTTTCTTGGACGCCTTTTAAATTGAACCGTAATGGGAGCCGTGCGCGTCACGCTGCTTGGAATATCCCGGCACCGATTTAATTGATATAAACCATATCAGAGGAAGATTTTAACCGGCATTAAAAGCCCTGTTCGATTGGCGTGCCAGTGGAGAGGCGTCGGCAGAGGCAGTGAAACGTGCCTGTGGCTCTCCTCTCTGTAAAGAGCTTTCTGCGGCGTGCTGTTGTTGGAACATCGAGCCTTAAGAGGCAGAACATAATGAACTGCTGTAGCTGTACCTCACACACACACACACACTGCTCTCTCATTGTGTCCGCCAGCTCTCTTAATGACATTTCATGAGATTATCTTTTCACAGGGGCATCGTGGCTGACCTGTGTGTGTGTGCGCGAACGTGTGTTTGTACTGAATACAGTATGTGAAAGATAGAGGACAGATAAGTGTGCGCGCGCTCGCGACTGTGTGTGTGTGTATTTTCTCTCACCCTGTCTCAGGCCCTCTGATCTGCCCTCAATTGTCTCTCTCTCTTTCTTCATCTCTCTCGGTCATTCTCTATACCGCGTTCTCATTTTGCCAGGACCTGTTATTAAATCTCACAGTGGTTTGTTTGTTGATCTGATCAGTGTGTGCTGTAACGTTGTTGCCCTCAAAGGCACCTCTTCTGTCTGCCATTAAACTGACATTACATTGTCTGACCTTCGAAATGGTCTCACACACACACACACACACACACACACACACACACACCAACCACACAGGGACTCGCTCCACCAGCAAATAAAGTGTTGAGCAGCGTCTTGTTGTTGCTGTTTGTGTGAAGACGGGGGTTGTCTCACAGGAATCAGAACACGGGGCTCCTGATCACCATGTGACAGGTAACAGACGAACCCCCCCCCCCCCCCGCCCAGACACGTAACGCATGGCAGATGGCGGCCGGGAGCTTTATTTGGGCTTCGCTAGGCACAATATCGCTGCCTTGTCATTGGTCGATGTCGGAGTCCGCACGGTGACAGCTGTCAGCCTTGGCCGTGTCATAGAGAATAGCTGATATGACGGTCGGTATGATCGCACTGTCTCTGCTGCCCATTCGGAGGCGGACGAGCATTCCATCAGACCTGATGTGTCTTCATTTCATCTCTCGCATTCTGTGCCGAGGTTATGTGACCGCACCCTTCTTCCTATTCAGCAGGCTGGAAAATAGATAGGATAGGACCTTTTGTGTGTGCGTGTGTGTGCGTGTGTGTGCGTGCGTGCGTGCGCGCACAACATTTCAGAGGGAGATGGGTGGCATGCTTTATTTCAGCTTGGCATATATATATGACTGTACTAGCACACTATTTGTGAAGAATGAGACATTTGTGTGTGTGTGTGTGTGTGTGTGTGTGTGTGTGTGTGAGAGTGAGAGAGAGTGTGGGTGGGTGTGTGCGTGTATGTCTGAGTCAGTGTGAATGGATGTCCCCTGGTGTCAGCGACGGTGTTGGCAGTCTGGCATGGCCAGACAAAGCACCGAAGCCCATTCTATCTTTTAGAAACAACCTAATGGCTTCGTTCTAAAGCCACCAGACAGACGGGCTGTAGACGTATGATGCGTTCTGCTGATTCTGGTCCACAGACAGACTGCCCCCGTCGGGTCTCTTTCCCGTCCCAGTGTTTTTCCACACTTTTCTTTTGGTGCCTCGGGCAATAATAGGCCTTTATTATGATGCAGAAAGACAGGGAAATGGTGAATTGTATGCAGTTGCGCAGAATGCCAGCCATTTCTAACCATGATTAAGTGCAGCTTGAGGCTTGTGTGTGTGTGTGTGTGTGTGTGTGTGTGTGCATGCGGTTGAATTCATTCATGGTTGAGCAATCCTTATATTAAATATATATCTTCTTTATTGTGAGCTATTATACAGTATGTCAAAAGTCATATGATGTGGCACGCATGAATGCAAATTTAAAATGCATGTATTTTCTGAGTGTGCATATACCCCCGAGAGAGCACGGGGGTATATGAGGAGTACATGAACTGCAGGATGGCTGTATTATGCGTGTGGATGCATTTATGCCGCTGTTTATGTTTGGGCATTGTGTGTGCGTTGTTCTGTGGCTTTGTGACACTGTACACAGCCAGGCGTACCATAGAAAACCGTTCCATACAATAAATATAAAACATCCCCAACTTGCTTGACAACAACTGCATAGCGACTTGGCACCCCTCCCGAAAATAAATAAATGTTCTGGCTGCCCTCCTCCGTCTCTCTTCCTCTTCCTCCTCCAGTGTGTTTTTTGTTTAGTCAGAGGAAACTCTCTGCTGGCTGGCGATAATTGGTGGGTGAGGGTGATGGAGTGTGGGCACAGGTTGGGGGGGGGGGGGGTAAAAGTATGAGAGGATGTCATGCAGAAAGATGGCTGCTCCAGCACCTACAGTAGTACTGTACCAGTGTACCGTGCAACACACTGCCTGCCACTGCCTGCAGTCCTAGCGTGTTGATAAACATGTTGTGCATGTGTGCCGCCTGTTCATGAGTGTGTGTTCGTGTGTTCGTGCATATGTGTGTGTGTGTGTGTGCTCGTGCAAATGTGTGTGTTCGTGCATATGTGTGTGTGTGTGTGTGTGTGTGTGTGCGTGTGCGTGCATATGTGTGCATGTTTTTCCCCTATCTAACCTTGATCATTTTTGGATTGTTCCCGGGCCTGGCTGGATACTAGGCTGTCAATGTGATGGCAATGAATGGAAACCATCTCCTGTTTTATTTTAATTTTTTATGTCCCCGCCTTAGTGCAGTAAAACCCTCTACTGATGCATTGACATTTTAGTAGAGACGAGGGTTTTTTTTCCTCCCTGGGGTTTTATTTTCAGTTGTTTTTTTTGTAGTTTTATTTATGGAAGGGTATTATGTAGTCAGGAGGAGCAGGGCTAAGGAGCAAGCGCGGCAAGGTAATGAGGAATTGGCTGTGCCCCGGCATGGAGAGGTGGAGTGAGGTGGTGAAGAAATGCGGTGGTGGTCGGACGCAGAGTGCTCATTAAGTTGCAGGGAAATGGTTGCAGTGAGTATGCTATGCGCATCGGAGAGAAAAAAGAAGTCCAAATTCTACCTCCCAAGCTTCTGGAGCTGCCTCTCGGAGGTATTGAGCCACCCAGGGGTGTTGGTAGGGGCGGGGGGGCTCCCCGCCTAAACCATTTATTTCAGCATTCTCTTGTCTGAAGTAGACAGGTTGTGCTGGACATAAAGCTCTGGCCTGTCAGTTAAACGCGGCAGCTGCCTAAGAATGCCCCCCACCCCCCAATCTATCACTCACTCTCTCTCTCTGGCACTATAAATTCCTATACAAACCCATTGTTGTAACTTCAAACTCCATTTTAACCATGATGGATTCATTGAAAACACCTGCCATTGGTCCTGGTGACTGATATTTGCCTTCTAATGTGTGAGGGCACCGTGTTCTTTCAATTTGTTTTTACATTTTTGAGGGGCGATAGCCACTCCTATGTCCAGCTTTTGGTGTGTGTAACCCGAATTTTGTCCTAACGCAAACATTAAATGACAATGAATGGACAATCTTGAGTGTTTGTGTATACACAAACATTGCGTAACACACACACATTTATTTTATTACACACACATTTTATTATTAAAAAAAAAAAAAGAAAAGAAAAAAAAATATATATATATATATATTTTTTTTTTAAATAAATAAATCAAATAAGTAAAAAAGGTTATTGAATAAACACGACCCCCTCACGCATTAGAAGGGCTATAGCAGTTAACAGAACCAAGGAGGACGGGTGTAAACATGATTCAAATTTAGTTTGAAGTTAACAATGGGGATGTATAGGAATGAACCACAGAGTTTGTGTGTTGGCTTTGGGATATGTTGTGTTGTGGAGCGTTGGTCGCCATGCGGTCAGACCGCGGCATCTCCCCAGGAGGTGTGGCTGTGCTCTTGTCAATGGAATGCATGATGAAGTCGCACGGCCAGGTCAGAGAGGATAATGAAATTGAGGGATGGCAGGATGGATGGAAGCATCGGAAGGGGTTAGGGGGATGCAGACATGCCAGACAGAGGTGGGTTGACCAGGTCTTTTCCATTAACTTGGAGGGCAGGCTGGGGGTGAGCCAGCAAAGGGTGGAGCCTCAGCTCTGCCCTTTTTCTGGGCCTGGCTCTTAGGCCAAGCGTCCTCGCTGGAGAAAGGGTGGAGAGCATATTGCTGTGGGGTCCAATGGTGATTGACCCTGTGTTTTCATCAGTCCGTGCTGGCCTGATAACATTTCTCATGCCCGTACCAGAGGGGGGAAAGAAATTGATGTCTTTCTGGGTTCACCTGACTTGGTTTAACCCATTTAGACCTGAGGACGATTCTACAAATGCCTTCTGAAAAACCTGTGTGTTTCTATGTCAGTCGTTCTCAAACATTTTCATGTCAAGGACCCCCAAAACTATATGTAATTGCCTGCATCTGAAAATGTGTTGTTCCAGGGACCCCCCAGAAGATCAAAGATTCAAAAATAGCAGTGTCGCGCTATGAGCTTGTAGATCTGCTATTTTTCAATAGCTAAATATAACATAATGCTTAAAGCACCAAAAGGGGTTCCCGTCTTGAATGAGTTAAGAAACTAAGTTTGGTTTTGTGGAGTTGGATTTGCACTTGCACATTGCTACTGTGACTTTTTTTCTATTTTAATGGAATGGGATTTATTTTTCTTATCATTTTCCCCTCCCACCTGCCTGCAAAGCAGCTGTTTCAATGCTCTCCATTTTTGTGTGGTGGATTTGTCAACAGTGAATAATAGCTATTTGCCGTCAGTGAGGGCCATGTGTAATTGACCGTACAACAAAGACATTCAAAGACTGCACGGAGCGCATCTTGATCTGAATGTGGCCCACGCTAGAAATCCAATTGCTGTCAATATTTATGAAAATGGTGGCTTGTGTTGAATCCAAGGACTCCGGGTCTGTCTCACGCTGCTGGATGTGTTGAATTTTATGCTGTCCTTCTTGCTCCTGTTATGTGTACTGACTGTACTCTATAATCAGCAATCACTCACTGCCTATTACAGTATATCAATCAATCAGGCAGCCTCAGTCGCGATGACCCCCTGGGTTTTACAGTTGAAGAACAGTCTGTACATTCGTGGCGGTAGAATGCTGTTACTGTATCACCAAGGATCTATTGGCGGAATCTCACATATTGCATTTGCCGTCAGCTTAGTTCACTTCCGTTCGATCCAAGCTTTTATAAATGTCATAACATTTGGATTCCAGACGGGTTTAATAATAAAAGCACACAAGAACCACTCGAATTCTCTGCGATACAATCAAGGAGGGAAGGATGGAGTCAATAGCTTGATACAGTACACCAGATATACTGTGTGCAAAATAAAGATTTCTTTACATTCAACACTTCTGTTAAATCGAGTCATTAAATAATGGTATTAATGTTCATGCAACGACAATCACACCTTGGTGAACAGGCGGATGCTATTTAAATGCACTACATTGCACGTCATGTAAAGGTCACAACGCAGGAGACAGTTGTTAACTACCGGTATTCAACTGGTTGCGTTCTCTCAGCTGTGGTGTTTCCTTTTTCTGTTCTTAATTCATTCATTCTGTACAATGTATTTTTTGCATTCCAACAATGGGCTGTCACAATTATTACATAGTCGTCTCTAATCGCAATTATTTGAGATAATTGCATTTATATTTGCATAATCGTCAGGGGAAAATTTATTGCATTTAAAAATATATATATGTTATTTCTTCGTATATTTAAGTTATTTGTCATATCTGTCCTTTGCAATTTGTGATTACTAGGCCTTAAAGGAAATGTTTTATTTTATTTTATGTTTTTATTTTATGTTTTATTTTAACACCAAAAGCACAATTAAATCGTCAATCGCAATTATTTGTAAGACAATTAAATCAGTCACCAGTTTACAGCTATGGCCACCTTGGGCCATCCGTGGTCCTTGTTGCTGTTTTTGTCACGGTTGTTTTTCTAGAAGGATGTTGCTGAGCAGTCGCTGTTGTTTTGTCATCCGACAGATATCGGGTGTATCTCCCGGAGAGAACCAGGCCCCAGGACTACTGCTGGCTCCAGGGGTGCGCTGGGGACAGACGCCCATCAACCAGCTTACGCCCTGGGACACAGACGAGCCCCCTGCCAAACAGCACAGAGAGAGCGAGCCCACTGGTACGTACACACACACACACGCACACACACACACACACACACACACACACACACACACACACACTCACAGGCACACACAGGCACACACGGGCATGTGTGCAAGCAAATGTGTAGGATCAAGTGCATGCAAGGACATTGTGTGTGTGTGTGTTTCCGTGCGTACGTGTGTGACTGTGTGCATATTGATGCAGAAAAACGCACACAAATTCACACTACACCCCATTGGCTCTGAGGCAGCTAGCGGCCATGCTAATGAAGCATGTTGGGTGCCAGTGCCCTACATAATACAGTATGCACATGCATACAGTACATACGCATGCACATGCATAATGTACACATACAAACACTGTCTTAGACATGTGTTCAGTTCTGCCTTGCATGCATATAGAAATTGCTCTATCAATGTGACTTTAGGAGAGGTAAAACTATTTGTCTCAGGTTCAGTTAGTGTGTGTGTGTGTGTGTGTGTGTGTGTGTGTGTGTGTGTGTGTGTGTGTGTGTGTGTGTGTGTGTGTGTGTGTGTGTGTGTGTGTGTGTGTGTGTGTGTGTGTGTGTGTGTGTGTGTGTGTGTGTGTGTGTGTGTGTGTGTGTGTGTGTGTGTGTGTGTGTGTGTGTGTGCACGTGCGCACACGTGTTATTTTATAGTCATCAAATACCAGGATAAGAATCCACGGCCATTATTAATTATTGCCCCTCACACACTCCAAAATTAATTAATTAATCTCCTTTATAAAATGTTAGGTGCCACCGGTGCAGACGCTTCGACCCAGTCTTAATCAGTTCTATTTTATTGTGCCACTAAGCTAGGCTAAATCCATTTCAAGTGTCTTCCAAGTGACCTTGGCTAGGTCTAATTTGGATGTCGACCTTATTATTTCTATCCATGCCAGTTCAGCAAACCAATCGGGAGCAGAGAGACGTGCCATGTCGCGCCACGCAGAGTGGCAGACTGACAGTAACATGCTAACCACTGTCTATATTTCTTTATTTACATTATTATTATACTAGAGCAGTGCCCGTTGGGCACTGGCCTACTTGGAACGATGCCCCACCCAGTTATTATGCCCGTGTCCATTTTAGGGCCATATTTGGAGTTTTTTTGTCAGGCATGCCCAAATATGGAGTCTATGCAGTTGTCAGAACAATCATTGTGATGTCAGAACTGATCCCCAACAGAGGCTGCTATCCGACGGACTCGACACCGGGCACTGCACTCCCTGTGATGGTGTGGAATGCGTGTGTCGAGTCAGTGGGGCGAACGGTTCTCAAGTTACGTGGATTACAGACGTACGAACACACAGACTGTGTGCATTTATAGATCTAGATAATATACATAATTTCTTGTGGCTAAAGCCAGCACTGCAGTTGTAATACACTCTCCCAGAATGAGACTGCCCTAGAGCAGTCAGTCTCTCCTCCATTGTTGGGCTGGCCTCTGCCTTTTGCTCATCTCAAATGTCTCATTTAGGAATTGTGGTGGCACAGAGCGGTCTCCAGTGGAACCTCTGGTTGGGGCACATTGACAGTGCAGCCCAGTGATTTGCTGCAGGGTTGCTTGTCGTCCCAGGTGGCGGTCTAGGATTAATGGACAATGACGCTATCCAGATAAAGAATGGCCAAATACGCTGGCATACTTTCAGTGAATGGTGTGTATTTATTTACAATATTGAAACGTTTAGGCCACTGGTGATGCGTATACGTATACTTATACTGGGGGCACACGTAAGACAGAGGAGGGAAATGGATTGATGGTGTCAAATCAAAGTGCTGTAATTAGCATAACAAAAACCCACTGAGCATATATTTGCCTATATTTATGCCATAGGCATATTGGATTTGTTTATGGTTGTTTCTCAGTCATTGTGACCTGCCTATAAATGGGTGTATGGAGTTGATTTATGGACCCATTAGCTAGTTTTAATGTAGGATTTTTGAACAAACAAAACCTTACTAGCTATTTTCTAGCTACCAAACACTTCAGCGTGGGTGTTACAATGTTACAAATGAGTGCATTTGTAACATTGTGTAACACAATTTATCTACACATAGTATACGTAGGCCCCTACATGATGTATGTGTGCAAATATGTGTAGCGTACCCCAAGTTTACCTGGTGCCTTTCAATATAACACAGAAACGCACAACATTTGCAAGACTTTAAACTGGAGCAGGCTGCCAAGGACTGGATGACATGACTCGAGGGAGGTGATGAGGCAGAATATGATTGGCTATATCATACGTGGATGCGTGGTCCAATCAGGGAAGGTGGCGAGGCAGAGTATAATTGGGCAAGATGCATGGGCCAATCAGGGAAGGTGGTGAGGCTATTATTATTGGGCATTATTCCTGGATGCATGGACCAAACGGGGAAGGTGATGAGGCCAGTGATTGGACAAGTCTCTTGACTGAATTGATGGAATGGGCCAATCAGTGGACCAGTGTTGAGGGCAGTAATAAAGACGGCAAGGAAAGACAATAACCCAACACAAGTGCATGCATAAATACATGACATGTAACGGTCACACAGGAAAACCTGTCCAGGCGACCACAGCTATGCTACCACACTCCCTTCTAGAGCTCGGGGGGGTTTAATCGAGGCTAATTGCCTCCTCAGTGTAACTTTCACACTTTCAATAAAGATTTAATTATAGCACGGATTAATTATTAAACGGGCTGATCAGTTCAGTTTAGTTCACGTACTGTAGCAGAGCGGTTTCTCAGCCGAAACCAGCCGCAATGCCCGCGGTGGGGGAGTGCTGTAACGGGGGAGCCGTGCCATTGTGTGCGGTGCTCAGCCACCCGAGGTGGAGGGCTCCTGGCAGACGTCTGCTGTGTGTCCCCTGGTGCGTGGCCGTGGGACCCTGCTGTGTGAGGCCGGGGGGAGGACGCAGGATGAATGGGCCATGAAGTTCTCAGGCTCTTAGTATTGTGTCTGAGCGAACAAGAGCTTCACTCGCTTGTCTCACCCCTGCTCTCTCTATCCCTTCAGCCCTGCACCCTCCATCCCAGCCTTCACCCCTCCACACTTCCCCTCCTGTCCAGTCCCCCCACCCTCCGTCCCTGCCTTCACTCCTCCACACTTCCCCTCCTGTCCAGTCCCCCCACCCGAAACACCCTGTCTTCGTGGGAAGTGTGAAGGAAAGTGAGATGTCACTGACCTGTGCACACAGTTGCATATGACACTCTCTAAATCGAAGCATGGCGGTGCATATTGATTGGCACGTGTGCACCATTCCAAATCTGTGACTGACATTTGTAAACTGAGCCAGCTCCTCTCCACACTCGACTGAGCCACAGTGCCAGAGAGTTTTCTATCGTCTATGCCAGAATTAATCAACGGTTTCCAGCAGTTTCGTATAGGAAGTTTCTCATTTTTCTTTGAAAGGTTTAAAGTGTTGGCAGTTGCCATTTTTGTTCTTTTTAAATAACATAAAAATAAATATGATTGTCACGAGCGGTTGATTGAGCAATTCATGGAAATTCTTTAATGGAATTTGGGGCCTTTATGTTTTCTTATATATATTTTTTAAATGAAGTTTATACCCTTTTCACATTTTAATTATGGACAAGAGAGCAACCAGGGGGGCAGAATCCACATAACGTTAATGCAATTAATTTTTAAAGCCGCTCACGAGCATTGAGACCTGCGTGAATACGAGAGCATGTTGTGCCCAGCTAATGGGATTTGTGTATTTAATCTCATATTCAACTGAAAAAGACAAGTTTCACACAAATTCACAGCACCACTGTAAAAGCAGAAGAGAGATGTGTGACAGACTGTAATTAGAGCCACCAGTGAAGAGGTCCCCTCATTAAGGCCTCGCTGATCTGATTAATGTCATTGGACCTAATCAAACAATATGGGTTATTCCATCAGCGCGTTTCCAGATTGATCCCTTGCTAGCAGGGAGCTGCAAATGGCGGGAAGAATGAAGACCAGGGCTGCCGATGGGCTCAGGGATAGATGTGAATTATGCATGGAGGTGGCCTCCACATCATTTCTGCCTCTTCCTTTCTCTCTTTCCTTGCCCTCTCATCAGTCCACCCCTGCAATCTGTCTCGCTCTCTCTCTCCTGTTTCTCTTCTCACTCCCCCCTCACCCAGTCTTTTGCATTTGCACACACTCTTCCTTGCTACACTGTTAGAATATTAGCAGGGCCCAGCCAAGTAACCAGGTTCTTTTGTGTGCTGTGGGATTCAGCCTTTGGCTCCTTGGCAGCGATGGCAGGTTATTTTTGGAGCAGGGGACTAAGAGGGGGCACGGGGCGCTGCAGGAAGACAGGGAACAGGGGAGATATCGGGCAGGAGGAGGCATGGGCCAGGTCCAATATGGCTGCATATTTATAAGATTAATCAGATCAGCTCTGAGACTCCTCTGTCCCTGGCAGTGATCTAGAGGGCCTCGCTTACAATAATATTGTAGCGCCTTGTTTTTTGCCCTGGTGTGGAGAAATGGTTGGCTCGGAGTGTCTGGGTAAACACAGACTCCTACATACATGTATGTAGTTTGTATTGTGTGCTTGATTCACAGATGCTTGTTCGCCGATTATTACACACTAAATCTTCCAAGTCTTATTGTCTCCACCAGCCGAAGGCATGGGGAGAGATGTTTTTCCGTCCGTCCATGTGTGAGTCCGTCCATCTGCGTACAGCTAATCTCCGGCACCATTGGCCCGGTCGATGCTAAACTGTGCACACACACTCCCAGGATGCCAGCAATGAACCTCTCCACAATGGCCTGTTATAGCACCACCATTTTTGCAAAATACATTTCTTTATATTACTCGTACACATTTTATCCATACTGTGGACATGTCCGCTTCCCCATATGTCATCCCCATTGGCTAAGATTCCAAATTTTGCAGGATTGGTCCGTTTTGAACAAAACATGTGTTCAACACAGATCCTTTTATTACTTTGTCCAAACATCACAAACGCTATTATCCTGGTGGAGACCTGTGCCCAGAGGGGCTCTTTTTCTAGTTACCTATGTGATCCCAGAGGCAAATAGATTCATAGGAAGCCTTTTTCTTTCTGTTTCAATGTGAAAGCCTGGAGGCCAAGACAAACACTGACCAGCGGAGAGTGGTTTCCGCATGCAATCGTAAACGCACCATTAGCACATCATTAGCACTGATGAAAGTCGAGGACTGCAATGTTTCCTGCTTTTTTTCACATTAGCATATGTATTGATTGATTTACTTTGCTCTTGAGCACTGTTTTACACAGATGTCCTTAATTAAAGACATAATGCATTGATCTCAGCATTTGGAGCATTTCTTTCGTAGGCTTTGTAGCCCAAGGACATGTACGGTTATCTCTACTGCCAGTGCCACCCAATACACCCAAGACAACGTTTTGATGCTACGAGCAGTAACACAGGCTCAATGTCATAGTATGATCTTTGTTACCAAGACACAAATAATCCACAAACACAATTCTCAACAAAAAAAATGACTTTTTATGTTGAAGATGTACATGGAAATGCAATTGACAATTTTCTCCCTTCCTTATACGTCTCTCTCTCTCTCTCTCAGGTCCCCCTTGGGCTCCGTCAGTAGCCGCAGTGAGCCAGCCCAGCCGCCTCCCACACACCTACGGCCTCCCCCATCCTCCGCCCTTCAGCCACAGTGTGACGGTCCAGTCCCCCATCATAGGAGTGACCCCGTCCATCCAGACGCCCGTGCCCCCCCACCACGCCCTCATGACTGCCCACTTCCAGCTGACGCCGCACTCCAGCCAGCAGCCTCCCTCCATGGCGCTGAGCATGCCCGGTGGCCAGTCCCACTACCCCTCGGCGGCCCCCTCCCCCCACACCGCCCCGGCCAATCACGCACTTCAACCGAACCCTCATAGTGTGATGGGGAACGGCCACTTGACCCCCCACCACCCCAGCCACCCCCACATTCACCCCCCGGCGTTGCCGCTCACGAATGGCCAGGCGGCGCAGGGCCAGTCCGCGGCGCCGGCCGGTCAGGACGGTCGTACCAGCCTTCAGATGCTACGGACGGTCGGCATGGGGAAGTACGAGTTCAGCGATCCAGGACATCCCAAAGGTAAGCATGGCCGCGTCTCCGCCGGCAGACATTTGTAAGGGTCAGTGTGAGAGAGAGTTTTAATAACAAAACATTTTCAACCTGTTACACTTTTGCACTTTGATACACTATAGCCTCGGAGCCTTCCAGAGGCTAAAGAGAGGTGGTTTTGAACCGAGCGCAGTAGCACGCCCCCCGGAATGGTGTCAGCCGTTAGATTGATGTGCTGCGAGCCATTTTTTTTTGGATTCCCAGTGACCTCTGCTCAGGCCGAGTCACGTGGTCCGTGTCGGAATGAAACTCACACAGGCGTCGGCTTGTATGCCGGAGCGCCTTCTCATGCCAGCACTCATAAACAGGGGCACGAACACTCTGGCAAGAGGTTGTTAAAATACAGTTTGCAACCGGAGCCAATTCGGTTGAAAGCTTCAACCAAGGTCACAGACAACTGTTGTGCTTTCAGACTAGTCTAGCAGGCAGCTGGCGGCCACTGAAAATGTGTACCACGCACAGTGCTGTGTAGCTGACCGACTTGTACGCAGAAAGACACACAAAATAACGGTATACATTACTCACCTGAACCTGTCACACAGTGACAGCAGCAGCGGTTGTCGTTTTAAAACCATGCACAGTCACACGCACACACACATCTAGCGTTTTTAATGAATGCTAGATGTAACGGTTTAACTGACATTAATCTTTTGCACATGCTGTGTGACGCAGCTTTCCTTCATGACTCTCACACTTCTCACTGTGCTGTATCTGGAGCCTTGTTGACTTGTGTTTCTCAGAGTCTCTAAGCTGTAAATTGGTGTTTGGTTTAACCTTGGAGTTTATGATGCAGGGCCCTAGGAACAGATGTTCACAATTCCCTGACCAATTTTCACATTTAATGAAGCTTTTAATTTAAGTTTAGATTGTGTGTGTGCGTGTGCACGTGCGTGCAAGTGAGTTCTTGTTTGTTTTTAGGTCCTCACTAATTTTTATCAATAAAATGCCTGCAAATGAGCTCGTAGACCTGATGCAAAAAGCAATTATTTCTAGCAGGCTGGCGGTGATATGTTGAGCTAAGGCGGCAGTTGAAAATGGAAAAAGCTAATTAGACAGGCAGCGTTGGTCCAACATGTCTTCACCTTTATGACAGTTTGCCGTCTCCCCCACCATCTTGGACGGAGTGCCTTGAGCCATTATCTGTGATTGCCCGTAAAAACCCACATTTCCTCCTGTTGAAGTGCAGAAAGCCAGCATTTAAGCCGAACCATTACACACCACCGTTTGACAGAAGGGGAAATAAAGACTACAGCCTTGTTAAACATTCAGTAGCCCTGGCGCTCACACAATGACTATTATTATTCTTTATTTACGCATTTTCCATATCATGTCGTGCTCACGCTTATTCTGCAAATGTGCAGGGCTGCCGTCTTATTGGCAGCTTTGGAGAGGGTGGAAAATGAGAAACGGAAGCGGCAGACAATACGCGATACGAGTGGTCCGAACGTCACAGTACAGTACAGTACAGTACAGTGCAGTACAGTACAGTACAGCGTGTACTTGAGATCCTGTTGAGCCCTCTCTGAAGGTCGAACCTGGAGCAGAGGTGCTTTAAATGCACATCTTGTCTGCATTTCTACCGCCCCTCTTTGCCCAGAGCCGCCAGAGGGTGTGTCTGTCGCCGCACCGAGGTTGACAGGGACAGTGGAGGTAGAGGTGGCACGGCGCCTCAATGCCAGTGAATTAGCAGTTGTCACATCTCCTCTCGACAAGCCCCCGTCGAGTGGCATGGGGACCTCTCCGGCGTGAAGACCACTTAGCCTAGCTTGCAGTCACAATCACCACTATTGACTCTCCGGTGCTGTCTCTCTTCCCTCTCTCTGTTTCTGTACTCTCTTCCTTGCTCCCGTGCCATTCTGTCTTCACATCTCTCTCTCTCTCTCTCTCTCTCTCTCTCCCACCTTTGTTCCTCTCTATAAATCAGTAGCAGAGAAGCTTTTTTTTTCTCTTATTTTTTTTCTGAAGTGACAAGCTCTCTCACTTGTCATGCATTCTGTTCTAAATCACGGGAGTTATCGCCGCATACCAATGGGGCGCTTTGCTTTGCTGCTGACGTAGCATCACTGCTGAGTGAGCAGCACGGTGCTGAGACGTGCAAACAGAGGTATGGGTGCCTCCGCCTCTCTAGCTGTGCTGTTGGAAATGTGTCGTGAGCACGCCGCTTTGCATTTCTACAGCATGCGGATGCTTTGCTATATGGTGGCAGTGGTACTGCTGTAGTCTGTGACGAGAGACCAGAAGCACCCACTGGTTTACGGTCAGTTTTAACTAAGTCCAGCCCTCTGAAGAAATAATGGATGGGATAGCAAGGTATAGCCTCTGACATATGTCTCTGTCTCGGTCTGTCTGTCTGTGTGTCTCTCTCTCACGCGCGCGCACACACATACATTTCACTTTATGATTCCTTCAGGGATATTCCATTGGTCAAATGCAATAAAACGTGGACAGGGATCATCACCACTCTTACACATTTGCCCTCTGCCCTGCGTCATGCCATTATTGTGAACACACACACACACACACGCACGCGCACATGCACGTGCACACGCACACACACACACACACACACACACACACACAGAGGGAGAGAGAGATGTTGAGATGCAATGTGTAATCCCTCTCGAGTCATTCAAAATATCCTTAAAATGTCTGCAGTAATTGGGTATATAATTGGCAGAAGGCATTAGAGTAGTCTTTCCCTGTTCATCTCCTCCATGCAGTAGCTTACTCTGGCCTTAAAATATTAGTGTAAAGTCGATGAAACTGCTGAATTTCACAGAGCCTGTTGACTTTTTTTTAAGTCATGTTCATTGGCGTAGCGGGCCAAGCAGGATTCTACCCCCTCTCTGGTGGTGTTGGGGGGCAGAACTTTTACCTGTATTGGATGGGTGGAGCTGATACTGTAGGTGGAACTGCTGCTATAGGTGAAGATGATATGTGGAAGTGATGCGTGATTGGTAGAGGAGGTGAGAGATGGAGATGATGTATAGGCCGTGATGGGAGGTAGAGGTGATACAAATGTGCCTTTTGAGAAGTCCACATGTCCTGCCATTGGCAATTCAGTATATTGTCAGTGCCTTGCCTTGTTAAAACATTGTCAGTGAGAAAGGCGGGGCATTTACCAAGGTCTTATATGTCAATTCTATTCAGATTCCTTGAAGAGTTCCTCTGCTGGACCTGTCGACACTCTTTTCAGTAGCAAAGCAGTATAATTAGAAAGGTTGAGTGAATAAAACCTGGGGGAAACAAAACATGCATTTTCAGAAATCCTTCAGGAAAAGATCAGGAAAGCGTGAAGAGTTGTAATGGCAGTATGGCACATCTGTAGATGGAGATGATGGGTAGGATGTGATCGGAGGAGGTGATGAGGTTAGAGGAGGAGGTGATAGATGGAGGTGATTGGCAGATGAGGTTATAGGAGGAGATGATCGGATGAGGTGATGTGTAGAATGTAGATGACGCTCTACAGTTGGAGGAGGAGGTGATGGATAGACATGCTAGCCAGGTAGAGGAGGCGTCTGTGGTGACTGAAACCAACACAAAGTAGAATCTGGCAGATCTGTAGCTTTTGTAATTCTGCTTGCACACTGTGACACTGTGTGTAAATGTGTGTGTGTGTGTGTGTGTGTGTGTGTGTGTGTGTGTGTGTGTGTAGTGCATGTTGGAAACAAGGAAGCGCCAGCACACATTATTCCATGTCCATTATTACCTCTGACGAACAGATACTGTATGTAAGTTTATGTACAGTATGTATGTATGTGTTCAGTGCAATTGCGCTTCTATGTAATTGTGTGTTCGGTGTGCGTGTGCGTATGCGTGTGCGCATGTCGGCTTCACACTGTTAAACCGTCAAACTCTTTGACAGAACTCACGCACCGCATTCAATTTTGCATTGGCTTCAAAGCTAGTAATTGGTCTCCACACTGCATCATGTGTGCACAATATATATATATATGGTTTGATCTCGTTTATGTTCACACAGTACGGTATGTACTATGTACAGTATATCATGTGTGACTCACACACATTACCTGCTGAGTCACGTCAGTATCACTCCAGACATGGATCTGCCTTATTGCTTTGTATCAGTACTCGCTGCCTATATCCAGATAGATGCTATACGGTATTTAACGTTACACACATGTACATTATTTAAAAGAGATGTGTTCTGTTCTGGAGCCCCGACCGATGCCAGATTGTTTGGGGTCCATCCCGATTTTGGAGATTTCCCCAACCACACCACAGATTAACATGGTTTTGACAAAAAGCTTTCATGAAACTGATTAATCGCTGAATCAGGATATATTATGTTAAATCCCAGGATATATGGCTTAATCCATAATCCAAGTTTCGTGAATTAGGCCCCTGGTTGAAAGTGGTTAAAATCGGCTGCATAATTGCCGATGCCACCGTCCGATATATCGGATGTTAGGTTTGTCGGTTTGCAGCTACCTGTTATCCTAGATACTTTGTACTACTTCATTGTTTTCTTGGCACTCTGTTTTCTTGACCGCTTGCCGATTGCTGCTGGCTGACTAGAGTACATGCTGTTTACTCTGATCTTGCACTTTGTAAAGTGGCTCTGGATAAGAGAATTGTCTAAATGCCTCAATTGTAAATTGCAATACTACAGTCCAGGCTGTGAGCCTACAGTCTCAGCCCACTACCGTGTCTCTTGCTCCTCCTCTGGTCGTTTCC
>NC_137880.1:25050755-25118255 GCF_963924005.1 Protomyctophum bolini
TGTACTTAGTTAACTTTCCACCACTGTGTGTTTGTGTGTTCTTCTGGACCAAGCATATTGGCGCTGCTGTCCATGTTGAATGTTGGCTCCAGCCAGTGGCTGATGTCATTATGCATCGTCAAACATAGTAAAGATAGTGATTGTTTACAAGAGTGGGCTGTGCACTGTGTGACTGGGCCGTGCACTGTGTGACTGGGCCGTGCACTGTGTGACTGGGCCGTGCACTGTGTGACTGGTCCATGCACTGTGTGACTGGGCTGTGTATTTTTCCCCACTCTGCTTTTGCAGGGCTTAATTGGAGCTGGGTTTGGTCTCAACATGTCAATCTAATGGGTTAGGGTTACTTATTTCATTAAGTCCCATACACACACACACACACACACGCACGTGTGCGCACACGCACACACACACAACCAAAGCGTTTGGCTTTAATCCGGGGATCCGACTGGCATCGAGGGTTGTTTTGCTTGGGCGATGCTGATGGATCAACCAGTTGATGTTGTCGTCACTGTCCCACTCCATGGAAGTAGAAACGTCATACGAATAATCTTATTGTGGAAAAAAAAGAGAAGGATGTTGTTTGTCTTGGATGTGGCTGTGGAGATGTACAGAGGATCTCTGTGCATTGAGTAGACTGACACTGACAGGCAAATGAACAGATGACTGTAGCAGTAGCCCTGATGGTGAGGCAGTAATCACTATTAGCAGTGGTGTGTAAACAAACATTTAGCCATTTTAGGCGCCAGCATCCACCACTGGCATGCTTATGACAGGCCATTAAAACACACTTATTAAAAACACAGCCAATCTGCGATAGCCACACTGAATCCATTAATCACACGCTAGCACATTAATTATGCACCCTATCTTAGACAGAGTATTTTTTTTTGTCTCTTTCTCTCTAACTCCCTTCATCTTTTTATTTCCCCGCTCTCTCTTTCTCATAACATTTGGTAAATTGTCTGCATATCTATAGGGCCTTTATCCAAAGCATTTACAATGTGTGTTACATTCACCACACACGCACACGCACACACAGGCCCTCTCATAGAAGGCTAGTGTCTCATAGAGCCACACTGGAAAAACAGCAGATCTATATCTGACCAGAGTCTTTGGAGATTTGTTTCTTTTGTTATGCGACGTAAGAGCGTGGACTAGCCAACACTATTGGGCGGCAGTAGATCAGTGCTAGTGTTCGATCCTGGGCTCCCCCAGAGTTAGTGTCGAAGTGTCCTTGAGCAAGACTCTGAACCCCCTTTTGCTCCCGATGTGCAGGTTGGTCCCTTGCATGGTGTCCTCCGCCTTCTGTGAGTGAAAATCTGTGTGAATGGGTGAATTGAATGCACAATCTATTGCTTTGGATAAAAGCGCTATATAAATGCACCGTTTCCCATTTACTATCTCAGGACTCCTGAATCACTGGCCTCCACACCCTCCTGCCTGTCTATCATCAGGGTCTTGAGCTCTGCAGTGTTGTTGGCTCCGTTGTTGCGCTGCCTGCAGTGCATCTACGTACTGTAGGTGCTGTGTCTCTTTCCCTTCCTGGCGGTGCCCAAGGACTGTCTAAAGAGGACGGGACGCGAAGACCGTAAGGGCACCGCCATGTTGCTCACATGGTGCTCCATGGAAGGAAAGATGCAGCCAACACTTCCTCGTTCAGCTTCCTTGGTCTCAACTCCGCATGTTTCTTTCCTTCCATGGAGCACCATGTGAGCAACATGGCGGCGCCCTTACGGTCTTCGCGTCCCGTCCTCTTTAGACAGTCCTTGGAGGTGCCCTGGGCTGTCTGTCTCCCACGGTGTCGCTTTGTTTGCCACCAGTTCCGGGTGCCTGACGCGGTGCCCTGCCAGGCCAGCCTCATCCTTCTCTCTTTGACCTTGTCCGTAGACATCCACGTTTCCGTTCATGTGACCCCAAGTGCCATTCGTAGCATTCGTGTTTAGACGTTTAAAAAAAATATATATTATATCTTCCAACAACTGAAATAAGCAGAATGAATTAGAATGAGGTCTGTGTTGT
This sequence comes from Protomyctophum bolini, assembly GCF_963924005.1. NCBI lineage: Eukaryota > Metazoa > Chordata > Actinopteri > Myctophiformes > Myctophidae > Protomyctophum > Protomyctophum bolini. The sequence goes on from NC_137880.1 coordinate 25,052,775, forward strand.
TTTGCTTGGTGGTGATTATCTCAAAGCTATCCACGTCAGGATTAGCTGCAGTGTTGTTATGCTACCCGGCTTAACATAAATTATAGAATTTACAGGTCTGGTTGTGGGTATTTAGTTTTTCATTGCTAATGTATAGTTATTCCTTAAAAAAAACACATCCCCCAGTGCCCAGAACGTGAGATGGAATAGGATATTCACACACAAGGCTGATAAATATTAATGCATTTATAACCAATTAGCGTGGCCTTGCCATGTGTGAGCGTGATTTCAAGTAATTGTTCCAATGTGCGTCTTAAAAACATGCTAATTTGTTATTTACATAATGAATTAATTGTACACAACTTTATATATTTTCTGCACATTTGACAAACCATGACTGTAATTACCCCCTCCCTGCACACCTTCCCCATGGCTGGTAAGGACATTTCACTACCTTCCGTAAGAGGTTTTTATCATACCTGCCTGTTTTTATCTTAGATTTAAATCTTAACACTATTATAGTATTGTTTTTAGCCTAAAAACAAAACCTAGAGAGGTGGCGCAGTGGTAACAGTGCCAGTGGCCAACACTGCGGAGGAGTAGGACAAAGGCTCTACGTCCTCCCGGTGGGGGCTCCTCACTGGCAGGCGAGTCAGTAGGATATTCAGAAGTGACAACACACATGTGTGTAAGGGTGGAATTCATTGGCATAACGACTTAATTAGGGGGAAAAGTGGGTGAACAAAAACGTATTTTTTTTCCCCCTTATTATTATTTTAATGATCTTGTATCAGTGTCTTACACCTCATTCCACACCTCAACATTTTGTTGCTTGTACCTGTATGAGTGGAGCGGTGGGGAAGACCAGCCTCGCCATGCTGTATATGTAACTAACTCCATTGTTACAATAGCTTCCATTGAGATATCTGAGCGTTGTGCCTCTGCGGAGGGAGTGAGGGAAGGACGGACGGACGGACTGAAGGAGGGAGAGAGAGAGGAGACGATGAAGAAGATGAGGAGAGTAGTGGAGTGGAGGATGAGAGAGCAGCAGCTGCATGTCAAAAGACAAGAGGAAGGAAAGATGTGCCCCGGTTTCTCTCCCTCTCTCTCTCATTATGTTTTAAAGGAGGGGAGGCGCAGCGGGAGTCCCATGCGTTAGCTAGCCCCCCCCCCACCCTCCCCCCTCTCTATCTCCTTTGCAGTTAATAATATAGAGACGGTGGATAGCTCATTAAGATTGATCATCCTCTGTGCATCTCCTCCGTGCGCTCGTCATTAATCACAGGGTTTCAGATGAAGCAGGAAGAGGCTCGGGCCCGGCGCGGCTCGACGGGCCCCGCTGCTCACGTGCATAATCACAGACGCCCGCCCGCCTCGCCTCGCCTCGCCTCATCCTCCCTCTCTTCATCTCCCCGCATCTCCTCTCCTTATACGTCTCCACCTATACTCCCCTCCTACCCTCCCTCCACCTGTCCTCTTCACTTCCAGCCTCTTGTCTGTTTCCAAATCCCCACCCACCTTCCCCCGACGCCATCTCCACCCCCACGTCTCTTTGTGTGTGTGTGTGTGTGTGTGTGTGTGTGTGTGTGTGTGTGTGTGTGTGTTCTCTGTTCTGTCCACCTGCTCCCTGACAGTGCACCCACCTATACTTCTAGCCCCTCTTCTCTTCTACCCCCCCCTTTCTCTTTCTCCTGCACATCGTCTGTTCTCCTCTACTGTCTACATACCTTAACTCCTCTCTCCTTCTTTCTCTCTCTGTATTTAAGAGAGAGAGAGAGAGAGAGAGAACGAAAGAGAGAGGCAAGAGCGAGGGAGTGAGAGAAGAGCCAAATTCCATTCCAAGTTACTGATTGGTCTCTGACAGCGTTCTGTGTCAGTCTAAACTGCAACAATCAAACCATCATTTCATCCTTATTATGTTTCATATAAAGAGCGAGCAGACAATAGTTTTTTCTTTAGAAATGTTTCTCATATAAAGAGTGGGCAGACAACAGGGTTTTCAAATCATGTTTCATATAAAGTGCAGACAATACTTTTTTTAAATGATGTTTCATAAAGTGCAAGCAGACGTAGTTTTTTTCCACCGCGAGTCTGGATTCACATCTTTGAGTGAAGCGCCGGCATTTAATTTTAAATCCATATCTGTTATTTTAATGGGGGTTGGAGATAAGCGGAGCATCTTAGCTCTATTTCCATGCATAACCTGTCCCTTTTAAGGGTGTGTGACTGTGTGTGTCACTGTGTGTGTGTGTGTGTGTGTGTGTGTGTGTGTGTGTGTGTGTGTGTGTGTGTGTGTGTGTGTGCGCGTGTGCATGTGCGTGCGCAACAAGCAAGGATAATGCTCCCCTCAGGGTGGGCATGTTTTCTGCTGCCGTTGGCAGAACGGTTTACAGTAGGCAGTGGTGTAAAATGTACTCAATTGTTTTATTTAAGTAAAAGTATCAATACTGCAATGTAGAACTACTGCTATTCACTATGCAGAATGTCTCTTCAAGTTTTGTAATATTTTGAAAATAGCAGATCTATACAAACTCACAATGCGTCGCATCGCAAGCTTAAATAGCCGAAATGTGTATAGGGCTGAAATGTAATGTATGTTTTGTAATAACAATCAAAGTAACTTTAGTAAGCCTTGGCAATAACTAAAGTTTTCAAATAAATCTAGTGGAGTAAATGAGATGTAAGTAATATTATTGGAAATTGGAAATACTCAAGTAAAGTACTTAAGTAAACGTACTTAGTTACTTTCCACCACTAACAGTAGGTGGCGGTCCGTTTCTAGCTCAGTTTGTGCACATGAACACAAATCCAATGTGGGAATTGGAGGAGAGGAGTTTATGCTTAAAAGGATTTATCCACAGATGGATTGAAGCCGACACCTTCCATTCTCTCCACCCTGGTCGTCAGTGAGTCGTTGCAGGTGGTTGTGATTCGAGCGCCGGGCTTAGTGGCAGGTAATGGTTGATAGAGGAGGGTCAGGAGGAGAGGAGAGGAGAGGTGTATGGAGGATGAGGGTCAGGAGGAGAGGAGAGATGTATGGAGGATGAGGGTCAGGAGGAGAGGAGAGGAGAGGTGTATGGAGGATGAGGGTCAGGAGGAGAGGAGAGGAGAGGTGTATGGAGGATGAGGGTCAGGAGGAGAGGAGAGGAGAGGTGTATGGAGGATGAGGGTCAGGAGGAGAGGAGAGGAGAGGTGTATGGAGGATGAGGGTCAGGAGGAGAGGAGAGGTGTACTCATTCATTCCTTTTGTGCTTTCTCTGATTCTCCTCTTAGTCGGTGATGCGGTGAAAATATGAAATATGATAACGTTTGAGTATCAGATTTTAGAAGCATTTAATTTGACTGGAGAAGGGAATGTTCTGTGTTGTAGTCGGAGATGGTTTAAATTACCACAGTGCCAATATTGCTTCTTTTTTTTATGTCTGGAAGCCTGCATTTTCTCAAGTGATTTGCAGACTACACTGTACAATCAGTACTTAATTCCCGGAGACCATATTCTGCTGTTGGAAATGTGCAGTGAAGTGATGCTTGTAAATCAACTTGTAAATCAAAAATTACTTTACCTAGTTAAGAAAATGAAGGCTGCCCATCAACAGCGGGTTTTCTCAGTGGATTGCTAGACCCAAAATCCAGTAGGCGAATATATATAAAAAATCACACTCATGTGAAGTGAGGGCTGCTCTTATCATCTTACAACATCGAGGAGGGAATTCGGTATAGCTATGATTAGGTAATGTAATGATGATGTAAAACAAACGGTGTCAAAACACCGCCCCTCAAAAATAACACGGTGTAGTGAGGGGGTGCTATTAACATTATATATCTTCATACATCATCACATTCCGGCCAATCACAATTGGCGTCATCACTTTTTATCCTCAATTCCGCACACCAGTAAGCGAAGGCTTATACACGTTTCGGCTAAGGGTCTTGATCAGAGCACTGGTACCTACCTAGTTTAGAGCACTGGGGGACTGCAGTCAACTAAGTATAAGTGGTTCTGAGGATTAGAAACACTCTGAGTTACCAAGGGATTGAGGATGGCCCTGAGTTACCAAGGGATTAATGAACACTGAGGATGGCCCTATGTAGCAAATCTATAGCCCGGCATCACAGGCTAATAAGAATTTGCAAATGAGTCTACTGCACATTGCGCCAGACAGACCTGCAGACTGTCAGTCTACATATCAAACCCCTCCCATATTGGATACTGTAAATAGTGGGGGGGGGCGGAGACTTGCAAGTCAAGTCCGGTTTACAACGGATTTGTGTCCGTGACGCACTAGGGTGCACTGATTCATTTTGAGAATCATCGCCTTACACCCCCCTACCCAACAGTGTTGCATTCAGTGTACCTTGCAGGGATTTGGAAAGACAGCAAAACAATGGCATCATTGTAAGAAAAAGAAAGAACGAAAAGAAAACAGTTTAAGACATGAAGTGCATTTTCTACAGACAGTGTTACCGTCCTGCAAACTCTATTGTACACATACAGTCTCTCACGTCATCCAACCAGCACACTCTCTCTCACCCGCAATATTCTGTATTGAGCATTCAGAGGAGGTCCTATAGTCTGGACCAGTGCCATTTGCCAACGTTGAGTGTCCACTAACGCCTAGTTATGTAGGAGCAAATTGATTTGCGAGTTAAAGTGGTGTCAGAGTGAGTGGAAGTTGCGCCGCCCCGAACGGCCCGAACTTCCCCAGCGCGTGTCGGAGACCATCTAATGTGATGAGATTAATTGCCTTCGAGTCAGATGTCGACGCGTTATGTTGTTCATTGCCCACGAAATCAGCGGTAATGCATTATCTATGAAGCCAGGAGTAAACGGGGCCGATGGCTGGCAGGAATGGCAGTCGATAGCGGATGCTTCACTCTGACGAGAGACGCTGTAATTAAAACTTGGAGGGAACCGGGCTTTGCAGAACTGCGGCAGCAGAGTCTTAGCCAGAGTCAGTCGAATCCCATAACACTTAAAGCCTATTGTTTATCAGGGTCCCTCAGGGCTCTTGCTCTGTTTGTATTTTGCTCTACGCCTAATCACTAATGGCTAATCTACAAGTTCACAACACGATGCAATGTAGCACGTTGCGAGCTTTTTAGATCTACCATTTTCGCTGAATGTTCACCCCCAGAATTTGGACAATATAGGATTAATGCATGTCGCTCGCCCAAAATGAAATGAAAATCTGTTGTTTTTGTGTGCAAGCTTTTGAGGCTGTCTAATAAATGCTAATGATGGGTCCCAACATTAGAAGGAACAGCTGGACAACTGGCTATCCGACGGACTCAATACTGCCACTGCACTCCCTGTGGTGGTGGTGTGGAACGCGTGTGTCGAATTTGAAGTCCGTGGGGCGAACGGTTTTCGAGTTACGTGCATTACAGACTTACACACGTACTTACAGAGACTTGGTGCATTTATAGATAGATAGATAGACCCGTTGGAGCCTCTACAACGGTCGTTGGGCACTGGCCTACTTGGAATGATTGAAGTTGGAAATGCATGCCCCACCCAGATATTATGTCTCCCTTTTATGCCCATATACTGTATGGAGTTCTTTGTCAGGCATGCCCAAATATGGAGTCTATGCAGACGTCAGAATGATGTCAGAACAGGCCAGCTCCTTATATGGACACTGGGCAGGGGTCCTGTCCAAGGAACGGGCAGAGGCCTTTTTGGGGCGCTTCTGACCAACTTGACACCGGGAACTGCACCGGAAGGACGGACACACACACACACACACACACACACACACACACACACACACACACACACACGGACGGAGTGCTAAACATACTCTCTCCCCAGAGGGGGGGAGGGGGGGCTTTGTTAGGCTTTGTTTTGTGATGTTATTAGTTCTTCCATTTCCTTTTTCTTTCTCTTTCATATCATCATATTGATCAATCATCATGTTGAAAAACTTTAATACATTTTCAAACATTTTCCAAAAATCATAAATGGTAGATCTACAAGCTTGTATCATTTGTTTTATTATGAAGCATAGAAACCAAACACAATTTAATCATTAATGATGGAGTTACGTGGATTACAGACGTACAGAGACTTGGTGCATTTATAGTTAGATGGAGTCTATGCAGTGATGTCAGAAGTGATGTCAGCTGTGTCCCCCTTTATGCCCATATATGGAGTTCTTTGTTAGGCATGTCCAAATATGGAGTCTGGCCCGGGCAGAGGCCTTTTGTGGCCAACCGTGGGTCCGACAGACTCGACACCGGGCACTGCACTGTGTGGAACACGTGTGTCGAATTTGAAGTTGGTGAGCGAACGGTTCTCGAGTTACGTGTATTTCAGACGTACACACAGAGAATTGGTGCATTTATAGTTAAATGGTCCACTTTCTCTCACTCAGAACTCATTATTCCAGGGCGAGCAACAGGAGGAGCCACATGTCGAGCGATGACACACAGTACAAGTCTAATGCATGGTAATGGCCTTCATCACAACAGGCCTCTTTGTAGAGTAGGCCATGAGGTGCACTTCCCGAGCTTGATGGACTTAAAAAACCCTCCTGAGTGGTGAGGTAGAGTAAGAGTACAGTCCGTCTTGATAACAATGCTATTATATTCTAAAAGTTTAGTGAAGGCTGTATCTTGCTGCTGCGCTGAATTATACTGCAGATTATTATCATCATGGTGATTGTGCGGAAGTATACGCGCTGTCCTCTCTCTCTCAAAATGCTACGATACAAATGACGCTTTGGTTCGTAAGCAGCTGACTACAGGGCTGGATGAAATGCTGTGTCCCAGTGATTTTCGGCTGAGATTACAAGCTCGCAGGGGACAAAGCAACCATCTGTCAGTGGAGTATGCTGGAAAGATTTATTATTTCAAACTTTCAGGAATATTATTTTTTTGTAAAGCCAACTACTAAACCTTATACGTCATTGACCAGTGTCCTCAAGGGGTGTGTACTTGTTCCCCTCCTTTTTTCCCTGCACACCAAATTAAAGCTTTAATATCTAGGTCAAACATACTGTATTCGAGTAGGATGGTTCACCTATCACTTCTAGTGGCACATGATGGCTATGGCAGAAAAAGCTGTGTCATTTCTCTGCCAAAGCACCTTTAGAAATAATTATCTCTGCCAAGCCGAGATATACCCAAATATATGGACGGACATTTGGAGGTACTTCTGTGGCAGCACTTGGCGCTGAACAGTCCGGTGGTTTGCGAGATTAGCTCCAGACAGACGTGTGTGTGTGTGTGTGTGTGCACCGCACGTGCACACGCACACGCACGCACTCACACCATCATCAACTTTTCATTTTCTGATAATATGGAAATATTAATAGCTCTTGGGCTCTATTTTTCTGTACAAAGGAAAAAGAACAAAGTGACGTTCAGTTTCCATCTCTCCTAACTGGCAATGGATGTTCTGTCTGACCTGCTAGGTTCTACTGTATGTAATGTACGTACAGTACACCCTGTTTGTATCATCAGGTTATGGTCTCGATCTCTGTTTCAATTTAATGACACAATCCGCTAATTTGTAATTCTTGCATACAGCGAGAGAGAGAGAGAGAGAGAGAGAGAGAGACGGAGAGACGGAGAGAGAGAGAAACAGAGTAAGCTACAGACAAATAATGACAAGGAGTGATGTAGGGAGAGGAAGAGAGGAGAAAAAAGGAAAAATCTGCTGAAATCCACAGATTAGTCCACACACAGTGTGACCCCAATGCTGACCTTTCTGCTCAGCCTGGCGTGACTTTCACAAAGTTACATGGTAAACATGCTGTGTCTTCTGGGAGAGATGTGACATTTATATCTCCAGCTACACTTGAGACAGAACAGGTTTGGGGGAGGCAGGGGATCTGTCGCCTCTGTTAAATAGTTTTGAGGTCGGTAGGTATAGTGTTATTATTTTGTTGTCTATCTGTCAGGGCTACTCGGGGTCATCTTTGAAAGTGATTGGTTCAAATGAGGCCATGTGACGCGTACGGAGACTTTGGCCAACGCACCAAAACACAAAAAGGGGGTGAGGCGAGCTTCATGTGGGGGATATTCTCATTCTTTAATGTGCTCTGGCATTTCTGCCGGGCAAATGGTACGTGCATTGTTTCCAAATCACGGGATGACAGTAGAGGGCCCAGCACAGATGAGACCCAGCAGGGAAATTTCCAGGCAACATTAATCGTGGAAACTGTTTTAAATGTCCTTTATTACTTCACTCCATTTGATGGTTTTTCACCTACTGTGCCTATAATTACTATTTATGAGAGTGCTGTATAAAATACATGTGATCAGCTAATGAAAAAGCTCAGGGAGTAATCGGAGCGAGGATAAAATAACTGGTAGATCGCTGAAACTTAATCCATAAAGTTTATGCATTGAAGACAGAACGTTTCGGAACATCCAAATGCAAGGATTATCTATCTTGGCTCCATCTTAATGCATGAAATAATTCACCAAACTCTTTGTTTGAGTTGAATTCTAAATGCAAGACTTCTACTTGTTCACCTGTCCAACTTCAACTTGTTCAAGGATGAAGTGAGATACAGAGATTCACCAAGCTGAAGTAGCTCTACTTCTCTTCCCTTCCCCTGGCTGTGGCTGCTGGTGGTGGTGGTGGTATGATACAATACTGTTAAGTTGCTCTCAGGTAGAAACGCTGTCTCCTTTATACTGGGATGCTGGGGAGGAGAAGAAGATGCCTGGCAGCTGGTCTGGAGACAGCTGGAGTATTTGCAGTTCATGGTCTCACTGCTTGAGGTTAAATGCACTGTCTGAGGGGACGGAAATCATATCCACTACCGCTGGCTAACAGAGGCCTGTGTATGTGAGACTGTACGGGGCAGCTCACCAGGTGTTAATGCAATAATGCATAGAAGTGTGAAGGCAAAGCATGCTCCGTCAAGGTAAATTGTTGAAAGTAAACAGGTTTTTTACCAGATGCTCCATTTTATATGTCATACTGCCTACAGTATATGCGTCCAGTGCATACAAATGATTTATTTCATTCACAATTCCTTATCGCTTCCCTGTCCCAAAGTCTTGTTTACCCATAGTGGGCTTTTTTTAAGAGCTTTCGTTCTTGCCCTATTTATTTTAAATAGTTTTTATAATAAAACAGCAAATGGACACTAATTGAAAGTGGAACTGGAGAAATGTTGCACTCACACTCAAATTTCCAATCAAATCCCCTCCGTGCATACAGTATATGTTATCTATGCCAGCCAGGACTTCCTCATCACCAACACATTGTTATTTGGATTAGGCCTACTGTTTTATGGCATTGTCTTGTATTGTGTGTGTGGGTGGTTCCTGTATCTGCATGAATTGTGTGCATACAATGCCAAGGTCCTCGATTGCGGAGGGGAGATGAATTTGTCAACCCAGAGCCAAGTGTGACACAGTGTTCACTGTTCAGTGCTGAGGCATAACGCTGGCTAATCTGTGATGGGGCCCGGCATACTTCCATACGGAGTCTGGCATACTGTCATGCATGATTTGTTCTTAGTTGCGTGCGAGTGTCACACAGACCACAAGCTCACAATGCGTTGCGGCACAACACGTTTTGGAACTTGTAGATCAGCTATTTCCTGTGCGTGACAGGGCGCGCAGCCAAGTATAAATCAGACATTAAGCCTGTTTATACTTGGTTGCTTCTGGGTTTTGCGCACCGAATATAGCTGTTGTGAGAGTAACTCCGGCTTTACACCAAATAAAGTCCATATTGACAACTTTCCTCTGTGGCACCTTGACAAATAAGCCAATCCACATCTTACTGTCGCTCATAATCCTTCCCTGGGCTGGTAGAAAAATGTGCTTTTCCGCCATCTGGGTTGGTATTCTCAAAAGCCTTTAATCCCAATCCTAAAAGTAGTTCTGAAGAGTCTGGAAAAAAGAGTTTTCACCTAAAAGAACCAAAAGGCTTCTGAGACATACCAACAGACTTCATAAATAATATACTAATAATTACAATATATATAAATTGTCCTCTGGCAGAAACCAGATAACTAATTTTCTTTCTTCATAAATCAATGTTATTGAACTATTTAACTAATGAAAAGTAATAACGTTAGCTGCTTCTGACAAAACCAGCTACCTCCATTGGACCCTTAAACTGTCTGCTAAAGCAGCTAACTCCACCACCTCTCCGCCTCTCATGCAAGTATCTGACAATATACAGTATAACGTAAAGTCACAATACCAACTTTGACAAGGCAGTATTGCTTTGTTTTAAATATATAATGTTTAAAGGACCTATAATATAAACATAACATTCAACTTTTGTGTTTTTGGGGCTCCCATACGTATGTGTTTTCTATCCCCACAAATAATCAATTTTGAACAATCAGGCTTTCATATCATATATACTGTAGGTGCTTTAATGGAAATTGCTCTCAGGAACAGCTCAACTGATTTTGTCCTCATCGTGATGTCATCAATGTCACCCTACTTTGTATAATTCCTCCTCTTCTTCAATCTTCAGTTCCAAATTTGCATTTCCACTTTGTTTACAATGTCCGCCATTGTAGATTTTCCAAGCTGGCATGGAATGGAATCAAGCCTGGTTTTTTCTAGCATCAGTATTATAATGACTCAAATATTAAATAATCTGCATATCGGCACCCCCACCACCTCAGGACATTGTGGCATTGCAGCTAAAACTACTTTCAAAGTCCAGAAAGAAATGCCATGGACTGGTTATATCAGAGAGGCGCAAACCATTAGAAATAATTTTGAGGTACAAAGACAATATGATATTAAATATTAAAAACTGTTTTAAAATGCATGTTATTTCTGCTTTTGCATGTTTCTATGGAGTTAACATTACAATAGACCCCCAGGTGTGGTTATAATATTAAAATATGTCTTCCCTGTGTATTTTTGGTTTCCTCCTGAAAGCTGAAAGCCTTTGAGTCAAAAGTCAAAATCTTTTTAGTGACATCATAACCCTAACCCGGGTAACCCCTCCCACATTATCATACAACAACAACAACAACAACTGTGGGTGAGGCTTAAGTTCAGGTGGGTGGTGCTAAAGTGAAAACTAGGTATACTTAATGAACTGGTGGGTGTGGCCACATAAAAACATAATTTTAACACACAATCATAGTACTTGATGATCCACATGTTGATCCAACACTCCACACATCCCATGAACTCTTCTCCCTTCTGGCTCCAAAACTGTGGAATGCACTTCCCATTGCAGTCAGAATTTCAGCATCACTCCCAATCTTCCGCCGTAGTCCGACAGCAGAGATATATTATGTTTAGTATTAAAAAAAACTTAATTTCTTATACTGTGTCTTGAACTATCAAGACTATCGAGACAAAATCAAGACTCTTGATTACATTTCTCCTACGTTTCTTTTCTATAAGTGTGCTTATTTGTCACTTACTCACTTCATAGTGAAGGGTTGCTGTTTCTGTGTAGGATATTTATAGTCATATTCCAAGTCATATTTATAGTCATGTTCCAAAGAAATGCTGTATGAACAAGGATTTTGACACCTTGAGAGCTGCCTGCAGACCCACTTTGGCAGAGTTCCTCTAGCAAACATTCTCTATTCTCAAAGTATAAGAAATATACTCTCTCTCTGCCACAGGAAAAAAGTTTCTCCTAAACTTTCTGAGTAGTATTATGCAGGCTTTTAACCACTTAAGCTGATATAGAAGCTTGTAATGCTTTGCGTTTGCGATGCTTTATGAACTTTTTCTTTAATATTTGTCAAATATACATTATATAGTGTGCGTGCGTGCATGCACATTCCACCATTCCACCTAGTGCATTTCCACCTAGAATGACGTATCCAAAATAGGGACAGCAGGGTATGTGGTTAAAGCCAACAGTGAAAGTACCATTTTTGTGAAGACGAAGAAGTCTGTCAGTTGTCTACACATGAGGGCTCCTACCTGCGGCGTCTCGCTGTGTAATGTCACTGTCTGTACTGGAGTCACATGCAGCTTTCAGGCTGAGTCAACATTTCCATGAGTCTCCTCCTACAGTACTGTATGTACTTCTTTTTTTAAATTATTTTAACAAACTTTCACCAGAAGCACAGTGGTACAGTCGGTAGTGTTGTCGCCTCACAGCCAGAAGTTCCTGGGTTCGATTCCCGCTGGGGGTGCTAGGGGGCATGTTCTCTCCTCCGCGTCATCAGTGCCCATACCCTGGGTGGGGTTGGCGAAAGGGCCTTTCTGTGTGGAGTTTGCATGTTCTCCCGATGCATGTTTTTTGTGGGGGTACCTAGGGCCTAGGTACCCTCACAAAAAACATGCAGTAATCCTGGTCTCTATACTGCCTCCCCCTGGCCAGCCGGGGCACATGATGGAGGGGAAAGGAACTGGTTGGAATAACGTGTTTCTCCCACGCGCTACGACCAACCGGGGAAACTCCCCCCTGTCAGGCGGAAAGGAAGCATGAGGTCAGTCCGTTGCTCTCCCCAGGTTGGCAGAGGGAGTGTAGCACCCAAGATTACATTAGTTAATTGACACTGGGTGTCGACCCAATTGACATTGGGTGAAAAAATGGGTTCAAATCATGGGATAAAAATGATATATAAAAGAAAAGAAGGAAAAAGAAGCGCTACCAGATGAAGGGCAGGATAGGACGCAGAGCTTACTTGCTTCCCAGAATAGTGTGCTCTTGTTAAAGGGATAGTCTCCCCCCCCCCCCATGCATTTAGTTATACATACTGTAAGCATGTAGCTATTTGTATCCGGATGTCATATCATATATTGTATGGACAAATCTACAGAGACTTCTGTTTTGATGGGGTCCACTTGTCGACTACTGTCCTGCCTAATGAAGTGGAAACTGGAGCAGAGGGATTTTGGGTACCATACCAGACCCCTAGACACTAGGGCCTAGTGCATGCACACCCAGCTACAGTATACTAAAACACTCACTCGCTAACCCTCACACACGCACGCACCCACGCATGCACAGAACACAAATTCAGTCAGTCAGCCTGCAGACGCTCCTGGCAACTTCTGTTTGTTTATATTCTGTAGTTTGTAGTTCTGTAGTTTGCACTCATTCAGATTCGCTATGTCAGTGATGTTTTGCGTGTGTGTGTGTGTGTGTGTGTGTGCCTGTGTTTCAGAAGTCATCCTGCCTTTGGCAGAAGGCACTTGTCCAGTACTACTCCATTCTCTTGACTGTTCCAAGGTCTTACCCTCCATGTTGCTGCACAATACATATCAAGACTGTTTTAATTTAACCATAAAGCCCAAACCACACCAAAGGGTCGGTCGGGACAAGACTGTTTTTAAGGTAAACCACACCAATGCAACTCATTGAGTTGCAATGAGTTGCATTGGTGTGGTTGACCTTAAATCGGTTTTGTCCCAAGGAGTCCCTACCGGTCTGGTCTGGGCTTAAATTGTACAATTTGTTAGATTAATTTCCAATATCAATTAATTAAAAAAAATGCAAAAATATTAGTACTGTAGTACAAATTGCAAAATACCTTTAAATATGCATTTAGAGTTAAATTAACACACCACACCCCCACACACCATCCCCAACAGCGGGTTCAGCACAATGTCGTTATAGCGTCCGCATCCAATTTGCAGAGGCTTTGTAATAGCTCTCTCTCTCTCTCTCTCTCTTTCTCTTTCTCGCCCCTTGCTGTCAGACTTTCTGAAATCAGGACAGCCATTAACTGGAGGGTTCTCAAGGTTTTCTGGTGTCTGAGCAGCAGACGATTCACCTTGAATAGGCAGCCTGTTGAGGTGCCTTCGGAAATGAGTGCGGCGGTGATGGTTAGACATACAGTATGTGCCGCGATGATCATTTGGAGAAATCGGGCCTTGACATGGACTTGAGTGATGGTGCAGATTATACAGTGAATATATATATGGACTCCAATAATAATGACTGCGGTCATATCCTTGGCGTTCATTTATTGAGGTCGAGTTCTTCAACAGGATGCCAGAAAGGTAGTGTTCTAGGATTGCTTGCCAGGTGTGATGATATATATATATATATGGCAGTGGTTTTCAACCCTTTTCATATCGAGACCCATTATGTATTCTGCTTTTGAGCCACAGACCACAGAATGTCTGTTGAGCCACAGAATGTCTTGCATTCAAGACACTTGCCTTGTGTCTGACACCTGACATGTGTCTGAACACAGCTTTGATGGATGTGTTCTGCCCCCCCCCCCCCCTCCCCCCATCAAACGAAATCTTTGGTCAAATAATATGGGCTTGGAAGCCCCAGTAAGGGCATAGGGTCGACCCCACCCGCTCACCTCCGGCCCACCCCCTCCTGTTGCTGCGGCCATCTTGGAAACTAAACGCAATATAAACAAAGGGAGAAGGATGGGGCCGAGAATGGCCCTTATTGATGAGATTTAGCCTCTCAGACTCAAAACTAAAGAATATGTACACATTTCCATGCTGTATTGATGTTGAGAGATGGGAGATAACAGGCAAACATTGATCAAAATAACAATTCTTCTACATTCTCCAATTGTGTAGACTTCTTGTAAATTAACTTAAGTAATACAGATGTTAAACAATAATTTGACTATTGAGAGTGCACTCAAGAGATCTATAAGAGTCCATTTGGTTACCAACTCTCCTTCATTTAGCAGGGGACCACCTGGAACCCCCTCAAGGAACAATGGTGGTCCCCGGACCACTGGTTGAGAACCACTGATATAGGGGAAACATTGTGTCACTCGTCAATATCATTGAGTTTAATATTATGAACTTCTGAATATTCATTGAATTATATATATTTTTATATTTGCACGTTTTCTGCGAACTGTGCCAACCTATCTCCATATTTTGTTCATAGGAGTAAGCGAGCCAGAGAGGTGATGATGATGGTGTATTATTTTCCCTTAAATAGTTTACATAGTTTCAATATCGCAATATTTATTTTTATTTCACCCATTATAATAATGAATTGGTAAAAAGTGGCATACATATACACATATGTTATATATATACAGATAACTAATTAAGGCTTTACATTCAGCCTCTATTTGATAGGCGGCATATCGAATTGAGGTTCTATGATGAACAGCTCAGCGAGTGGTTAATCCTACGCTATCCTCAAAAGGCTGAAGTCCTTTCATTACCTAGACGGTTGGGATTGAACCCAAGATGGTGGAAAGGCTATGGTTGATGAACCTCCTCTTTTCATGTTATTGTGTGCACAAGGTTACGCTTAGGTTTCATGTTCCAAAATAGGAGTTCTGAATCAAGTTAGGACTATTCAAGATACGACTGGATGGTATTATTCATTAACACTTGAACCCCAGCATTCAATTTATGGAGTGAACATTTGGCAAAAATAGGCAAACTCGGCGTGTCACAACTCACAACGCAACAGTGTGAGCTTGTTGAACGGGTATTGTTTTGGTGAAGACATTTGGAGTAAACGGAAATGAGCAGTCCAAGTACAGAGCCAACTCCCGTCCAATTTAGAGGGTACTGACTGACAAAAAACTACCCCATTGGCCTGACTATAAGACAGTTTTTTTCCAATGGAAATATCCTAAAAAACGGGGTTCTATTATAATCGGGGACTAGACTATTTGACATTCAAGTTATTTTTCCACAAAAGAGTATAGAAATGGGGGTCGTCTTATAATCAGAGTCGTCTATATTCGGCACAATATGGTACTTTCAGCCCCTTGACAGCCCATACATCCAAACAGAAAAGTCAGATTGCATTAAACGATGTTAAATACAATCAGGTACAAGCAGCGAAATGTTGGTTTGACAAGACGTTGCAACACTATCCCTGCAATATGCACAAGGTAACAATAAGAATAGTACTGGATTTAAAAGTGAACATGTAAAAACAAGTATAGTTGTTGCAGATTATTAATGCAGCATTTAATATTAAAAAACATGGCTATCATGTATTTGAAAATGACAGAAGTCTTGGAATCATCTATTACTCTACTACAGTATGTAGTTATGTATTATTACAACACGTCACATCGTGATGCATTGCAAGCTTGTAGATATGCTATATTTAACACATTTCCAATATTTCCAATATTTCTTTTTTATATATTTTTATTTATTTATTTTTTCACCTACCTGTAAATGCACAAAACTGGGACGATTGGGTTAAAGTGGTTGTGGTTAACAATTTAAGATTGTTGACTTGTGAATGTTAATCTAGGCATTGGCATGTGCAAAGAGAACATACAGATTATGCAGAGTTGACGGTGTAGACTTTAAGGAAGGTTATTCCAAACAGCATGGTTCAAAAAGAAAAACATTCAGGTTAACATGTGGAAACAAGATATTTGAGTCCCAGTTTTCTCTTTTGATCAGTTTTACTGTGGAAATGAAGTTTCAATGTACACATTACCAGTAACTCAAAAGTGCTTGTACTCATTTTGTTTGCCCACAGGAGAGTGATTTTTCATGTTGTCTTTGAAAGCCCAGGAACCTGACTCAATTGCGTTCTGTGTAAGTGAGCCACAAACTCAGTTCTGTGCCTGTGTTGTTGCTGAGATGAATTAAGATCCGAAAGAAGTGCATGGACCTGATTTTAAATATAACTTATTAAAGGGAAATACACACGTATAATATACCATATATGATAAGGTATCATTGTCAATTATCACCATTTCAGCTTTGACACTGTGTCAGACATATTTTTACATTTTATTTTAATTACCGGTATCAATTTCTCTAAAAAAAAATAGAGATTCATAAAAGAAGGGGGGAAGAATCTAGAATGTATGTATTCCCAAAATTCTGAATAGCTTGACAAATAGAGGGGGTAATTTTAGAGTGGCAGATTGATTGATTGATTGATTGATTGACTGATTGGTTGAGGCAAATTCACCAAATAATTAAAGAATAATGTCCAAGGACAGACTATGCTACTGTGTAGACACTAAGTGCAATACACTAGACACTACACTAGGTCATCCTTTAGGTCAGGCTTAATTAAATTGATGACCTGGGGTGGTCGTTTTACCTGCTGGGATGTACTGTAATCTTAACAACAACAACAACTTATCACCTCTCTTAGTGATAATATTGTTCATACATTAGTTCACTATGCAAAGCCGAAACTGAGAGGCAATCCCATGTGTTGTTGTTTTTCCCTGCCTTTGTTTGACACAAAGAGATATAGACGGATCATTAATTCTCTGCACTTGTCTTTTCTCCATCTTAATAAGACTTAATAGTTTCTCATGCGCACAGCTCATTTCCATATTTCATTGATGTAGCTAGCATGTTAAGTTAGTTTTTTGGTTGGGGGTGAGATGGAAGTGAAAAATTCAGTTTTTATTATATCTCAACTTCTCAAGCGTTTGACGTAGTCTTGTACTGTAGAGGCCTGGGCCTTTTCAGTGTGTACAGAGCTGAATGTTTTCAGCTGAAAGATTTTATTCTTTATTTAGTTTCTTTTTGTTTTGGGTGTGGGGCTGGGGGTGATGGACGATGGTAGTTATAGAAAGTATTTTTGGGGGGGCATTTTTAATGACCTCTGCTGAGCTTTTATGTTCCCCTTTTGAAATGGGTTTTCTCAAATGTCCCCCACTGATCAATAGCCTTTTGTACAAGAAAACCCATTTGCTACGAGGCTTGGTGAGTTGTCTACCATGGTCTGCTTCAAAAGGTGTGTGGAATAAATGTAGTGAGATACAGACCCCTGTTACCTTGTATGCCCTAAATTCAGCATCCGTCTTGTCTGATGCAAGGAGGCTACGATTTATTATATTAACTCAGGGGTAATGATAATATGGGTTATTTATTTGGGTAATTTCCGCTTGGGTTTCTGCTGGCAGATAACTGGCAGGTCTTATTTATGGCTGTTGATAGTAAAAATTGAATAGTTTGATAAATGCTGTAGTGTCCATGTTCGTTTCTTGGGAATTTAATCACAGCAATAAAAACATGAAATTAAGAGTAATTCAATGATTTCCATGACATATTTAAAATATATATTTTTAAATCTATTATATTACTTATAACGTGTACAGTATTAAACTTTATCCTGAACAAAACACGGCTAATTACAGTTAAACACTGTAATTATTTAAGAAATTATACGACTATGTACTATGCTTGAAAAATGATACCTGGCACAACAGACAATTATGTAATTGTATTATGGTATATCTCTCTAATTATATTTAAATGATGTAACAAATTACCGGAATATCATATAATTATAGTATTGTTTAGGTGCGGTTGTCAATTCAATATATATCTATATATATATATATATATATATATATATATATATATATATATATATATATACTACTTGCAATAATGGACTGAAATGAAATAAAATGCAAATAAGACGTAAAAGGATGGTATATAAAATGCATAGTGGGAGAAGGTATACGGTACGCCTATATATATATTTATATATATATATATATATATATATATATATATATATACACACACACACACAGTGACAGTACATAACACATTACACAATACAGTACACTTAGCACACTGTATTATAATGTACATTATTATACAAAATAATGATTATTTACCGATTTATATCGTTGTCGGGCAGAAACCCATTTAGACCAAACGCTGATTAAAAATGTCAGTGGTGCTCAACCTTTTTCACGTCAAAGACCCCCATAATTATCTGTATTTGACTGCAGATTTGAGTTAAAAACGTTCGCTCTTAAAGAATATATATTCAAAGATTTGCGCATCTACAAGCTTGTAGATCTGCTATTTTTCAATATAGCATAATGCACCAAAAGGGGTTCCCGTTCTGAATGGGTTAACTCCATATAACCTTTTGTGTGTGTTTCAAACAGGGGTCTGGGGACCACCGGTGCAGAGCATTTAACCAAATGGACCCTTATAGATCTTTAACTATTAAGAGTTACTTTTGAATAATTGTTATTCTGATTAATGTTTGCCTGTTATCTCTCCTATGGTACCAAAATCAATACAGCAGGGAATTGTGTACAAAATCTTATCCAAAGATGACAAAATATTCTAAGTGTTGGTCTGAGAGGCTGAATCTCATCAAAAGTTGGTCCGTGGCTCAAATGCTGAATAGATAATGGGCTGTATGTTGTCGACCTACATTGGTTTAGAAAAAGTATAGGACATTACTCCAATTTAAAGAAAAACCTCTTCGTATTATAAAGGCGAATCAACAGGGGGGAGAATAATTATTTGGCTGTGTATTAAAATATTGATTGACCACCAATTTTATTTCATGATAATTAGGTAGAAAAGCATCCCTATTGCTAGGAAGTCTAACAAAGAACAAGAGGCAAAATGTAACAATGAACACGCAATACCAATTCAACACCACACGATGCTCACTTGACCCTCTACACAAACCCTGTAATTACATTGCATAATGTCAAGATGCTGTGGTTAAAATAGCATTTTGCCTTGCAGCCCAAAACACATTCATTGTCAGAAAAGGGGAAAGGTACAAATACAGAAAACAACCGTTTTCAAAATGTATTTGTCACACACCCACACACTCACATACTTGCATACAGATTTAGTTCACACAGTAATATAAATAGTTCACATCTTCTCTACCCGGAATCATATTGCTCTCTCCCTGATGTACGTGCTCTAAAAAGTATTCTGGCCTTGCCAGATAAATAAAGGGATGTCTTCTTTCTTAAGCTGAATTTATTTACTCCATCTGGTGAGGTTGTTGTTTATAAAAAAAAAGAACAGATCAACAAGCTAAAAAGAGCTGCATTTACACGTGTTGTTTGCTTTCAGATCTGTTCCTTTTTGGCGAGCAACACCGTCATACATATTTTTGTTAAAGTTAAATCACTATTTTCTGATGTATGCATTGCTATAGAGTATTTGTTCAGTAACAAGAGTCTCCCCTTCTCTCCAGCTCTTCAATAAACAGCCTTCAGTAGTGCAATCAGTTATATAAGAAACAAACATTAGTCAGTTCACTCTCAAGTGTTGGTGACAGAAGAAATATAAAATAAAAATATAACGAAAAATACCTCAGCTATCACAGAATTACCGTAGTTTTTAAATATTTAATCAGATTTATCTAAGTAAGAAGTATCTTTTTTATTACAATATAACACCACAAGAATACGATTATTTTGAGAGTATTCTGGTGCAAAATGGAGTATTTTCATTACCAAATGTGTTGTGGACAAAGGTGTTTTTAGTGCACGTTCGTGTTCATTTCATGTCCGAGTATACCGTCATTGATGAGGTTCCTTTGTGTGATTCTTAATACAAAGAATATACACATATAGATATTTTTATTTATTATTTTTTTTTTACATTTGGTTTTACATTTTATGATAACAAATCTTTCTTTTTCAAGGGTTTTTCGATTTGAACCTCACATTTAGATTTCATGATTCATTTTCCCCACCACGGTGTAAAATGTAAAATGGCGGCTTAACACACGTAAGAATGAGTACAAAACCCCAAAATGGCTCCAAGTTAAGTAACCAAAGGCCTGCTCGATATCCTCCCTGACCAATCGGAGTTCATGGATCTGTGCCTCACGGCACAGATGCAGAAGCACGCTTTTGATTGGCTACTGGAAACGGGGTCTAAGCACACCATTGGCTCACACCGTCACAGAGCTGTTTGACAGCAGTGTGGGGTTACTAGGGCGAACAGCATAGTTCGTTTACCTCGTGCCACCCGCTGAGCATTTCAGGATTTCAACCAATCACGCCGACCCAGCGTGAGGTGTTATTGTTGTAAAATGCTCAGGGCTTGTGGTAAACAACTCATGTACTGTATTTTGAGCGCAGTGTGCAGTCCTTGAGTCCCTCCGTTATGGAGTATGCCAACACCTGTGAGAATTGCATCCAGATACACTGTACCGCCTGCAAAACAAATCATGGCTCTATTTTATTCCCCTTGATATATATGTGTGTGTGTGTGTGTGTGTGTGTGTGTGTGTGTGTGTGTGGGTGTGTGTGGGTGTGTGTGTGTGAGTGCTGCAAAAGGTGACGGTCCTCAACCCCTTAGGCTTTTCCTTTAGAAGTATTGAGACGTTTTGGTGTTCCAGAAGCGCTATAGTCCTATTGAAAGCGGCTGTGCCTCACCACGCTCCAGCCTGGAGTAGAGAATGGGGACGCCATGTGCGGTTTCATGGTCCCTCGTAGTGATGAGTTTTTCTAGGGTGCACACACTGATCCGCCCCCAAGATGGCATAATTAGCTTTATCCATCAGCCATTCAGGTGTGTCCACATGGCTCCGAGGGAGGGCGGCCATTGTTTTGCTGACAACCGGAGTTCTCTTTCTCTCCCTCCGGGCCCGCTTTCCCCTTTCTCCTCAATTCCCAGTCTCGGGGGTAAATGGATGGCATGCGATGCGGGAGATTGGAGGTGAGAGCCATATCGGTTGCCGGAGACTCGCTAATGCAAACTCCAAACTGCTATGTATTCACCATTCACAGTCAGCGCCCACACAGTAATCAGATAGCTAGCCAACTGACAACTAGCAGTGGAGCGGAATGCAGGCGAGCGGGGAGGGATGGAGGGCAAATCTAATGGCCAGCCATTGTTTGTGTTGCTTCCATGAGCATAGACCCTCTCTGTCTATGTCTCTGTCTCTCCCTCTCCCTCTTCCTATCTTTCTCTCTGTCAATTCATTATTGTGAGATACTTTCTAGCAAGAGCCTAGTTGTTGTTGTTGTTTCTTCCCCCTGACATAATGATAACTCTAAAGAGGTTGGGGGGAAAAAAAATAATCTAAAAGCGGCACCGTATTTGTAAAACCTCTTAATACTGTATAATTTCATCTGCTCGATTAATTCAGCGCTGCGCTTCCAGTGCCAGTCAGTGCAGGAGAATGAAATGAGCTAAATGAAAGCCAAATAGAGGGCCGGGTGTCATCTCGGGTTAATTAAATCCCTGCCTTGAATCTGGCTCGAACATACGTACCACTTTCAGGATGATATGGGAAAAAACAACAACCCTACGCTACGTCTGCGGCATGGCTGCCAGGGGTTGATCTTGTCTAGTTTGATTAAATTACTAACCAGATATGTGGGGGACACTTTTCTGAAGCCCTGTTATATATTTTTGTCAGATGACGGTGTCATGACGGTAGTGAAAATTCTATCTATTGTACTGTACTATTGTACTGTAAGCTTGTAACAAAAACTAAAATCATTAGATTGGAACATTTT
This sequence comes from Protomyctophum bolini, assembly GCF_963924005.1. NCBI lineage: Eukaryota > Metazoa > Chordata > Actinopteri > Myctophiformes > Myctophidae > Protomyctophum > Protomyctophum bolini. The sequence goes on from NC_137880.1 coordinate 25,074,854, forward strand.
CATTTCCTGAAAGTAACTGTTTTGGACTGCGGCAACACAGCTCAGTACCCCATGTCTGTTTTAAGCGACTTGACGATGTCAGCATGCAGGCTCAGCGTTCCACACTGAATCTCCAAGGTCGTGCCGTAGCCATTCCACTGCTGATATAGCAGGGACGATTGTTTCTGCCTGAATCTGTCCTCCCAACTCCTCCCAGGATGTGGTGGTGTGTGTGTGCCTCGTCACAAACACACATTTTTTCGTTCTATTCTAGGGCCTCTTTTATTTCTTATGCAGCCAGCCAGATAGCGGCGGTGACATGTAAGCTCTCGTAGTACTAGTAGTGTAGTGTATGATTCCACGTTACTGGTATCTGGGCATGATTGAAAACTTGTAAGAGAGTGGCACTGGCTCTAAGATAACAAGCTTTCAATACATCTGGGTAAAACCGAGACAATCCCGTTTGGAACCAAGTAGAAGCTGTCGAGAATAAATATTGTTGAAAGTCTCTTATAATGGAGCTGAAATTGAGTCTCAGAAGTGTCTCATCTTTAGGAGTAATATTGGAACATTCTCCTTTGAGTTTGAATCTGTTGCTGTTAAAATATTACCTACTGTATGTGTGCCACCAAACTCAAGTTTCTGTTTTGCAAGAACAGGGCTTTTTGATGTTTCTGTTCAGTAACTTCTCGTGTCATCATTGATACAGTTTTGAGAACAGTATGGGTGTTCTGCTTGGTACAGTGGTTTGACAGGTAAACTTAGGAACAAAGTGCAGGCGATGCAACATAATATCTTTGGTATAATGTGTTAAATGTACGCCCTGAAACAGGGGTGCGTCATTATGTATTATGTACGATAACATAAAGGTACTGTACTTGTTCTCAGATAACAATGGTCCATACTCAGCATAACTATCACACCAGAGCCAGTGTGTGCTCGTGTAAAGCCTCTCAAGTGAATAATAATGTTTGACACTGCTGCCATGTTGTGGAACAGCCTTCTGCCACACATACTGTAACATTTCTAATTATGAAAGGGGCGTATAGAAGTCAGGTTTGGACTCTGTTATGAAACTGGATAACGGTTTTATAATGAAATCAGCAATGACATTGTAACTTTAGCTGAGTTTGAGTTTTGATTTATTATTTCATTTTATTAAATGGCAGTTTTTGGATTTCAATTGCAGTTTTTGGATTTCAGGACTTTCGTTTGTGTGTGTGTGTGTGTGTGTGTGTGTGTGTGTGTGTGTGTGTGTGTGTGTGTGTGTGTGTGTGTGTGTGTGTGTGTGTGTGTGTGTGTGTGTGTGTGTGTGTGTGTGTGTGTGTGTGTGTGTGTGTGTGTGTGCGCGCAGCTGTGACATCATGGCTATCGTTGTTGTGTTGGCATGACTTAAAGTGGCGTGTATCATTTTGCGTATAATTACATATCTTTCTAACCGAGATCCAGTGCAGGGGAACTTCATAGTGTTCCAAAAGGCGAGTTCCTTTTCGATTAAAGTGAATATGTCATCCTCTACATACTGTAGGCGTATGGCTACTTTCAGTATCCTACAGCTGTTGTTTTCAAGTGCTGTAGCTTGCTATTACCATCCTGCTACTGGTGCTCAAATTTCTCAAGTGACAAATTTCTCAATAGGCAATTAACAGAACTGTACTGTTCACAGCACTGCTCGGAGGGCTTCAGAACGGACTGGCTGGCCTCCTGCTGCTTCTCACTCTTAGCGTCTCCTCATGGTGCCTCATTAAGGCACAGAGAGAAACAAGCGCCTCCGACCCAACGCTACTGTAGGGCTCGGTCCAACAACACACTACGGCACCGCATTAAAGAACGCCATGTGGGCTCTGTGGCCTTCGACTGAAACACTGCTTTGACTGCTCCCAGCATTATTTTCTCACATTTTGTTTTGTTCCTGTCTCTGTTACTATATGTACTGTATTTCCCTTTTGCTTTTCAGCGAGGAAAAGACAATGGGAACTACGTTTCTAAGAGAACGAGACAGAGTGAATTGGGATTTGGGGAGAAGCAGTTTTTTTTTATTTTTTTCTACTGATTGACGTTTGAAGGTCAATTTGCGCCCTGGCCAGGACAGCAGCAAGAAACCAAAGCTGTTGAATTATGAATAACGCCATGACACAGTCAGCCTCTGTTTTCAGCCCACATCGGTTATCAATCTTGTGGCATTCCCTCGGTTGAATGTTCTGGTGCTGAATTATACATTGGCACAAGTCAAATGCAGAAGGCTGGAGAATTTACAAGTTCTACAGAATATATAATATATATACTGATTCACTGAACGAATACTCCAGCTGAGCCCTTACTACTTCTCACAGACAGACAGACAGACAGGCAGAAAGACAGACACACACACACACACACACACATCACACACCTATTTTGGTTGTTGGCTGTTGAACTGTTTGACAGATGTTCATTATTGTTTCCTCTCTGACATACGACAAATGCTATTGTTATGATAAAAAAAACCATTAAGCAATGTTGTGTTCTCTGTAAATTTGCACATTTTTCTGCCATTTGTTTTTCCATGTTGTTCCTTGTCACATTGCTACTGTACGTACTCTACAGAAGAACAGAAGGATGTGAGTGTGAGTGAGAGAGAGAGAGAGAGAGAAAGAGAGAGAATAGAATTCCACATTCTAAAACAAAATATGGCTTTGTCTTTCTTTCTTTCTTTTTTGTTTGTTGTTGTTTTCTTCCTCTACAGAGATGTTGAAGGAGCTCAACCTGCAGCGCAGAGCGAAAGACTTTACAGACCTGAAAATTATTGTTGAAGGAAAAGAGTTTGAAGTGCACCAAAATGTTCTAGCTTCCTGCAGCTTGTATTTCAAGGACCTGGTGAAAAGGTTTGCCTTCTCAACTCTTCTCCTCCCACCAGCTGTTGATCCAATCTGTTCTTTTTGTAGGGAGCATTTGTGTCGCTTCTCTTTCTTCTCTTTTCATATTCCTTTGTTTTGTTTTTCCCCCCTTTCCTTTATTTTATTTTATTGAATTTTATTTATTTCCCTCCTCCCCCCTTCTCTCTCTTGCAGGTATGTGAAGACTTTTTTGGTTCCTAGCAAAGGTGCCAGCAGCCATTCCTTCCTTCCTTCCTCCTGATCCCGCCTCAAATTGAATGTATCTATCACAAAACGCGCTACGAAAACATGAAACAAAAAAGGTCAACTTCCTCGTCTTTATCTTTCCTCCCCATGTAGAGCGAATTAACCCGCATTTTCATTTTTCTATGAACAGTGCGCACACATTCCATGACGGGATTGTTTTTTTATTTATATATATATATTTTCTGTTCAATTTAAAAAGAATTGAGTGATTTGACAAATGTCTCTTCAAGCTACTTTTTTCCCCTTTATTTTGGTGAGAAATTAAAGCCTTTCATTATGCTAATACGTAGAGTTAGTGAAATTAAAAAAGATGTAGAAGATTCAGGGGTGTAAACAAGAAACAAGAAAGTAAATGCACTTCTAAGCTAGCTTTAAAGAACAACAATCCAAGCCTTTCCCCCTAATAGACTGTTTTCTCTTTGTGTGTGTGTGTGTGTGTGTGTGTGCATGCGTGCTTGCATGCGTGTGTTTCTGTCTGTTTCTCTGTCTGTGCATGTGCATGTACTGTACAGTATGCATGCATGGGTGTGTACACTATACAGCTTCATCATAAGTGTGTGTGTGTGTGTGTGTGTGTGTGTGTGTGTGTGTGTGTGTGTGTGGCAGCTAGGCAAAGTTTTTCATACGGGTCACTCCGATATGTGTGGGCACGCATATCTGTCACTTTATTATATCCTTTGCTGCTGGGAAGAAGGAATAATATGAATCTCTAATGTCCCTGTTTCATAGCCTCGCAGGTGTATTCAGCTTTGATTGATCTACGTAGGAGCACCCTGACAGACAGACAGACAGAGAGAGAGACGGACAGAAAGACAGAATCACTAGCGGTAACTGTAAGGCCTCTGAGAATTGTGACGCTTTGCCTCACAGCACTGCGGCCTCCATGGCACGATCATCACATAGATTAGATAAGATAAGATAAACCTTTATTGATCCCCGGAGGGAAATTCAGGAAGTGCCACGTGCTACTTATCTGCTATGAACTGCAGGAGGGGCAGCCCGGGCCGCCGGGCGGCAGCCGGACAGCGTGTATCCACCAATACTCTTGATCCTACTCGGTGGGGAAAGGAATGCCCTATCAGTAAGCCACAGCGCCATGTCTAAACTGAGATGCAGTCAAACGCATTACCATCCACCACACACGCAAAGGCTCCGGGCATTTTGGCACAAAAACGTCTTCAGCGTTACACAATACCAGAACTGAAATGCCTCTTATATAGTCCATAGGTAAGGCACCTTAGTCTCCCGAGACAGACTGTTGACTTTGTGTACTTCCATTGAAGGAGTTCTGAACTGCGTGCATTGATTGTTCGCTGCCCGTGCCCATTAAATAGAGTACCTGAAAGACCCTTTCCGTGAGTGCTGGCAATTCCTTTGACTTGTAAAATAACATTTCTATAACGTGCACCTGGTAAGAAAATATTCAAATAAGTTGGAGTCGTGCTAGTATTGATGATAAGATGCACTCATCTCTATGGCATACCGTACCGTACGACTACACACATGCTCAAACGCACGCACGCTCACATGAGCGGACCATTAGAATAAAAAAGAGAAATGGAAGCGTTCCATGACCTTGGCTGTTACCACGGTAGCATCCTGGGAGACTTTTGTCACCATGGAGAGAGATGGAGACCTCATGCTGGTCAAGCTGTCCACGGGACTGTTTGGTCCCAGCGTCTTATCAGAGCTGCAGCTGCAGGTGCATTATGCATAAAGATAAGGCCCCATGCTGCAGAAGACACATGGCCCTCCGAGGAATGGGCTGAATTTCATCAAGCTCATCTCCATGCCTGCTGCTGCCTACATTCATGAATTTGTACTTTAATTTGAAAGCTTAATAGCTTTCAAATAATAGCTTAATATAATTCCAATTAACTGGTTAATTCATTGTAATGCTACTTGATATAATATTGTCATAACTTGGCCATTGCTTCCCGATGATTAGGCCAGAAAAATACATTTTCTCATCGAAGATCACACTGAGAATAGCTAATGAATTTGTCTCACTTACTGTACAACTTAAGACATCCACATTTTGACATATTTAAGTCTTTGCGTGGTGCAAGCATAAGACCCTTTGCAATAACTGCCGTGTGTCTTTACGAGGCACCTTGGCTTTTCTTAGCACACACACACACACCACTCAGCCAAACTCAAACAGGGAGAGGACGGCTCTGAAAGGTCAACGTGGGAGGGAAAGGGGGAGCAATCAAGGGAGAGAGAACAAAAGGCGAGATGTAGGCAAAGCACAGAACAAGAGGCTGAGAGGAGAGTGGTTTGATTCTGGCTGGAGACGTGTGTTGCATGTCCTTCCCCCTTTCTGCCCTCCGTACCAATCTCTCTCTCTATTATCCCATCTAGAGTAGCCAATTATTTTTCACCCCTTTTTCTTCCCAGTGTAGTCGCTTTGCGGAATGACCCCTTCCAACACATGTCTGTGTTTCATAGTGACTCAGTCCTATACCTTCTGTACCATATATATGCCATTCCCCGTTGAGGAGCGCGACCCCGGCCCTTAGGAGTACATGCAGTGATGAAGGTCACCCTCCCCACCCAGCTTCCCTCCCCCTGAACACTGGCCAAAATGTGTTCGTATACTAGTGTAGCTAGACTGGACACTAAACCGGACGCACAATGGAGGATTCGAACCCCTATAGTCTTCACGTGGTGCACTGGTACTTTACCCCATGCGCTGCGTCACCCAAGCGCCATTACCATCCGATCTAAATAAAGCGAAAACAGACTGAAAATAAATGCGTGAATACAGTGAGCAGGAGAGCCACTAGAGGCCATTTTGGAGCGTGTTGTCTGAGGCGCTGTGCCCAGCCAGGCAGACGGTTCACTGCCTGGGTCAACTCAGATCAGAGGGAGCCAGGGACCTGTCTGTCACTGAGTTATGGCCTCGCAGTGCTGCTCAGGTCAGCCTTCAGTTCATGTGGAATTATGCTGATGCCACACACATGACCCCCCCTGCGCCCCCGTCCCGGGTCGTTACGAGGTCGAACGAAAGGGAGAGATGAAAGAGAGACACGTCCGGCACCCTGAAATAAAGAGTGTACCGAATGGCCCCCGTAAGGGCACATTAGTGTCCCACTTGTTAGACTTTAAAGATAAAATGAACACTCTGAGTTTGGCTGTGTGTCGTCCTCGCGTGTTCTCGCTGTCTCCAGCCCTCGTGGCTCTCCGGGACGTCCACGCCGCTGCCCACACCGCATGTCAGCTCCTCATAAAGCATGAGTCGCTGTACACACACACACTTGTGTGTGTGTGTGCCTGTGTGTGTGTGTGTGTGTGCGTGTGTGTGTGTGTGTGTGTGTGTGTGTGTGTGTGTGTGTGTGTGTGTGTGTGTGTGTTTGTGTGTGTGTGTGCAAGAGCGCGTGCGTGCTTGTGTGGTCCCCTGCATGCCAAAGGGTCTCTGTGTGTTAAAATTACACAGGGGCCATAATTCTTGTGTGTTATCCAGGCAGGCTGCCATCAGTCAGGGAGAAAGTACAGATGTAATATCATAGGGTGAGAGAGTCAGAGTGCAGCTCCTCAGCACATGCACACGCTAACTGACACAACTAAATTACTTGGTTAAAACAAATTAAAGGTTTAATTTGTGCTAAAGCCAAACTGGCCATGCATTTAATGGCAACGTAATGATGTAAATGCATGTTTGCACAGTGTAAAGTGAATCTTCAGTTGGTAGTTTTAACATGATAATATTTTTTATCGACATTTGACATGGCTAAGACATTTACCCCCAGAGTTTAATGATGCATTTTCAGATTCATTAAAAAAGGATGATCGTTGTGTACCAAATATTTCCACAGTAAATGGCAGTAAGATGAAAGCCGGCACTAATTTGCGATAACCCAAACCCCCGATAGAGACATATACCGTAAGAACAGCGTTTTCAATGAACTGCTCAAAATTGCATCCGTTTTATGACTATGTAACGGTTCCAAACCTTGTAGGACAAATGATTGTGTTTCAGAAACGAGGCTATTATAACTCTCTCTCTCTCTCTCTCTCTCTCTCTCTCTCTCTCTCTCTCTCTCCCCCCCCACCCTCTCCTCTTTGTTCCCTATGAGTATGTGGTCCATACTGTAGTGTATCCCGTGCACAGTAACCTGCCATCGCTCTCCGCAAAACCTGAACAATGTAATGCTGCTGCAGAAATTCAGAATGTGCAAGCACGTTCTTCTTGCCCCATACCCCCCCCCCCCCCCCCCCCCCCCCCCTCCAAAAAAAGAAGAAAAAAACGATTTACCCTCTCCTTTTGCTGCAGTGAGACAGATCACCTCTGGTAATTCCATTCTACCCCTTCAGGATTTTTCAATAAGCACGCTCCACACACCTCCCCTAATTTACGGCCGCTACATCTCGTCCGTGCCACGGTAAATCTTCTTTTCTTGCACTCCTGACACACACGTTTATGCCATTTGTTTCTCTCTCGCCAACTCAACTCCCGCACACTCTCTCTCTCTCTCTCTCTCTCTCTCTCTCTCTCTCTCTGCCTGGAAGTCGTGCAGTGCGTTATGACTCAAATAGCCAGAGAGCTGTGTTAAAGCCCATTACGTTGTTGGGCCTGAACGAATACTCCAGCTGAGCCCTTACTACCGCATTGTTCTCCCAGGCAGACACGCACACACACACACGCCCAGCCCCACACTCACACCAGTGGTTCTCAACCTTGTCCGGACCCGGGCCCACTTGAAAATCGGTCAGATGGGTGGGCCTCGTAAATTTTATGATCAATCAATTGATATTGATTGATCAAAATATCAGTGTCACAATGAAAACTAACTTTACAGGTTTTTAATAACATCATTTGAGAGAAAAAAATGTACATTAAATATTATATTATCATTACAATCGTACTGTTTTGGCAGTTTTTTGAGGACCCATTTGCAATATCCTCAAGCTTCCACATCAGTGGCGAATGTGTGAAAATGCGACGTTTTGGCTCTTTTATTTGTTCGCTCTGGTGTCGTATTTTGCAGAGATTCGCAGGCGAACTGCAACATGCAATATTTCGCATTTTCAGATCGCTTATTCGCATCGCGTCACTAATTCGCCAGTGTGTAATGACCTTTAGTCTGCGAACATTTTACCGCTGAGTCGTTTATATACTATTACTCACCATCAGGATGGAATCCTGAATCGAGTTGTGCGGTAACGCGCCCTAAATGAGCAGCTTGAGAGATGTAATGACCAGATATTGTGCAAGAAAAAATGGTGGCAAACAAAAACAAGCCTTTAATGGGAACAAACGTCAGGCAGAAAGCAGGCTCTAGGGTGGGCGGCCATCTGCCATGACCGGAGAGAGAGAGAGAGAGAGAGAGAGAGAGAGAGAAAAGCAACAACAGTAGTATCAACTGTGAAGGCAATAACAATAATAGCATAGGCATAACAATTGAATAATATAATAGCAGGCCACAGTCGTATTCCATGGAAACCCTTGATCCGAAACCCCGGGGTTTGGCTTCACGATCACACCCTCGACCCCGTTGTCTTTGTCCCTTTTGTTATATGAGCCAGCCAGGATAAAAAATAGAATCAGTGTTCTTCCAGAGTGTGTCAGCACCCCAAAAGCAGCCGGAGGCCTGCTTTTGGGTCCTGACTGAGCCATGCTCTCCGGAACACTGATTCCACAGTGTACAGACAGTCTGACAGGGTCATCCAACAGAGGAACAATGTGTTTTATAGTACGCTGTCCCCACGCTGTCCCTGACTTCATAACACTTTTGGTCCCACTGGAAAACGAGTGTAGAGAGCCACTTCAAACGGATGAATGTCCCTGGTACAGTGTCACACGTAGCCTAATGCAATAGCGCCACAACCCCAGGAAGCCCACAAAACAAAAAAAACAGGCGCACCGAGCACATTATCTCCGTTTCCCTTACTTTTCTTGCTGACAGAAGAAGAAAATAATCCTAAGCGCAGCATCTGAGTAAAGCCTCTCTCTAGTCGTGTACGTATGACGTTCCACAGAATAAATGGCTTTGTAAAAAGAAGATAAATGTGTTCCTCCCGTAAAGCTTTGTTAGTTTGAAGGGATGCATTAGGAATCCTTGTTGCTCCGCATCCCCCCGGTCCCCACCCTCCCCTCTCAGCCCTGGGCCCTGCGTATATGTACTCGCCTCAGTGACAGTGCTCATTTCACCACTTTCCCTTCTCAATAAGTGGTGCATTTTTCACAAACACATTTATTTCCCTGAGTGTACCTATCTTTTATTTTTCCTCTATTTTATCTCCTCTCTCTCTCTCTCTCTCTCTCTCTCTCTCTCTCTCTCTTGCGCCTTCCCTTCATCACTTCCCTTTTTTCCCCCCACGATTTAAATTTGAATCTGCAATCAGACGTGGCGTAAATATCTCCTAAAACCTCTCTCTGAAGATGCAGATTGTCATTTCCACAAAAGTGCTCTGACAAGACAAACGGCCTGATGAGCTGCTTCCAGTTGCACTAATAGACCTGGTTGATGAGCATGCCTGTTTTTATTTCTCTCTCTCTCTTATTTCGTAATCTTTTTTTTTTCTCCCTCTTTTTAAATCTTCACTTCTGTTCTTGTCTTACCCAAACTCCCTCCCTCCGTAGCTTTAACACCGGACTACTTTTCCTCTCTCTCTCTCTCTCTCAACCTCTCTCTCAACCTCTCTCTCTCAACCTCTCTCTCTCTCTCTCCTTCTCGTGTTGCTACCTGCTCGTCAGCGCGGGGCTCTGGGTGTATAAAGGGGTGAATAACACCATGTGGCTTTTTGCTTTGCAGGAGGATTTAAAGAGTATAACTGCCTTGGTCCATCCAGAGACAAATACCATTGTCATTACTTTTAAATTTTTATTTAAGTTTTACACATATATATTTTTTTCTTTCGTTTTTTGTCCTTTCCCCCTCCCTGTGGCGTCCGTCCTGAGTGCGATCTCAACTCAACAACCACTAATGTCTCAGTTCATACACCACAGGCTACTGATGACAAAGAGGCTCTGTTTAGGTGTGGTGGTTTTGGCGAGGGGAGGGTTATTTCTTATCTAAACAACAGTCACAGAACAACCGCCCCACACCCCCCCCCACCCCCCCAACCCCCTCCCCAAGAAGGATGGCTGCTGGCAACCTGCAGAAGAACCGTCTCACCCTGCCTCCCCTACCTCTACCTTTCTTTCTTGCTCCTCTCTCTCTCTCTTCACGTACACTGTAATCATTCTTGTCCATCCGTCCGTCTGTCTGTGTGCATCACTGTCTCTCCGCCTTCTGATTGTCATGATTGTCTAACGGAAAACAAACAGGCTCCGACAGTGAAAGGGAAGAGATGTGTCCCATGCACGCGCACACACACACACACACACACACACACACACACACACACACACACACACACAGAGATGCAGAGATGAGCAGCCTCCATCCATCTTAATGCAGGCTTCTTTTCATAATGTTGATGTCCGGAGCCACAGGGGAAAGACACAATAGCAGAGGCTCCCCATTCTGTGGGGCACTGATTCCATTATTTTGCCCTTGAGTGGATTATTGTTTCACACGGGACATTAAACAGGGGTGGTGAGGCGTTATTTAACTCTCTCGTACCTCCCCGGGGGGGAGCCGTATGGGAGCTAACCTCAGCCATTCGATCCGGGTGATGTCATGGTTGGGCCGAGGTCTACAAAGCAGGCTCTGCTCCTCTTAACCCGCACATCTTAGCTTGGGCCATTAGGATGGGGTATCACTTCTATTCTCTTGCATTTCATCCATCCAGAGACATCCCGGCCCTCCCTCTCGGAGTCAAGTTGCAGCTTTGATATACAACATGCACATCAGTAATATTGTAGGTTCAGGGACGGAAAAAAGCTCTCTTACACACAGGATAACTACCACAACCATGGTGGCACTCTGTCATTGTGTCATTGCATGCATTGCACTCTCCCTTCTCCCTCTGTCTCTGTCTTTCTCTCCCTGTTTTCTGTTGTCTAGTTGATGTATTATAAGCCAGCCATGTATGCATCTCCACCTGAATACTATGCATACATGAAATCTCTCTCTCTCTCTCTCTCTCTCTCTCTCTCTTTCTGTCTTTCTCACTCTCTTACAAACACACAAAGCATGCCTTCTGGATGTGTGTGTGTGTATATATATATATATATACACACGCATGTGTATATATATATATATATATATATATATATATATATATATATATATATATATATATACATACTGTACGTAATATAGTTTAGAAATGCAATAACTTGTGTTTGCCTAATCCTCTATGTCCACAATGTACATTCTATTTCAGATGCAGCACTTGATTATTATTACAGTGCAAATCTGCTAGCCCCATAGAACACTAGAAACCATATCCAAAGTTGTGTTCCCTCTCCCTCTCCTGCTCTACGTTATCTTACTGTGTAACACTTCTGTTATTTTCTTCCTCCCCACTCGTATGGTCCCTGGTGGGAGGGGGGGGGGGACTGTGAGTGTCGTCCCGTACTGTACTGTACTGTACTGTAGGTGTACTGTGTGTGTACTAGCCAACAACATTGTCTCCCCATCCTGTTCTGAATGTGTATTACAGTATACAGCAGACACATGTTCCAACCCCCGGAATCTGTCCTAAACCCCCTTCCTCTCTCTCTCTCTCTCTGCCGTGATTGGTCGGCCAGGTCGTTGGGGGAGACGAGGAGTGGGGAGAAGCTGGAGCTGACGATGAGCAACATCGACGCGGACGTCATGGAGCAGCTGCTGGAGTTCGTCTACACGGGGTCTCTGGTCATCGACGCGTCCAACGCCAAGATGCTGCTGGAGTCGGCCAGCAAGTTCCAGTTCAGCACCTTCTGTAAAGTCTGTGTCTCTTTCCTAGGTAAGAAATCCCTACAGAGGACAAGGAAGGTGTGTTTGTGTGTGTGTGTGTGTGTGCGTGCGTGCGTCCGTAGACAGTGTGGTGTTTGTTTTTCCATGCACTATGTGTGTGTGTTGGCGCTTGCACATACTGTACAGTGCAGGGGTACGCATGTGCATGTTATTGAGCTGTTCCCCTGTGACCTTTTATTAATATGCACAGCAACAGCTCCAAGTTCTTCAAAGGCTGTCTTGTGCTGCCTCACTACGCAGAGTTTTGCGAGGCAAGGCGACTTGTGCAGGAAACCTGAATTTCCTCATGGTCCCTGGCACTAAACCATGGCTCATATAGTTTTTGTCAGCTTTCCAAAGCTAGCAGGCACTGCTGTTGCTGGGAGAGCGATAGAGAGGGAGAGAATCATGCTCACTCCCTTAGCTAGGCACAGTGCCTGTGATGCTATCCCAAGAGCTGGACCAGGCACCAGGGCAGATTTATAAAAATGCCAAGGAACAATTGTCACTTAAATGTCAAATCCTCTGACTTGAACCTCAGAGGAATGAAAGGGGAAATACAGATAGGGTTGATTGTCAGACAAGATCAGGGAAGGGATAGAAGATAGAGACTTGGAGGTGTTAAGGCAGATTTATATTTAGTTGTGTGTCGGTGTTGTGCATCAAAGCTAGCGAATTAATCTACAAGCTCACAATGTGTTGTACTGCTGCGTGTTGTGAGCTTGTAGATCGTCACCAAAAGCCCTCGGTTGGGAGCAGGGATGGGAGGTGAAAGGGGGACGGTGAAGGATGTGTGGGGGGCAGGGACCCAAGGGGTCAAAATGAAAATCAAATGGCATGTCACAGATTTCCAGGCGCCAGCGGACCAAAAGAGACTGCAAATGTCAGGCTTTGCATTCCATTTAAGAGCGATTGTTTGGGGTTTCCATAACACATGGGGCCATAATGGCTGTTTCTGAGCAAAAAGGTCAGAGCCAGGGAAATCTGTGAAAAGACGGTAGCAGCTTGCCTTGCATTGATTCGACTTTTCCTTCCCCTCCGGGCAAACATACAGACTCATGGCTCTGTTGTGAAAACGAAGAAAGCCATTTGTGGAATTGACTTCTACAGAAACGTCAAACTATTCTTCCTGAACAAGATTCATGACATTTCGGCACATTGGGTGGGTGGGTGGGTAGCGAGGGATAAACAGGCACACCAGTATGTCCTTGAGCAAAGAGAAATTGATGCAGAGTCAGACATGTCACAAGTCTGTAGCAAATAGACTGAGGGTAAAATAACAAATCACTAACACTACATCTACCTGCTGCCTTTATGCGGAGAATTTCAGAAAAAGTCACTTTTATTGTTCCCTCAGAATACAGCGTTTTGTGAGTTACTGGCTTTTGCCCCCCAAGCACAGAAAGATGGAAATCAGGCCTTTAATCATCGTTGTGCAGAGGAATCACTGTCAATTTGAAGAGCAGGAATCATAGGTTATTTTCATAACTAGACGTCACACAAGTGAATTGGAGGATCCGTCATATTTCATTTCTTATTAAGGCTTCATCCTGGGACTGCAGGTTTCCAACATAGTCTTTGGATTCACCCATTTCCCTTATTACCAATTTTTCTTGTTCCTATTATTTTCTTTCCCCCATGTGAATGATTCAGCAGCCGGTGCCTCACAACAACTTACCAACATTCACCCCTGGTTTATTTTAGGGATTCGTTTATTCTGGGTTTTTTGCGGAATTTGTGCATTATAGATAGTATTGTGGAGGGAGAAAGGCAAGGGAGGTGAGACTGACAGATTGAAATCTAGGGCATGATTGTGAAATCAAGCTCACATGAAAGTAACTAGCCACAACATGTGTTTTGGTGACCTCATGTCAGTGTGACATAGCAGGTCAAAGTTATTGCCAAGACGTTTAACAATACATTTTCTCCACAGCTGGTGAATTTACCTTTTTTTACTTTTACTACAGCCCCACTATAGGGTTTTAAACCGTCCTTACAGCGTGTGTGTTCTGTTGAGTGACACGAACGGGCAAGAACAAGACCTGATAAGAAACAACTTCCTTACTGTCAACACATGACAGAAATGTGGATATTCCACTGTGAATCATCACTGCCTCTCAGGAGCCCGGCATAAAGTAGCAACAAAACAGGGAACAGTCAAGAGGGCCGACTGAAGTGACATTTTCCCTGGTTTAGAAATATTTGTTTATATTAGATACCTTTTGGAGGCAGATATAGAGAGACAGAGTGCTTCAGTGAGACGGGATTTGGTAACTAGAAATATTTGTTTATACTAGATACCTTTTGGAGGCAGATATAGAGAGACAGAGTGCTTCAGTGAGACAGGATTTGGAAACTCAGGGTGAAGAGGGGGCAGGATACATGATGCAACACATGTCAACATATTTCGACATGCAGTCGAAATCAAATTGTGGGACAGGACTGCCCACTCTAGTCAATTGCTGGTGTGAGTGTTTGTTCAGTCTCCATGTCTCTCCAGCGCTTTATTAAACAGAAAATGCATTCTCAGGTCGGGATACCACTTTTATGCAATTTGGATAGAGACCTCAGACAGGATACAGATTAAATAAGTGGAATTGGAAGTGATGACACAAAGACACGAGCAGACACAATTAGAACTGGAACACTATTAAAAAAAAAAGCTCATAAATTGGTACTAATCTTGCAACCCACCTGATACATGTGTTTTCTGTTTATTAAAGAGCAGGAGAGATGGGGAGACACTTGTTACTGAACTAACACTATAGCTATGATTACTATCAGAATATAGTTGTGTTGAATTGTAAACTGTACATTTGAGAGAGTATGTTTTGGCTTCACTCCTACTATAAAACCTGTTATATAGTTGTTTTGCCCAGATGATTGATAGTCTTAAAAAAAATCAGTTTGAGCTGTGCAGCCTTTTTTTGTCTGCATTTGGCTCGGGTCCTGCTCTGCACTCACCTGACACAACAGCTCAATCAAACAGCATGACAGACGGTGCATTGGTTACGACACAGCCTCGTCTCCCCAGTGACCCAGGCTTTGATGCGATATGAAGCCCACTTTTATTTGGCCTTTTGTTTTGTAGTGAGTTAGGAGATGTTAGGTGACCTTTACTGAGCGATATTTGTTTGGAAAAGGGCCCTCGGTGTTACTGTCCTCCTCCATAAAAGTCCTGGCTTCGTTTCCCCTCTGATGCATGTTGTTTGATCAGACCTCTCGCGGTGGCCGTTAACCAGGGTGGCCAGTGTGGGTGCGTGCGTAATGCGGTACTGTATGTGTGCCTGGCTCACAACTGTATCTATGTGTGAAGGGTTTTGGGCAACTACAAATATGTAAATATAAACACAATCGGCGCTGGGATTTCTTTCAAAATAGAAGCTCGGGGTGCTGGGCAGATATGGCAGCTTTTACTCTGAAAGCCGGGGGCTTCCGTTCCGTGCAAAAACCGGGAGGCATAATGTTGCTTTTGCTTGCTTACCTTACTATGATTACGATCGAGTCTTAATATTCCAGGCGAAGTCAGAAATGAAGACAGAAGTATAGCCATCTGGTCAAAACCACGGAGAGCTCCCTAGATTGCGCGTGGCGAGCCTTTCTTTCTGATCGCTAAACAGGGAAGTGAACGGGACCGTGCATGTGTGAAGGAAATATTTTTTTCTTCGTTTTATATCAATGAAAAAGTGCTAGGACGTCTAACCCCTTCGAAAACGAGTTGCTGCAACTCAAGGGGCTTATCCTCTATTGAAATTTCTTGCGTCCTTTCCAACAAAGCAAGGTCTTGTCAATGTCAAAGTAATGTCAATGCTCACCACAGATGACCAGCGCATCACATCCTGTCCCTGCTGGTGATTTCTTAGATACACTCGGGGGGGGCCTCCACAGATCTGACAGGTCTACTTGAAAGTGCCCCAGCTAATCCCGACTGCCGCTCCCTGCCATCCTGCGCCGACTGCCGTGGCTATGAGCGATCGATTCCCCTTGTTGTTTGTCCCTGGAGCAGTTTTGAGTTATTATACGTGCACTCCCTTTAGTCTCAGGCAGATACACACCTTGATAGGCCATGGAGTTTACACGCTCTCCCTCCAGCTGCATCTCTCTCTCTCTCTCTCTCCCTCTCTCTCTCTCGCTACCTACAGGAGATGTATCCTCTCCTTTCATATTTTTTTTCCATCAATGTCTGAAGGATGCTCTTTTTCAGTTTTAACCCGCCTGTCTTCATACGTTTCACTCTCTCCTTCGTTCTTTCTCTCTCTCTCTCTCTGAATCTCTCTTTCTGTCACACTCTAAGTGTGCCATGCCTGGGTCGCCTCCCTTATGTTTTTCCCCTCCGGGCTGTGTGTGAGACTCTTAATGACTGAACGGTGTCACCCGTGGGTGCAGGTGTGCTGATTGCCACCGTCCTTATTTAATGATCTGACCAATGTTTGGACATTGCTGTGTTCTAGCATTGCGTTCTGGGTTGCTGTTCCTTTGTGTTCCCAGTGAAGGTTATTGTATCTTTACGAAGTCTTTCTGCCCTGGGTGTGTATATGTGTATATGTGTGTATATTTCCTAAGTTGTTATTGAACTGTAGTTAAGTAAAGTTCCTGTGCCACTACTCCTGGGTCTCGACTTCTCTCTCTGCATTCTTTAGGTCCTAACTTATCCGAGTCGGTTTGTGACACTCTCTCTTTGTCTCTCTCTCTGTTTGTCCTCCAGAGAAACAGCTGACGGCGTCTAACTGCCTGGGGGTGTTGGCCATGGCGGAGGCAATGAGCTGCACTGAGCTTCACAACATGGCCAAAGCCTTCGCCCTGCAAAACTTTCCTGAGGTGAGTATAGAGGGCAGTGTTGATTTTGACAGCAAATTTTGATTTTAGTCATAGGGCATTATTTCCATCCATGCTAAACCCCTTATCCCTAAACTACTTTGCCTTTTTTTTTTTTTTTACTATTTTGTCAATAGTTAAAATAGTCAATCTACAAACTCACAACGTGTCGATGTAGATTGGCTATTTTAACTATTAAAAAAAAAGAAAAAAGGCACAGTTGTTTAGGGAGTCTTTTGAATCGTTTTCATTTAGTTGTAGTCCCATTTTAGTCACCTGGAGTGTTTTAGTGTTCTAGTTTTAGTCGACTAAATATCATAGTATTTTAGTCGACTAAATCTACAGTTGATTTAGTCGACTAAAATGTATTTTGGCAGCCCAGGCGGTGGCGTAACCGGCTGGGCACCCGACTGGTAATACGGTCGCAGTGTGCCGTGGGTTCGACACGGCCTTTACTGCATGTCTTCCCCCATCTCTCTCCCGTTTCATGTCAGCCTACTGTCTGTCCCTTCAAAAACCAATAAAAGGCGTAAGCCGCAAAAAAAAAAGATTTTTTTATTTTGGCTGGCCTTGATGCTGTTGTAATGGAAGACATTTTTCGTCATAGTATTAGTCAACGAAATCAACACTGATAGAGGGCATCATCAGCTTCATTGATCCGTCCGTTTATATGTGGCCATTGATTGGGTGACCCCGTGACCCCACCACGACGCCACCACCACTTGACCCCGGTCCCCCATGTGAATGTGCGGACGGAGAGAGCATGGTAAATAAAAATGGCCAACGGAGTGCCGTGACTGCAAAGCTGTCACACCCAATTACGGAAAATCCATGGTGATGATAAAAGGGTGGCGAGGAGCTGCTCATGCACACTCATCTTTGGTTAAACATGAGCTAAACAGATTGTTTCCCCGTGGAACAGATACAAAATGGATCAGTGAGAATGTACCAGCACACGTGGTGCTGGAGCCGTGTAATTATCCCATGTGCTGTTAAAGGGTGATGCCAAAAAAATCTAGTTTGGATTTGAGCGAGCTGAAGGTTGTCTGTGAGGCTAAGAAGGGTTGTCAGGGTTATCGACCTCTGATCTCGTATTGTGATGAGGTAGTTCCTCAGACTGAAATAGAGTCCAAAAGGAAGCACACGCATCTAAAACATGTACAGGTGCTGAACAAAGAATACGTACAATGAAAAAGGAAGGCAGTCCACACACTTTTTCTCAGCTCTCAGGTAACTTTATTAAAACTGTTTAGTAGCCAAAAACGTCAAGACGTCTGATTGACGTCTTTGTAATGGATGCCACGGGCGTCAAGACGTCTCTCCCTTGGGAATAAAAAATAATAAAAAATCTGAAATAATTTTATTTTCATCCATATTTTGAAAATTCCTCTAATCTGGTTTACAGGTGATGACATGCACATTACATGCATAATAGAATTACAAATTCTTTCTTTCTTTATAATGGGCACTCAGAGCCTAAACTGGTGACCACCAGGTGGCGCTTAAAGAATAAAGAGTTAAGGTAACAACGTTTCGACCCTTCCGGGTCTTCATCAGGTAGTTCCTCAGACTGAAATACTCAGCCAGAAAGAGCACTTTTTGCCACCTTGTGAACTTAAACATGTAATGGAATTTGTTATGTTGCGTTGTTGTCTTCATGAATCTGCCTCTGTGTTTGCAAATACACACCTGAATCAAGTTATTCTATTAATAACACATTATTATTATTAAGGCATGCTTCCTCTGAAGCATATTCATGAGATTCGTTCAGCATTCACGTTCTATTATGCCAGTAGGATAAAGGATAAAGGATTTCGACTGATGCAACTTGCATGTCTTTTAGGTGGCGGGCCAGGAAGAGATTCTGAGCGTGTCTAAAGACACCTTAGTGGCCTACCTGTCCAATGACAGCCTCAACACCAAGGCAGAGGAGCTGGTGTATGAGACCGCCATAAAGTGGATCAGACGAGACCCCGGCATCAGAGTACAGGTGAGGGGGAGCAGGGGACTAACTAAAGGCTAGGCAATAGAGTTTTATTTGCATACTGACTGTTGGAAGTCACTGTTTCTGCGTGTGCATGACAGCCACACACACACACACACACACACACACACACACACACACACACACATGCTAATTAACTATCATAGTCACATTATACAGTACATCGTTATTTGCATAATTATTGTACACATCATGTCTCCCTCCTTCACTGTCCCTTTCCCCTCTGTCTCAAACGTTTTCAAACATAAAAAAAAGCAGTTTAATAGCTGGTTATATCAGTGATTAGGAGTGAGCTGAGTGGCATTATCTCCATATAGGTCATGTCATGTCAAACCCTACACAATGTGCAGTGTGTGCTGTAGACGCTGGTCTCCGGAAAGCCGCGCACACACTTGTGCACCTGCACGTACGCAATCGGCTACAGTATATATATAGCATTGAGGAGTTCCATCTCGGTTCCTGGGACTTGAAAGAAAATGATCTGTTTAGCAATAATATTATGTTCAGCAGTGACTTCCGTACAAATCTTAATGTCTCGTATATTTCATATAAAAGCAAAGGTTAAAGCTTCAATCTGCAGGATCAACAGCAGCAAGAACAAATTATGTTACAAAAAAATCATAACTTAATTTGCACATACTGTAATTGTGTAAATTGTTTAGGAAACCGTGCTAGGGAGCACTGTCCATTCACACTGTTTCACCAATCACAGATTATGACTTAATTCAGTGGTTCTCAAACTTTTTCATGTCAAGGACCCCCAAATGAATACATATTTGACCACGGACCGCCATTTGAAAATATGCCAAGGACCCCCATAAGGGAAGATTTTCATTGTTGTAGCAGTGATTATCAACCATTTTCATTTCAAGGGCCGTCAGTTGGACATGCATATACAGTAGGCCACGGATGGACCTCAATTTAATGGGATTTCTCTCTCTGGGTCCCCAATGTATATTGTAAATTCACTGTTAATTTAACTCTGAGAGTGTACAAATGTACACCATACTCATTTGTACACTCTCTGAGTTACATTTGGGTCCTGTTCTATCATTTAGCTGGGTCCCCGGACCTCACTTTGAGAACCACTGACTAATTGGTCATTTTCAGTCGTGATGTTTTATTTATATATAAATCCATGCTTACAGTGCATCAGTGTGGGCTGTTCTTTTCATCGTCAAAACCGGCGTCTATTCCAGTTTCTGCAATATAAGCCACGGATCAAGTCGCTAGACACGTACAGTAACTTGTAGAAGAAAATACATCCAACAGGATCACTACCCCTGGCATTGTTCTGCATGGCGCTGAGCTTTCCTCAAGCCCTTAACAACCAATTGTCTCAAGAGAGTTCATAAAGCCTGCTTTGTGCACTTTGTTCAACACCACATTTATACTGTAATGACTTGGTAATGTGATGTTTTTGTGCTTGGTTTCCTGTCTCTACACTCCTATCTGAATGAATAACAATATTTTTAATTCACACTGAAGTGACTTAAAAGGCGTGGGTGGGGGAAGAAAAGCTCTACTAGTTTGTCTGTTTCTACATGCGGTTCTATGTCTACTTTCAGAGGAGAATAACACGCTGCAAAAACACTGTGTTCCCAAAGCCAGGCAGAGTGACTCTCTCTCTCTCTCTCTCTCTCTCCCTCTCTCTCTCTCCCTCTCCCTCTCCCTCTCTGTGTGAAGCGTTCATCAACTCTGGGCTTCAGATGCAGCCTAACACAGCAGTTGCTTTATGATCCCAGGAGTGCTTTGCCCCCAGAATTCACTCTATTCTTAGTTTCACTTCATCTGTTTACGAGACACTGACTGTACTACATGCATTCTTGATATAAAAAAACCCAACAACAGCAGCGTGCACTCACCTGCACGCCCATCTAATGGCTGACTTGACGTTTGCTGCTGTTTCTCCAATAGAAATAGGTATTGACAGTGAATTACAATGGGGTGAATCTCAACAAACAAGAAGAATTGATTAGCCTCAAGGTCCACCTATGTCCACCGTCATGAATATGAAATGCCGATGAGATTACACGGTGCATAGATTAGATAGACGCATCCTTGTAGAAGACACTCCAGGAGGAATGCTGTTTTTTTATGGATCCTCACCCGAACTCATGAATATAAGAAAAGTGAGACCTTACATTTTTACTTTTGAAAATGATTGATAACTTTACATCGACTAAAATTACATCGGTCCGTCTCAAGAGTCGTCATCCACCCAGAGCCATAGTCACAGCCAGTTTCACTTTATTGGCATCCCACTTGTACAAGGCACTGGCATTGGTTTAAGCATTTTAAGCATTTTATCGGTCGTTTGATATGGTGCATTTTTTTTTAATGGTGCTTTTTTTAATATAGCACTTTCATTCAAAGCGCTTTACATAGATTGTGAATTAGGGCTGTCAGTTCACCTCTATAATCCAATTCGAATTTCATTGCTTAATTATTTGTAATTTTCGAATATATTCGAATATTTACATTGTATTTTAGCTCATATTTAGCCTATAATAATACACAGAATAACAAGGTTTTGACGATGCACGTTCTGTCCACTAGAGGGCCCCCCCTTCCAAACGACAAAGCAGTATTTTCAGAACATGTAATAATGGTTTTCGGCACAAAATAGCGTTTAAACTGTTGTTTTATTGAGCACAGTGCACTCAGCACGGTAAGATTGTTGTCTGTCTATAGTGCAAATGCATTTTACAGTGAACGTTGTATACTTCTGATACAGTATAGTCTGAGTAGTGAGTAGGCTAGTCAGGAATCATGGACTTTTTCTTTTTTCTTTTTAAACGGAATGCTGTCACGATGAACAGGCCATCATTAGTAAATAGCAATGAAGATATATAGAGATGCCTATATTTTGCGCTAAAGTAATTGTTGAATAACACATAAATGTAGGTTTTAACGCTAGAATGGCATTGTAGTGGACTATAGTGAGAGGCGAGATTGTCTTTCCTTCATTGCGGGACTGCAGGACTAGTCTGGAGATATAGTCGTGGATGATCAGCTTCAGACAGTCAGTGTTTTGGTTCGTACCTGGAGTTTTGCATTATCTCCGCTGTGCACAGCAGCACAGGGGAACTGTCTTTAATATATCCATGGTCGTTTTCAGTTGCTTTCCATGTGCAACACAAAAGTAGCCTACCATGTGTTTGTTTTGGTAATAGCCTACTGCAGGCGCAGCCATGCTGATTCACGTAATCGCGTAGGACAAAATGAAACCAGCCGGACCAACGTTAATGGTTTAATGCACGTAGGACCCGCATTTTCAAACTGTCCACAATATGCGACAGACTCGACGGTACTAATAAAACATGCGAGTGATTCTTCTTAGTTGCAGCGCGCTGTGCGACTGCGTGTGTGCATGCGTGCAGAGGAGGGAGGAGGTGACGAGGCGCGCGTGTGACCGTGTGTGCGTGCGTGCAGATGGGAGATTTCACAGCGGTAGATTCGTTACTCAATACATTTAGTGAGCGGATAAAATAACATAAAACAAAATAAAAATATTAAATAGAATTAATAAATGATAAAAGCTCCATTCGAATGGCAATTTTAGCTTTCGAATATATATATATTTTTTAATATTCGAATTTCTTTCATATTATGAAATTCGTTCTGACAGCCCTATTGTGAATTACATTTACCTATTCACACACACTGATGGCAGAGGAAACCATGCAAGGTACCAACCTCTACCCCTGAGCCACTGCCTCCCCACATGCAGTGGCGTCACGATTTTTGGCACATTCATCGTCCTGTCTGCCTCCCCGAGGTGGATGGTTTGGAGAGGAGCGACGGCCATCACAAAGCACGAGGATGAACAACAAACAGCACTGAGTCAATCAGACAAAAGAGCGAGCGACTCCCACGCATGTACAGGAGAGAGAGGAAAGGACACCAGGAGAGATTGCTTGTCCTTGTAGATGTAAGCGCTGACAAATGGCCGACGTACGTCAAGTGATGGACGTGCAAAACCTCTCCCCTGGGGGTGCACGACACGTTGCTGATGTTTAGAGGTGAATTATGGTGATTTATACTTAGTCGTGCACCGGTGCCGTGCACCGAAAACTGTGAATCTACGAGCTCACGCTGTGACATGTCGATCTTGTAGATCTGCTACTTTTTGTGCATGAAACCGGTGCACCACCAAGTATCAATCAGGTATTATTATTGTGTAGTGTAGTCAAAAGCTCCCACCACGGACACTGAACTCAAAGTGTGGGATCTGACGTGGTCCAACGGGTTTGAGATTTGACATGGGTGTTGTGTGAATCCACAAGTTTGGGTCAGAGCCTCCCAATACACATATTTTTCACGGGATTGCACACATGAGGTCTCCATCTTCAGCATCAAAAGCACAGCTTTGGGCCAGCAGCGCAACCCTGCTCAGTCCAACACAATCTCACACTCTAATGGAGAGGTGGAGAGGTGGAGAGCCTCTAAGATGAAAGAGAAGGAATGTACTGAACCTTTTGCCAGTCGTCTGAGCAGCACCGCGAGTGAGAGTGAGAGAGCAATGTTAATGTTCGGATCCAATGCAGTCTGTGGTCCCTCTGTGTATAGTAGCCATGACACCGGACCCAGGTATGATTGAGCCCTGGGTCAGCCTCAAATCTCTGCTCCGTGGTGACCGGCGCCAGACCCACTGAGACCGCAGCCAGAGAGGAGCAGGCAGGTGAGCAGAGGCAGGGAGGAGAGATCGGGAGGTCCTTTTAATCTTTCCCATCATGCCACAGGAGGACGGTATATGATTCCTAATGGCTTAGTTTACACGCCTGGTCCACCTCAGGCTCATTTCCCCCAGCCCTCCCCCTCTACCGCGGAACCTGTGACACTTTTTAATGACACGTCAGAGCAGAATGTCCAAGGAACTGCTCGAAGCTATATATACGAGCCGGGTGCGTATGTGCGGGTGCATGTGCACAAGTGTGTGCGCAGTTTCCCGGAGACCCGCGTCTACACACTGTGCTTTTGGTTGTGAGCCGCGGGCTACGGAGCTGAGAAGTGGCATATTGAAGGAGCTGGGTAAATAATATGCAATTTCCCTTCTCCATCTCTCTCTCTCTTTCTCTCTCTCTCTCTTTCCCTCTTTCTCTCTCTCTGTCTCTCTCTCTCTCTCTCTGTCTCTCTCTCTGTCTCTCTCTCTCTCTCTGTCTCTTTCTGCCTGTTACACTGTCACTAACATCCGATGCCTGGGAAAATGGGGGCCTGGACAACACTTAGAGACGGAGTGAAAGCATTTGGGCGTTAATAATGGGCTCGTATGAGACACAAAGGAATCGAGTGAAACAAGAGAGCCGTGTCATTTTCTTCAGTTGTGTATATGTACTGTAGGCCACCCAAGTGCGTGTGTGTATTTTTGAGTGAGTATCTAAGAGAGATGGAAAGAATTTGCCTATGTGTATTTGTGTGGAAAAAAGCGATATGAAACCAAAAGGAAGGACAAGCTAACACAAATGCAATCATTGCGCTAGCAAAACATGTATTGCTTTCCACGGCAGTGGAATACATTTCATGTACAACGAGGGGAAAAGTCTCTAAATGCCTCGCATACTCTATCTGTAGTTTATAGTCCTTTTATTGACCATGAAACAACATAACACGTACTGTACCGTCTGAGAAATGAATCATCCTTCACGGTCAGTGCTTACGTGCTTAGTTACATACTTACATAAAAACGCAGCTTCAGGGGGCCCGTTGGTGGACCATGTTATGTGTTTCTCCTCTTCTAGAAAGACTTACCGAGGGAAAGCTGTCCTTACTTCCACCTAGGAGTCTTTGTGAGAGGGCCAAAGACACATGGTTCCAATTATAACCGCCACGGCCCCTGCCAGAGACCTGAATAGGACCTCCATTATGCTTCAGTTAAACATATTTCATAGGGGATCCTATCTCACCAGGTGACTTGCTCTGACAAAGAAGGCTGATTAATTGGCTCTCTGGAAAGTGGCCAACTAATGTAGCCGCTAAAAAGGACAGCTAATGGTGTCTTCCACTGATATAAAGGCCAGCCTGGCCATTAGCACAGGCCCACTGTCCACTCCTCAAAAATAACAATGACTGGGCTTCACATTTGCCATTTCCCAGCCAGATTAATATGGGGGAAAAGCTATTACTTTTTATACTCATTTTAAGTTAGCTCTTTATGACTTTTAACTTCTTTGTAGCTCAATGTTAGCTCAATAGCTGTTATTTATGTAGTAGTGTATTAAAAATAGCTGGGGACCGGAGTGATTGCCATTTACAGGCTAAATATATTACTTGTAAATTAAGTTTATCTGGCGTACTATGAACTAAGCTAACCTGCTCGACACAGGTATAATTACTGTACCAGAATTTGCACTCATTCTAAAATAAACGTTTTACCTGTGGGAAAACAAATCAAGGCCAAAATGAGCACTTTCTGCCTTGGTTTGAATTCAACTCCTTGGCCAGGAACAGATTGTGAAATCTCACATCATCATCAGTCAGATAATGGGGATGAATTGGTTTCCGTGGGTTTGATGGGGAAATGGGATGGCAACACATCATTGGCTGTTTGCACCCTAACTATTTCTAATAATATCAGAACTACGGTATGTGTATATAAACATGGCCTGAATAAATTGTCACCACTGTAACGAGCCACCATGGATGATAGACATGAAGCCTCCATCATGCTAAGATTATGTCAAAACAAAACCGGCTATACAAGTTATTAAAACCTCTTAAGCCCCCAGCAGCGGCTGTCCACCTCATGAACAGCTCTCAGCGGGTAAATGGGGTCAAGGTCTCAGGTTCCAACTCCGATATTTTTGTTTTTCCCTCCTGGACCCCCCTGGGGTTTAAGAGGTGTTTAAGCTCTACAAGCATGTTGTCCACATTGTTGAAAAGTTCATCAAGTGTGAGCCAGAAGTGCAAAGTTCTTTTCAACTTTCCCTCACGGTACTTATCGGCCTCATGCCGGTATTTACCCTTAGAGTTTACCACCAGCTTAAGTTAAGGGTTAAACTACTTTTATCACAAAACCTCTGTTAATCTACCGAGTATCACAAATCCCATGAGGAACTGTACACTTAAAAACCAAAAAATATATATATTTACATGAAATCCAATGTTACTCCAACTGAGAGGCACTGAATTGTATATATTTACATAATGTATAGTGTTTATGCATAACTATGGTTTGCACACTGCATTAGGGGGAGTACATTTTATGTGTTTCAACAATGTAGAGTCAATCAGTGAGGAGGACATTAACTCAGGCAAAAAAAAGTGAACTTAATTAACATAATATCCGGCTGTCCCCTCTCTGGTTGAATTTCCCACGGCTCAAACTAAACATGGCAGCAGCCTGATTAATTTAACATCCTCCCAGCTCCAACTTCCGAGAATGCTTTTCACCTCAAAAAGGGACGATTTACCTCAAGTGTGTGTGTGTGTGAGAGAGAGAGGGAGCTCAGAACTTGACGAGGTTGACAACTTCCTTGAATAGGAAACTGAATATGGTTTGACGTGAGCTTAATTAACATCAGACTTTAATATCAGACTGCTGCCTGTGTGATCCGTGGAAAATTGGAGCCGACAGGAGACACGGCAGACAATGAAGATCGATGCCAAGGCCATTTTCACTTTTCCTCCAATATGTCTGGAACTGCTCTATTCTCTCTCTTTCTGCTGCTCTCTCCATCTCCCATGTACACACACACACACACACACACACACACACACTTACTTGTGCCTTGACGCATGTAATGTCACAGTCTATATCCCTTGGTCTCAGGAGTTCACAGTAGAACGACTATCGCTCAGACACTGGGAGAGCGTCCCTATAGCATGACTTGTAATATCACAAAACGGACTCGTTCTGACTTGTTTATGCAAGCCAGTGATCTGTGCACCACCCTCTTCATCCTCCGCATTCCCTCGTGGTCCCGCAGACGGCCAGCTCCATGATGTGTGCAACGAGTCGAACGCGGCCACTCCACTCCAGCGACAGCCTACGCACGCATCGGAGACTTTTCATTTCCGCGCAGGTCTCTGGTGAAACACGCCATCGCTCAAATCCGGTTGCACCAGGGATATGAGAGGAATTGCTCCATCACTGCCTGGCTGCCACAGGAAACATTCTTTGTTTTCAATTGACCATGCGAGGAAAATAATATCAGGCTGCGACAGAAAAATATATTGCACTGTGTGGGAGAATTGCATGCTAATGTAGGCATTTCTTTGGAATTGCGGCATCTTATGACCGTTTCGGAGTTGCGTTAACACTCCTGGTTCCACTGTGTAAATGCGATAACATCATACCAATGTTACGATTCAGTGGACAAGCGTGTTATATTGATCGAGGCATGAACATACTGGGGCAGCAGTGTTTCAGAAGGTAAAACGACCATCTGGGAGCCAGAAGGTTCCTGGTTCGATCCTCGTCTCCTCCTGGCTGCATGTTGACGTGTCCTTGAGCATGACACGACCACTCTAATTGCTCCCGATGAGCATGTTGTTGCCTCTGTGCGGTTGCCTCTGCCATAGTTGTGTGATTGTGTACCGACCACGTACTGTGTAACGGTGTTACATGGTACGCTGTTAGATTTTAAGTAAAGCACATCAACCTATCTTCATATAGTAGGTCCTCACTAATAATCATGATGAAATGGCACGATTTTTTCCTACTCAGTCTGTGTCTCATAGGAGGGCTGTGGGCAGTTTAGAAACCGTCTTCCAGTGACATCATCATTAGGCAGATTATTTTTTAAACAAGATTATTTTTTACAAAAATGTTTAGATTTTCATTATCGTGAGAACGATGGCTTCCATTTTCGCATTGCAACTTTTCAGGACTAGAAAGCCTGCAGTTTTTATTAGCTTGTATACACCATCGATGATGTCACTGGAAGACGGCATTTGGGTGGTTGGAAAGTGTAGAAAAAGCGGCCTTTAACTTTTGTTTAATTAGTTTGTTTAATTAGTTTAGTTTTTTTACTTGAAACATTCATGCTGATACGGTACATCAGCCTCCAGGGATCTACTGCATTGCTATTGAAGAGTGTTTTTGTCAATATGCAGTCCCTGTCACTGTGAGTGCTGAGTCTGACATTTCTGAAGTGTAGTTAGTAGACAATCACAGTGTCCTCTGATGCAGTGACAGTGAGGAGTTTCAGTGGTGCAAAAGTATATGCATTTACTTCACTAAAAGTAGCAATTCTGCATTGCAGAAATACTACAAGTAGTAGTCCGGAATTCAAAATGTACTTAAGTAAAAGTATTGGTATCAAAAGTAGAAAGTACTCAGTATTTAAATCTACAAAGTAACTAGTAGTAGTAACGAAAGTTTTCAAATAAATGTAAAGGAGTAAAAGTTCAATATTTGCCTCTGAGATGTAGTGGAGTAGAAGTAAAAATATTGGAAATAGAAAATACTCAAGTAAAGTACAAATACATCAAAATGTACTTAAGTACAGTACTTAAGTAAATGTCCTTAGTTACTTTCCAGCCATCCATCCATCTTCAACCACGTGTCCGTAGTCGAGTCGCGGGGGCCACATGAGAGCTCCAGACTTCCCTCTCCAGAGCAACATTAGTAACTTCCTCCTGGGGGATCCCGAGGCGTTCCAAGGCCAGTGAGTCGATGTGTTTCCTCCAACTGCGCCTCGGTCTGCCCGGGTTCTCCTCCCAGTGGGCCGTGCCTCGAAGACCTCCCTAGGGAGACGCCCGAGAGGCATCCTAACCTGGATGTATATATATATATATATATATATATATATATATATATATATATATATATATGTATTTATGTTTATTCTATTTGAAAGTTAAATATCCTTAACCTGTTAACCTTTCCATTTCAATATCAGACATTTTCATGAATAGTGAAAGCTCACAATGCGACACATTGTAAAACGTATAAAAACATGGAGTTGCAAGGTTTCTTACTCACAGCAACAACGATATACATACTACTATATACATTATGCAGAAATGTTGCACACATGCACGCCTAGGGTTCAATTTTCTGGGGGGGAATGGGGGAAAATCAATACCTCTGCTTTTAGATACACCCTCACGGTCATTATATACGTTTTAATCAGTGCGGATATGATTTATTCCTGCTTCTGTTCACACATTCATACAATTTAACTCCGGAGACTTGCATACATACATTGTTGTCACAGTTTATGTACAAAAAGCCAACACACTCACAACACACACAAAGTAAGACGGTGAAAGCTGTGGTCACTCCAGGTGACTGAGTTTGTTAGTGCTGTGAGGCTAAACATGGCTGCATGCTCTATTGAACAGCCCCCCCACTGACAAACACAGACCTGTGTGTGTGTGTGTGTGTGTGTGTGTGTGTGTGTTGTATGTGAATGAGTGAGACTTGGAGTCGTGTATTCCGTCATGTGTTAAGCTAGTGCAGAGGGTTGACAGTCCATTTGTCCACACTAAAGCAGGCGAGCGCTTCTGTCTGCTCAAAGAAAAGCAAATGGATATGAGCAGCGGAGTATCATTTAATTAATGGTTCCACCAGAGCCGAATCATTTCACTTTATATGCACGCGCGAGCGAGCGCCCGCACACACACACACACACATGCGTCACGCGTGCGCACACACACACACACACACTCATGCACACAAATACCTACGCACATGCACAAGTGCACGCACGCACGCACAGGAGGCGTTAGTCCTTGCTGACAGTAGCGGAATAGGAAACGCTCAGCAGGCATTTGTCATTTTGTGTCGGTGGATGGCAGCCTCCCGGCTGCCTTTGACAGATCTGAGAGACTCCTCTGTTCGACACATTATCCCTGCCTCGCACCCAGACATCCACATTTTGTGTGTGTGTGTGTGTGTGTGTGTGTGTGTGTGTGTGTGTGTGTGTGTGTGTGTGTGTGTGTGTGTGTGTGTGTGTGTGTGTGTGTGTGTGTGTGTGTGTGTGTGTGTGTGTGTGTGTGTGTGCATGCGCACACGTGACAGATCTCTGTCATGTGGATGCCGGAGAGGCTTTCATATGAATCACTTCCCATTACTTTATGTTCCAGTTGACCACAGGCAGCCACAGCAAAACAAATTGGAGTGTTAATTTAACTCTGAGAGTGTACAAATGGACCAATACGGGTCCATTTGGTTCCATTTGTACACGATGTGAGTTACAGACCCATAACGGACCATTTGGTTCCATTTTTGCATTCATATATTTTTTTAACCCTGGATTTAGCAGGGTGTGCAGTACAATGCAGTCCAATACAATCCTTCCGATTGTATTGGAACTCTTCATTTCAACTATATTTCATATCGTAAGCTATGTGCATACCGGTAATCATTTATTTCTATTGCTATTATATTATTACTGTTGTAATTATATCATAATTATTATTACTCTACTCTATTGATAGTATTTGTAGGGTTTATTTGATTGGGACAATTAATAATACACATTGAAAACTGAATGCATCACATTTTCTGGAGCTTTTGCAAATTTTCAGCACCTGTGATCAAAGCTAGGATGTCACAGGATTGATAATTTGTAACAAGATCAATGTATCACGGCAGGCAATCTGATCATGTATTCTGTAACAAATCATAGCTGTTGCTTAACAAAGGGACATTTCAGGTATAATGAGGTCCCACTGGACTGTCAGTTGGGCAATTGTGAACTTTTCGCAATTGTTCGATAGCCAGCCAGCATTAGAATTTAGAATTCAACATGTTGTTTTTATCTGTATTATAAAGCTTCTAAATTGGTGGCATGATTTGACCGCTCTGCAGTTGGCACGAATTCAACTGCAATTTGGACTGTGTAGTATTATACTTTTTAATCACTGCAAATGTCTATTTGAATTTATATTCATTTATTTAAATTTGAACAGGTTGAGGCCTAATATATGAAACTACTGCAATCACATTGACTAGGTTGGACAAACCCCATTCTAATGTGATGCAGGTTTGGTGGGATTCTACTTAATACATAGAGAATAATACAGTTTATTCTCCCGGCAGTATGAACAAAAATTCCATACAGAATTCAATAGTGTGGCTTGTCGGTAGACTAGTTTTGCATGCGTGCGTGCGTGTGTGAGAGAGATAGATACTGATAGATTGGAGCATGAGAATGGATGTATTCCAGACCCAGAGTGTTGTACTGTATGCATATTGAATATGGTGAGTGATATTTGTGTCTATCGGCACTGCAACTAGTGCGTGCGTGCGTGCAATACACGTGTTTGTGTGTGTACATGTCTGAGTTGGTGTGTGTGTATGGGTTGACCGTGCATTGGGCAGCAGGGTTCAAGGTGCTACTGTATCTCCAGTAGAAAAACAGATGGACTTGAGCTTACTTTTCCTATAATTGCGTCTTGTCTGAGGGAGAATGAAAGATGGAGAATGCCCCGTGGGAGGAGCGCGACTGTTAGCTAAAAGTAGCTTCCCCATATGTCCTCGTACTGCCGTGGATAGCCTTGAAGCCTTGCTGCCTCCATATGGTCTGTGTATTGAAAGAAGCTGAAGTCCTTAAGCTTGATTTATAGTTGGGTTGCGTGATGGTGTTCGGAAGTAGCTGATCCACACGCTCACAAGTCCTCGAGATGTGGCGTGTTTGCAGCTTGTAGATCGTCAATTTTTTGGTGTGCAAAACAGTCTACGGGAATAAACGCTGTCTCGCATCGCTTGAAGATCCGCTGTGAGTGGAGTGCTTTTTTGCAGTCCACTCGCTTTTTGATCTGCATATTTCAGAGATTATTCCTGCTGGAATTCACCCTTAGAGAGTGGAGGCAGAAATTGCCATATGTCTTAAGAGGGGCACACACAAACACGTGTTATAAAGGCCCAATTTGAGGGTCGTATTGCGTTTGATTATGTTGGTAATGCTTGTAAACTTTGGAGTAAACCGTCCCCTCAGGTCTGGTGCGATAGGACTTTCTCTGTTGCTGCCCTCAAAAATTTGAGGTATTATTATTTTGATTGAAACGGACCTATAATTATATATTTAGATTGATTGTTATCTTCGACAGTAGAGATATTCGCACACCAATGTCCTCCCTAGGCTAGAAAGCCTGAAAAGACAGTCCACATGCAGACATTAAAGCTAAAATCTGTTTTGCCAACCCTCTTAAGTTTGTCTTCTATACAGTGGCACCCAAGACAACTCTTGATGCCCCAAGCATTACCACAGGCTCAGTCCATGTTCATTTTGCTTAACTCTTGTACAACGGATAGCGTTTTCGGATTTTCGCCTATACATACAGGCAATCCTATTATGGTACCATACTGAGGACCTTCCTCAAAAGTGATGCTATAGGGCGGCCTACTGTAAGTACCATATCAATAGCATTCCTAAATATGACACTCTGTGAATCTGAGAATAGCCTAAATGTCCTCAATTTGTGGGCTCTTTCTCATATGTCTGCCCTAGCAAAGACATTTCATCCTCTCAAGTATAGAAATACAATACATGCAGGCACGTACAAACGCACAGCCAGCCGAGCCTCCGGTTGCCGAGTGATTTAAGTCACTAGGCGTGTGTTGATCACATGCACTCAATCATTCGCCATGTGCAGAGGCACAAATACATTTATATGTAATAGCCCACATGCCATATTAGTCCAATGACACTGCTCTGTAAATGAGCTTCCATTAATATTTACCCATGCTTGGGGCCAGCAATGGCTTTCGCTCGCCGCACTGCCATTTATCTAATGGACGAGGTACAATGTGGTCCCCCTTCACCGAATTTCCAGACAAAGAAAACATTTTATAACTGTAAACATGCTGGATTGTGGAATTGTGGCTTTTTCTATCAAAACATATTCCATACACATTATCAGAGTGCACCAGTCTCTATTTGTGTGTGGGTGTACAGTATGTGGTATGTTGCAACAAACAAGTTGGACTGAAAACTAAATCCAGAAACCAAATTTGGTTTATGAAAAGCCTTTCAGTGAGCTCTCAACAGGTGTGCATTCAGCATAAGTTACAGTTACATGTATATGACTTGTTGCCACGACAACCGACAGCAGTACGACGCCACTTCATGGCATCACATTGGTGGAATATTGGAGACGAGAGCAGTTAGAGTTAACAAAGCAAATACGAAGGAAGTTCTCATATCTCACAGCCCAAGACCTTTATTACCCTACCTTTGAACACAGCCCCTAATTGAACCTTGCATTTCATGTGGTATTAACCACATTCACCCTTACATCTCTACAAAAAAAGGAAGAAACTGATCTCAGATCTGAGGGAACGGAACACAAGTGAAGCTAGGGTGCCTTGTCAATGCACAACGAAATGGAAAACCCCACATGCAAATGTCAAGACATAACGATATTGAACACGAGTTCAATTTCTTGATTTTTTGTTGTCGACAGTTGCGCGACAAGGAACCGTTGCTGTCAAGCTTGGATAGCTTTTCCCTCCCTGGACTAAAAACAAAGCAACAGCAGGTCTTTTTATATCCTGTCAGCCAATCAACACCGACTCCTCTCCTCTGTGGCAGTGCGACGCAGCGGGAGGTTTCATCAACCACACCGCGCCGTATGGTTACAGCAAACTGACGGAACATCCAAGCGAACATGTCTGGACACACACACACACACACACACACACACACACACACACACACACACAACTATTTTTGTGAGCACATCAGTATTTTAGGACAACTATAGTTTTTGAGTGACTATGTGACTATCTATGTATGTGACGATGTGACTTTATGAGTACTAGTAGGGGCACTGTTGTGCCAGAAACAGAGAGAGAGATAGTGCTGCACTGTTGCCTGCTAATGAGAGAGAGAGAGAGAGAGAGAGAGATAGGATGGGGGGGGGGGGGGGGGGGATTGCACCACTCAGTTCACACAGGTGTGATTTTTTTCTTTACTATTAGTAATATTTTTATTTTAGCATAGTGCACTGGAAATATTTGATCTATGAGCTTGTAGATCGGCAAGTTGTGCTGTGCGACATGTATACATCATGACCTTTTAATTGCCTAATCTGAATCCTCACCAAACCAGCTTGTTTTTCTTTTTTAACCATTTAAGGAGCAGGAAAGTTGTCTATTTTTCCAATTCCACTATACATTTGGGACATCTGTGTAGTAATACAAGATCTCTCTCTCGCACGCACGCACACACACACACGTACACACACACACACACACACACACACACACACACACACACACACACACACACACATATATTATACAGTACACACAAGTACACACTGCCTGGCCAGTATAGCACATTAACGGAGGAGGTAAAGCCCCGGAGGTCACTTCAGCAGGCAGGAGGCCTGTGGAGAGGCTCAGTGTAGCAGGCAGGCAGGCCACTATTAAGGCTGATCCCAGGAGTATGCGTGCCACACGGCATGCAGAGCAGCGCTGGGCTAAACTGTCACACTGGCTCTCTGCTGAGGCAGAAAGCCTGTGGAAGGAACAGAACGGGACTGCTGGCATAGTTAGAGGTCATGGAAGAAAGAACACGGGTGGATGAATATGTAGGTACAGAATAATATAATATCCCTGCTCCATGTCGGGCAGAGACCTTGTATCTGCATATTTCACATTCTTATGTTTGTTCCTTTACTCCCCCTTAAATGAATGCCGTACTCGCTCTTGCATCAACAGTATCCGTACCGAAAAGGCCCGATCTACACGCGACCATGCGTCGCATCGCGAGCCGGTAGATCATACTGTAGTCTATTTTCTTGAAAGTGGTTAAGTCTATCTCGGTTTTATATACTGCATTTTGAACTAATCAAAGCTATTAACCAGAGCTTGTGACTAAATAACTACACTGGATCCATTGAAACACAGGTTCTTTCTTTCCATTTCCTGAAAAGTAAAGTTTTGGACGTGCAAGCTTTCCATCCCACAGCACCGATATGTAGGTACATGACATAAGAGGCATGTATTATACTGTTTACACACTGACTATACCGTGTGCGTACCGGTATTCTTCATGTTTGTTGAGATAAGACAGCTTTTTATGATGCGTTTCAAGATCACTACATTTAACTTTTGTTATACGGTTTTATAAACTTGCATAACGGATGCAAATGTATGCAAAACCCACTGGTGGAACTTAGGGCTTCAAGTCACTTGACACCGTCAGTGCTGCCAGTGCTCCTCCAGCAATTTACCATTTTTCATGTTTAAACAAGAAGCTATTTTGAAATTAATACACCATAATTATCAGATAACAAATCTCAGTATGATGGCATTCCAGTCCATTCCAGTTGATTTAATTAGAGATGCACTCTGTTGAACTGCCAACTTGCGCTTTGGACACAAGTTGGCCATGAATGGCCTACTTGTGCGCGAGCAGAGCGCGCAACTTATCTCTGACTCTTGTCAACTTACCGTCCAGGTTTCATCGAAGCTACATACATTATACACAAGTATGCATCTCATTCGGACTTGAACTCAGCCACTCGGGAGGTATTTTCTCTTCATTCTGAGACTCAACTCCTTTGACCAATTCCTCTTCAACAAAAGGTCTTTTGTTTGTTCTTTCCGAGTCCAACATGATGACCTCCTGATTATCTGTCTGGTGACAGGTGTCACGTCCTGTCAATGAATCTCTTTAATGATTCTGTTGGCTAAATTTGGCCCATTTTGCCACCAGTTTTACACCCCTGGTCTATTCTAGACCACCCAACGTGAGAGGATGTCTTGCCTATGTATGTTCTCTTTCCCAACGTAAATTACAAGCTTATTTGGCAAATGGGTGAATAGGAAAGCCTCCATGGACTTTTTAAGTTATATTTTAAGTGCCCTTTATATAACTTTGGCCGAGCGACGCCACCAAAAATACACAAACGCAATCCCTGATTGGATTGGCCGAGCGACGCCACCAAAGACAATACACCATCCCTGATTGGCCGAGAGACGCCACCAAAGTCAATACACCATCCCTGATTGGCCGAGCGACGCCACCAAAGACAATACACCATCCCTGATTGGCCGAGTGTCACAGAAAATACACAATCCCTGATTGGATTGGCCGAGTGCCAAAAGACGATACATAATCACGGACATGCGACAGCCGAAAACAGTACTTGCGCTCTGCTCGCACAAGTAATTAAATAATTATATCTGTTCAGTTGTCTTCACCTCTTGAACCCTACAGTAGCATCCCTATTCTGGGGCAAACATTTGGCAAAAATAGCAGATCTACAAGCTTGGAATAAGTGTAGGCTACATTATGTAAAATATTTTCAGTAGGGGTCCAAGAGCGCTTGGGAATATGGTCAACTAACTATAAGGTTAAAACTGTTTTAGTCATGTTCTCGTGTAGATAAAAACATCTGTTATTGCAATGACATTGCATTGTTGTTGGCGGTGGTGCTCTGCTCCTATGACGCTTCAGAACATTGTTGTTGGCGGTGGTTCTCTGCTCCTATGACGCTTCAGAACATTGTTGTTGGCGGTGGTGCTCTGCTCCTATGACGCTTCAGAACATTGTTCTGTTCCCGATGGAGAACAAGGCAGTATTGCTGTTAAAAGAACATTGAAAGCCAGTTCAAAACATTCCGAAGAAGGCAGGCCAGGCGAGGGCACTCGCTCGGCTCACACCTCGCTCGGGCATGCCTCGCGGGGCTCATGCCAACTTCCTGCGACTGAGTGCCGTCCGACTTGGGAATCAGTGGCCTATATATTATTTTATGGGACATTCATTGGCCCATAAAATTGACTATGAAAACGTGCATTTCCCGTCAGTCCGCCAGTCACCCCATGCCATACATGGTCATGCCTCGTCACGCGATGGAGATCCCTGATGTCATCAATATTAAGCCCATATATGGGAATGCCCATATATGGAGATCCCTGATGTCATCAATATTGGCCAGCAACTCTACATCTGACATCTTACAGTAGATCTCCATATATGGAGCTAACCTGTTCTGACGTTCCATAATTATGTTGATCCTTCCTATCCATCCTTCCTCTTCGATGTCTCCCTTTTGACCTTTTGACTGATACCTGTCCATTCAAACTCTAGACGGGCCTTCCCCAAAGCTATTAGTCCAGCTGCGCCCGGCAGACGGCGAAAACTAGAGTTCTCAACAGGCCCTAGAATTAAGGCCCGACCCTACCTGGGTCCTCATCAAACCCTGTACAGTCAAGACACTGCCCCCGCTGCCATCCTTAGATCTCCATATATGAAGCTGACCTGTTCTGACATTCCATATGTTGATCTGATCTCGTCAAACCCTGTGCACCCAAGACATGCTCCATATATGGCCATTACAGAAATCATTCCATATGTTGATCTGACCCCCCATGCCAACGCGCCAGCGCTCGCCCAGCAGTCTGCCGTCACCCAGGCGGATCCGTGCACGTGACCTCGCCATCAGGGCGTCTCACTGGTAGTTACTAGTTATAGTCATTTTACTTACTTACTTAATTTGTATATTGTGGTATTGCTAGTCTTACTTTTAGTACTTACTGTACACTATTGCTATCCATGCAGTGCACATTTAATGCCGTGCTGACATAGGGTAGATGCTAGTATGGGTGAAGGCTAGAGAGGTGCTGGGTGTTTGTTCACACTGACAACCTGGCAGCAGTGACAGCAGCAGCAGTATACTGAGTGTCAATCTGCTTAAATAGGCTACATAGCTGGACCATTAGAATCGTGGGTGTAAGTGAGTGAATGTGTATGAGTGCATTTTGTGTGTGTGTGTGTGTGTGTGTGTGTGTGTGTGTGTGTGTGTGTGTGTGTGTGTGTATACAATATACTGCATAAAACCCAGTGGTGACATGTACGTTGACATGCAACTTCTCCACGTTTTGATAGCAAAAAAAAATGTTGAGTTTGGAAAAAGACAAAACAGACAGCAAATCAAACCCTATTATATTTATTACATCGCTTGGTATAAAGCTCAATTCTGATTGGGCTCAGTCTGCGGTCGGTTATTTCTAGATAGCAGGCCGCTGCTACAGGATGGATAATTGGCTCATCAGCAACACCCGTGTGTACAATCTAATGGACTACATTTCTTTGCGGAAGCAAATTAAACCCTTTTTCTTTTTACATCAATACAATAGTTTTTGTTGTTTGTGTCAAGTGCTTGGTTTCTTTATTAAGTAGCCGTGTAATGAGCGGCATAATGAACAGCGAGTGATTCAAGACCCACACACACATTTTCACATTTATGTATTTATTACTTTCTTTATCAATTGGGTTTTGTTTTTTTCCATAGACTGGATTGCACAAAGCACAACAGGATTATCATTTGATATGGGGATGTATTGGATATGAATATTAGCAGTGCGAGTGATGATCTCATTTCAATGTCGATATATGCATGTGTAGGAGGACGAGAGACAGACAGAGAGAGAGAGAGAGAGAGGGAAGGTGAGTGGGAGACATAGAGAGTCTGTTTCGATGGAGAGTGGTTATAGAAAATTCCCATATCCATCTCACCAGATGTGCACATGCACACAGAATCCTAGCTCTAAACATAAGGCAAAGGCATGGGGGGAGAATATGTTTTGCACTCCGTCCGTCCGTGTGTGCGTGCGTCCGTTGGCACCGTGTGATCACAAACACTATTATCCTGACCAGAGTTGTTGTTTATTATTATTATGTAGTGTGTGCTCTGCACTCCTGAGTCATTGTCGGATCAACCTATCAAATGAACTACTGCTGTTTTTATGGATGAGATCAACAGCCAAGACCAGACAATAGATTACTCTGTGTGTGTGTGTGTGTGTGTGTGTGTGTGTGTGTGCTGCAGATGTCAGATGGTGTCTCTTTGACTCCGTTTTAAAACCATTTCAGATGCTGTTGCCAAGTGCGGTGACATTGTTACAACAGATATGTGTGTGCAGCGCAAGCACAGTTTTGTAACTGCCAGATGCTGTCTGCATGCTTTTTTGTTTGTGTTTTCAAAACAGTAAGCGGGCAAAGGTCCTGCAGGTGCATTATAATGTGGGGGCTCACACCCACATTTCATGCAGATACACGCAGACATACTGCAGTGCACACACACAGTGTACACACTGAGTGACAACCATGTACACACACAAAGCGCTAATGCCTGATTTATACTTGCCGTCGCGCACCAAATGTAACGGATCTACAAGGTCCTAACGTGTCACAGCGCAGCGGACCTTGAGCTTGTAGATCTGTGGTGCCCGCCACCGCCACGCGACTAAAGTCTTAACTGTGGCGTTCCATGAGCGAGTGCATCCAGCGTAGCGTGACCTCCAGACCTGCTGACGGGTGAAGCCCTGCATCCGTTCCCTCGCTCTCTCCAAATCCCCAAACCCCACCCTGCATTTATTAAAGGCCGTTCCACATGGAAGCCGCACGCGCACACAGCCAGGAGCACACGCCGACCCGTGCGCACAAACACACGCATGCAGGCGTTCCGCCATTATCCTCTTGTGCTGCTGAGGGCAGCACCTGGCCGAAGCTGGCCCACTTACAGCTTTCATTTAGCTCCAGCGGGTCAGAACGGTCAGCTATTTCGGTGGACCCGCGTGCGTACGGCCATGGCTTAATGGATCGTTCTAATCGAACTTGACCCGGATACGACAGGATTCTGTCATTTCACAACTTTTCAGTTTTTGCTGAATCTGAGGGTTTTGGTTTTTTTAAGGGGCTCAACTGAAGCGTTGGTTGTTTGAGGGTCAGAGGGGTATATTGCTCATGGGAAGGTGGAGGTTTGCTCTCTTGGGCTGTAGTTTACAGAAGAAGAGCCTCGCACTTTAGCAGCTAAGCAAATATTTGACCAGCATTTCCACAAATTGGCCCCAAAACATATAAATGTACAGCATTTTATATTCTGCAGTTCTGGACATAACTGTTTCACGAAGTATATTTTAGGCATATCATGCCTGGTATTGCCAAAAAAACTCTCCAAAATACATCTGTTTGCCTACATTTTGTGAGCTGGCAGGTTGGACCCAAAGCATGAGTAGGAGAAGGAACATGCAAGCCCTACAGGGCAGACAAGAGGAGAATGAACATGCAAGCCCTACAGGGCAGACAAGAGGTAGACGAGAACGCTTGATCCAGAACACAGACAAGTGGAGTGAGCAGTCAAATCTTTTGGGGCTTGAGCCCCTGCCCTTTTGCCTGAAGTGCCCCTTTCTCAGGCTGTAAAAACAATGAGAGCCACGGATGGCCCTTTATATATTTTAATGTTTACATTGTAATGACAACACAATTGCTTATTTTACTGTCCAATGACATGGTCCAAGTTAATGTGAATATCTTCGCCATTAGCATATAAGACATCCGATGTTGGCCCACTACATATCTGGTGTAAAATGCACGACGGACAGAAGCCTCAAAAAGACCACCCCCAAATATCGTGTGCCCTTTTCTTGGTTTGGTCCCTTTGCCCCCTCAGTGCTCTCTGCAGATCAAACAGATCACCGTTGTCAAAGCAGCCTTTTTTCCCAACTAAGACAGGAATTGCCAAAATTACACTTTTTCTACCAGCCCATGATCTGGGAGAAAAGTCACTAAGTCAGCCATGCTGCCTTATCCTCCCGCCTAGATTACTGTAACACGCTATACCCAGGAGGTGCTATTATAGTTCTTCGCTTTCTAGGCTACAGCTCATCCAAAGCGCAGCTGCTAGACTCCTGACTGGCACCCGAAAGTGTGATAACATCACCCACATTTTGGCTTCCCTTCGTTGGTTCCCAACTTCCCAGTCAAATACGGAAACGATTTTAAAATCTCATCTGACCAGAAGCGCCTCACACAATCCCACGCAACTGTCTGAAGCTGAAAGGCGACTGTGCCGTTTCATTTTTAAATCCAGACAAACACACATGTTCTCACACTCAAATAATTGAAGTAGTTCTTGTCTATCCGAGCTAGGCAGGAAATGCAGGGTCCTGGAAAACAACACAACAAGAAGTCACATCAAAGCGTCTAGATTTTGGTGCGTGATGATCCCAGCACACAACTAAGAAAGAGATCAGACGTTAATTACAGAGGGAAAGTGACGCAAATCTAGGAGACATGTGTAAGATAATGTATGTTTTTGAGTGATGCAACCACTCCAAGGAACAGCAATGTCTGTGTGGTGGTGAACCTATGTGTGGTTAACCTATGTATGTGACTTTAATGAGCTCCAGTATGAGTACCAGTAGGGGCGCTGTTGTGCCATGCAGAAACGGAGAGAGACTGTTGCCTGCTAATGAGAGAGAGAGAGAGGAGGGGGGGGGGGGGGGGGGGGAGAGGGGAGTTGCACTACTCTGTTCACACGGGTGTGATTTTTCTCTTATGGAAAGCTATCGCGTTGGATCGATTGACAAAGCCCATCAGCATGTTGCTGTATACACTATAGCATTAATTTATTCAGTCTTTCTTCAGTTGCGGTTGTGTTATCACCCTTAGGAATGGCTCTGTATGCTAAGTAGATTTTGCATTGACTTCGCAGTTCGAGACAATGTTTGTGAAGGTATTGAGCTGTTTGTTTGATTAACTGTTGGGTAAACCGTGTGTGCGTGCGTTTGTGGAGGAAGGAAGCAAACATTCCTCTCTGTAAAATGTAAGCTTGCCACATGCACGCACACACACACACACGCACATGCACGATATATATTTTTTTTACCGACAGCAGAAATCCTTGTCATGTCTGTCTATGAGTCGATCCCCTTGGCACACACAACATCACTGAGTGACCACTAACATGTTAGTTATAAAAGCCCTGGGGATTTTACTGTGTTTGGTTGTTTTCAAAAAACGGCATCAAATGGAGGTCTGTGTTAGCCTGACACTCAGTCTGAATTTTCACCATATTTTCTTCCCCTTTTGGTGTTTTAAACATTATGTTATAATTTAGCTATTGGAAAATAGCAGATCTACAAGCTCATACGAGCTTGTACAGTAGGTCTGCTATTTTTGAAAAATTGTGAAAATATTTATTTCAGAAAACTGGAGGATTTAGAAGAAACGTTTAAAATGTTGAGGTCAGACCTAAATGAGTTAATGGGCGTGGCTAGCGATTCAGGGCTGGAGCCAGGCTAGGTCTGTGTCTTAATACACATCAAACCACCGAGGGTCCTGGGACTGGAGCCAGGCTAGGTCTGTGTCTTAATACACATCAAACCACCGAGGGTCCTGGGACTGGAGCCAGGCTAGGTCTGTGTCTTAATACACATCAAACCACCGAGGGTCCTGGGACTGGAGCCAGGCTAGGTCTGTGTCTTAATACACATCAAACCACCGAGGGTCCTGGGACTGGAGCCAGGCTAGGTCTGTGTCTTAATACACATCAAACCACCGGGGGTCCTGGGAATGAAAATGTGGTAGAAAACTAATGTGACGTGAGGCAGAGCCTCTACCTGTCTCCCTCAGGTGAGGCAGAGCCTCTACCTGTCTCCCTCAGGTGAGGCAGAGCCTCTACCTGTCTCCCTCAGGTGCAGTGGTGGGGAAAAAGTACTCAATTGTTTTACTTAAGGAAAAGTATCAATACTGCAATGTAGAACTACTCTGCTAGTAAAAGTCTGGAATTCAAAATTCACTTGAGTAAAACTACAAAAGCTAAATGTAGTGGTATGTTTTGTAACAATAATCAAAATCTACAAAGTAACTAAGTGGGGTAAAAGTACAATATTTGGATCTGAAATGTAGTGGAATAGAAGTAAAAGCATTGGAAATTGGGAATGCTCAAGTGAAGTACAAATACTTACTTGAGTACAGTACTTGAGTAAATAAATGTACTTACCGTAGTTACTTTCCACACCACTGTCCCTCAGGTGTGAGAGGAGACATCATGTCAGGCATATAATCTGCTGTGTGGAGTGATGTTCCTTCCTTCCAGTCCTGTTGTTCTGTGCCTATACCTCTGTAAACCCCAGAGGTCAAGGGGGTCAATCTCCGACTCTGTTCCCTCTGTCTTAGAGCTTGTTTACAATGTTGTGTAATTGACAGACAGGAAACTCCCATGGGGTTACAGCAGACGCATGCGCATACATGACAGACAGGAAACTCCCATAGGGTTACAGCAGACTCATGCGCATACATGACAGACGGGAAACTCTCATGGGGTTACGGCAGACGCATGCGCATGTATGCATGTATTTTTTCCAACGTCCCCAAGACCAAACTCTAAACGTGGGGCGACAGAGCTTTTGCCTTTGCTGCCCCAACCCTGTGGATTGCCCTCCCTAAATTGCCCCCTGCACCCTCCACACCTTATAAACCGCAACCCACCTCTTCAACATTGCTTTCCCTAGCTAACTCTTTTCACTGTTTTTAATGTTTTTAACCCTTAGCTTTTAGTGTTTATTTATTTTTCCTAATAAAGTTGTTTTTATGTTGTTGCTACCTCTGCCCCCCCATGTAAAGCATCTTTGGGTACTCACTACTCAGAAAAGCGCTATATAAGTTTGAGATATTATTATTATTATATATGCACGCCGACACTCACACGTACACTACACGTATCGTCTCTGTCAGGTGGACACCTCTTATGTCCAAAACTGTTACTTTTCAGGATTCAATTTTGAAAATGGGAAAAGTAGCAGATCCACAAGCTCAAGATTTCGAGCTTGTGCATCTGCAACTTTTGATGCTTTTCTGTGGCGCTGTAGTGTGATCAAGTATATGGGGGTAAATGTACGTGCGGAAACCAACGTGGCATTAATTTATGGCAGTGGTTTTCACCCCTTTTCATATCAA